>NC_053040.3:252927945-253230975 GCF_002575655.3 Aegilops tauschii subsp. strangulata | reverse complement strand
CCATAAGCACATATGACTATATTCGGAATACATGCCTACATTACATTGATGAACTGGAGCTAGTTCTGTGTCACCCTATGTTATAACTGTTGCATGAGGAATCACATCCGACATAATTATCCATCATTGATCCATTGCCTACGAGCTTTTCACATATTGATCTTTGCTTAGTTACTTTTTCCGTTGCCACTGTTACAATTGCTACAAAAACTACTACTGTTACTTTTGCCACCGTTACCGCTACTTCCATACTACTTTGCTACTAAATACTTAGCTGCAGATATTAAGTCTTTCAGGTGTGGTTAAATTGAAAACTCAACTGCTAATACTTGAGAATATTCTTTGGCTCCCCTTGTGTCGAATCAATAAATTTGGGTTGAATAATCTACCCTCGAAAACTGTTGCGATCCCCTATACTTCTGGGTTATCAAGACTATTTTCTGGCGCCATTGCCGGGGAGCATAGCTCTATTCTTTGAGTCACTTGGGATTTATATCTGTTGATCACTATGAGGAACTTGAAAGATGAAAGAACCATAATTTTTCCCTCAACTACGAGGGGAGGTAAGGAACTGCCATCTAGCTCTGCACTTGATTCACCTTCTGTTATGAGTAAATTTGCAACACCTACACCTGTTATTGATTCTGATATGTCGCATGTTATTGATGATGCCACTTCTACTATGCATGATGCTTATGACGAAACTACTTCTATGCTTGATAATACTATGCCATTAGGTGAATTTCTTGATGAACAACTTGCTAGGGTTAGAGAGAATGAAATTATTGAAACACATAATATTGATGAAAGTGATGATGAATATTCTCCCCCCAGATATGAATTGCCTGATGTGCCTGAGGGTTATGTTATGGATGAAGAAACTGCTAGAGCCCTTTTTGCTTGCAAAGATAGATATGATCATAAGAAACCGTTAGCGAGGCTGAAAGAAAAGTCTTTGAATGCTAGAATAAAATACGACCCTGCTTTTGCTACTTCACATATCTGTATTTCTGATAGGATTATGATTTGTCTGTCGATCCTGACTTAATTACTTTGGTTGAATCTGATCCTTTTTATGGCTATGAATCTAAAATTGTTGTGGCACATCTTACTAAATTGAATGATATAGCCACCCTATTCACCCATGAGGAAAAGATTCGTTACTACTATATCCTTAAGTTATTTCTGTTCTCATTAAAGGGTGATGCTAAAACATGGTTTAATTCTCTTGCTCATGGTTGTGTGCGTAGTCCCCAGGATATGATTTATTACTTCTCTACTAAATATTTGCCCGCTCATAAGAAACAAGCTGCCTTAAGGGAAATATATAATTTTGTGCAAATTGAAGAAGAGAGTCTCCTGCAAGCTTGGGGGAGGCTTCTCCGATTACTAAATGCTTTGCCCGATCATCCTCTCAACGAAAATGAAATGCTTGATATCTTTTATAATGGACTAACCGATGCTTCCAGAGACCACCTGGATAGTTGTGCTGGTTGTGTTTTCAGGGAAAGAACTTTTGAGCAAGCTGAATTGCTATTGAATAATATATTGAGTAATGATAATGATTGGACACTTCCAGAACCAACTCATAAGCCAACTCGGAAGAAAAGGGGTATTCTCTTTCTCAGTCCCGAAGATATGCAAGAGGCAAAGAAATCTATGAAAGAAAAGGGTATTAAAGCTGAAGATGTTAAGAATTTACCACCTATTGAAGAAATACATGGTCTTAATAACCCGACACAGGTAGTAAAGGTAAATTCTCTCTATAGATTTTATGAAGGTGATATTCCTCGTAATAATTCTGCTAGACAATGCTTGGATGAGTTTGATAATTTTATCGTTAAACAAGAAAACTTCAATGCTTATGTTGGTAGACAATTGAAGCATAATGCTTATATGGTTGAACACTTGAGTGATTATATGTCTAGAGTTAAAGGTGACCTTAAAATTATTAGTAAACATGCTTCTATGGTTACCACTCAGGTAGAACAAGTGCTTAAAGCACAAGATGATTTGCTCAGTAAATTAAATAATAAGAAAAATGATAATGTTGTTAGACTTATGACTAGACGGGGTAGAATGACTCAGGAACCTTTGTATCATGTGGGCCACCCTAAGAGAGTTGAGCAAGATTCTTAGAGAACTAATGTTGATACACCTAGTCCTTCTAAGAAGAAGAAAAAGAAAAATGATAGGACTTTGCATGCTGATACGTCCATTTTGCATCATGCTTTTATATCGATATTTATTGCATTATGGACTGTTATTACACATTATGTCACAATACTTATGCCTTTTATCCCTTATTTTACAAGGTTTACACGAAGAGGGAGAATGCCGGCAGCTGGAATTCTGGGCTGGGAAAGAAGCAAATATTAGAGACCTATTCTGCACAACTCTAAAAGTCCTGAAACTTCACGGAGGCACTTTTTGGAATATATAAAAATATTGAGCCAAGAAAGCACCAGAGGAGGGCCACCGACCATCCACAAGGGTGGGGGCGCTCCCCCTGCCTCGTGGGCCCCTGGTAGGCCTCCGGTGCCCATCTTTTGCTATATGAAGTCTTTCGACCTGAAAAAATCAGAAGGAAGCTTTCGGGACGAAGCGCCGCCGTCTCGAGGCGGAACCTTGGCGGAACCAATCTAGGGCTCCGGCGGAGCTGTTCTGCCGGGGAAACATCCCTCCGGGAGGGGGAAATTATCACCATCGTCATCACCATCGATCCTCTCATCGGGAGGGGGTCAATCTCCATCAATATCTTCACCAGCACCATCTCATCTCAACCCTAGTTCATCTCTTATATCCAATCTTTGTCTCAAAACCTCAGATTGGTACCTGTGGGTTGCTAGTAGTGTTGATTACTCCTTGTAGTTGATGCTAGTTGGTTTATTTGGTGGAAGATCATATGTTCAGATCCTTTATGCATATTAATACCCCTCTGATTATGAACATGAATATGATTTGTGAGTAGTTACGTTTGTTCCCGAGGACATGGGAGAAGTCTTGCTATAAGTAGTCATGTGAATTTGGTATTCGTTCGATATTTTGATGAGATGTATGTTGTCTTTCCTCTAGTGGTGATATGTGAACGTCGACTACATGACACTTCACCATTATTTGGGCCTAGGGGAAGGCATTGGGAAGTAATAAGTAGATGATGGGTTTCTAGAGTGACATAAGCTTCAACCCTAGTTTATGCGTTGCTTCGTAAGGGGCTGATTTGGATCCATATGTTTCATGATATGGTTAAGTTTACCTTAATACTTCTTTTGTAGTTGCGGATGCTTGCAATAGGGGTTAATCATAAGTGGGATGCTTGTCCAAGGAAGGGCAGCACCCAAGCAACGGTCCACCCACATATCAAATTATCAAAGTAACGAACGCGAATCATATGAGCGTGATGAAAACTAGCTTGACGATAATTCCCATGTGTCCTCGGGAGCACTTTCCTTTATATAAGAGTTAGTCCAGGCTTGTCCCTTGCTACAAAAAGGATTGGGCCACCTTGCTGCACCTTATTTACTCTTATTACTTGTTACCTGTTACAAATTACCTTATCACAAAACTATCTGTTACCGATAATTTCAGTTCTTGCAGAGAATACCTTACTGAAAACCGCTTGTCATTTCCTTCTGCTCCTCGTTGGGTTCGACACTCTTACTTATCAAAAGGACTACGATAGATCCCCTATACATGCGGGTCATCAAGACTCTTTTTTGGCGCCGGTTCCGGGGAGTGAAGCGCCTTTGGTAAGTGGAATTTGGTAAGGAAAAATTTATATAGTGTGCTGAAATTTATTGTCACTTGTTACTATGGAAAGTAATCCTTTGAGGGGCTTGTTCGGGGTATCTTCACCCCGACCAGTAGAGCACAGAGTTGCTCCTCAACCTACTGAACCTATTGGAAATGTTTACTTTGAAATTCCTTCAGGTATGATAGAGAAACTGCTAGCTAATCTATGTGGATGAAGTTTGTGGATTATTTAAGCTTGCAGGTATGCCCGAGGATGTTATCAAGAAGAAGTTCTTCCCTTTATCTTTGAAGGGAAAGGCATTGACATGGTTTAGGCTATGCCATGGAAATACAACCGACTGAAATTGGAATTTCATCAGAAGTTTTATCCTATGCATCTGGTTCATCATGATCGTAATTATATATATAATTTTTGGCCTCACAAAGGAGAGAGCATCGCTCAAGCTTGGGGGAGGCTTAAGTCAATGTTATATTCATGCCCCAATCATGAGCTCTCAAGAGAAATAATTATTCAAAAAAATTATGCTCGGCTTTCTCTCAATAACCGCTCCATGGTCGATATTTCTTGTACTGGCTCTTTTCTGATGAAGACTATTGAATTCAGATGGGATTTATTGGAAAGAATTAAACGCAACTCTGAAGATTGGGAACTAGATGAAGGTAAGGAGTCAGGTATAACACCTAAGTTTGATTGTGTTAAATCTTTTATGGATACCGACGTTTTCCGTGAATTTAGCACTAAATATGGACTTGACTCTGAGATAGTAGCTTCTTTCTGTGAATCATTTGCTAATCATGTTGATCTTCCTAAGGAGAAGTGGTTTAAATATCATCCTCCCATTGAAGTAAAAGTAGATGAACCTATTAAAGTTGAAGAGAAGACTATCACTTATAATGTTGATCCTATTGTTCCTACCGCTTATATTGAAAGAAATGATAAAAAACCACCAGGTCGAGTTCGCTTCTCCCTTCCTTTTGGTGTTTAGGATGTGAAGAAACCACCTTTCCCTGTTAGAATAAAGGATCATGCTAAAGCTTCAACTATGGTTCATAAGAGTAATACTAGAACACCTATACCCCCTGAGCAAATTAAAGTTGAACCTAGTATTTCTATGGTTAAAGATCTCTTGGCCGATAATATTGATGGGCATGTTATTTACTTCTGTGATGAAGCTGCTAGAATTGCTAGACCCGATACTAAGGGTAAACATAGACCTGTTGTTGGCATGCCTGTTGTTTCTGTTAATATAGGAGATCATTGTTATCATGGCTTGTGTGATATGGGTGCTAGTGCAAGTGCAATACCTCATTCCTTATACAAAGAAATTATGCATGATATTGCACCTGCTGAGATAGAAGAAATTGATGTTACAATTAAGCTTGCCAATAGAGATACTATTTCACCAGTTGGGATTGTTACAGATGTTGAAGTCTTGTGTGGGAAGTTAAATATCCTACTGATTTTCTTGTTCTTGGTTCCCCACAAGATGACTTTTGTCCCGTTATATTTGGCAGACCCTTCTTGAATACTGTTAAGATAGATTGCAAAAAGGATGTTGTTACTATTGGTCTAGGGGATATGTCTCATGATTTTAACTTTGCTAAATTTTGTAGACAACCTCATGATAAAGAATTGCCTAGTAAAGATGTAATTATCGGTCTTGCTTCTATTGCCGTGCCTCCTAATGATCCTTTAGAACAATATTTGCTAGACCATGAAAATGATATGTTTACAAATGAAAGAAGGGAAATAGATGAAGTATTCTTTAAACAGGGACCTATTCTGAAACACAACTTGCCTGTTGAAATTCTAGGGGATCCCGTGTTTGAGCTTTCAGAGCAGGAAGAAGAGAAATTATTGAAAACTCTGAAGAAGCACCGTGCTGCTATTGGATATACTCTTGATGATCTTAAGGGAATTAGTCCCACTCTATGCCAACACAAAATAAAATTGGAGAAAGACGCTAAACCGGTTGTTGATCACCAACGACGGTTAAATCCTAAGATGAAAGAAGTGGTAAGAAAAGAAATACTAAAGCTTCTGGAGGCATGTATACTTTATCCCGTTGCTAATAGTCAGTGGGTAAGTCATGTCCATTGTGTCCCTAAGAAGGGAGGTATTACAGTCGTTCCTAATGATAAAGATGAATTGATCCCACAAAGAATTGTACAGGCTATATAATGGTAATTGATTTCCGCAAACTAAATAAAGCTACTAAAAAGGATCATTACCCTTTACCTTTTATTGATCAAATGCTAGAAAGATTATCCAACCATACACATTTTTGCTTTCTAGATGGTTATTCTGGTTTCTCTCAAATACCTGTGTCAAAAGAGGATCAAGAAAAGACCACTTTTACATGCCCTTTAGGTACCTTTGCTTATAGACCTATGCCTTTTGGTTTATGCAATACACCTACTACCTTTCAAAGATGTATGACTGCTATATTCTCCGACTTTTTTGAAAAGATTGTTGAGGTTTTCATGGATGATTTCTCCATATATGGAACTTCTTTTGATGATTTCTTAAGCAACCTTGATCAAGTTTTGCAGAGATGTGAAGAAACTAATATTGTCTTGAATTGGGAGAAGTGCCACTTTATGGTTAATGAGGGTATTGTCTTGGGCCATAAAATTTCTGAAAGAGGTATTGAAGTTGATGAAGCTAAAGTTGATGCTATTGAAAAGATGTCGTGTCCTAAGGACATTAAAGGTATAAGAAGTTTCCTTGGTCATGCCGGTTTTTATAGGAGGTTCATTAAAGACTTCTCAAAAAATTCTAGGCCTCTGACTAATCTCTTACAAAAAGATGTTCCTTTTGTCTTTGATGATGATTGTCTAGAAGCATTTGAAATACTTAAGAAAACCTTGATTTCTGCACCTATTGTTCAACCACTTGATTGGAATTTACCCTTTGAAATTATGTGTGATGCTAGTGATTATGCTGTAGGTGTTGTTCTAGGACAAAGAGTTGATAAGAACTTAAATGTTATCCAATATGCTAGTAAACTCTAGACAGTGCCCAGAGAAATTATGCTACTACTGAAAAGGAATTTTTGGCAATTGTATTTGCTTGTGATAAGTTCAGACCTTATATTGTTGATTCTAAAGTAACTGTTCACATTAATCATGCTGGTATTAAATATCTTATGGAAAAGAAAGATGCTAAACATAGACTGATTAGATGGGTTCTCCTACTACAAGAATTTGATTTCCATATTATTGATAGAAAGGGAGCTGAGAACCCCGTTGCAGACAACTTATCTAGGTTAGAGAATGTTCTTGACGACCGACTACCTATTGATGATAGCTTTCTTGATGAACAATTAGCTGTCATAAATGCTTCTCGTACTGCTCCATGGTATGTTGGTTATGGTAATTACATTGTTGCTAAATTTATACCACCTAGTTTCACATACCAGCAAAAGAAAAAAACATCTATGATTTAAGACATTACTTCTGGGATGACCCACACCTTAAAGAAGAAGTAGATGGTGTTATTAGATGTTGTGTACCTGAGCATGAACAGGAACAGATCCTACGCAAGTGTCACTCCGAGGCTTATGGAGGACACCACGCTGGAGATAGAACTGCACATAAGGTATTGCAATCCGATATTTATTGGCCTACTCTTTTCAAGGACGCCCGTAAGTTTGTCTTGTCTTGTGATGAATGTCAAAGAATTGGTAATATTAGTAGAAGTCAAGAAATGCCTATGAATTATTCACTTGTTATTGAACCATTTGATGTTTGGGGCTTTGATTATATGGGACTGTTTCCTTCCTCTAATGGGTATACACATATTTTAGTTGCTGTTGATTACGTTACTAAGTGGGTAGAGGCTATTCCAACTAGTAGTGCTGATCATAACACCTTTATTAAGATGCTTAAAGAAGTTATTTTTCCGAGGTTTGGAGTCCCTAGATACTTAATGACTGATGCTGGTTCACATTTTATTCATGGTGCTTTTCGTAAGATGCTTGCTAAGTATGATGTTAATCATAGAATTGCATCTCCATACCACCCACAGTCTAGCGGTCAAGTAGAATTGAGAAATAGAGAAATCAAATTAATTTTGCAAAAGACTGTTAATAGATCTAGAAAGAATTGGTCCAAGCAACTTGATGATGCATTGTGGGCCTATAGAACTGCATATAAAAATCGTACGGGTATGTCTCCGTATAAAATGTTTTATGGAAAAGCATGTCACTTACCTCTCGAACTAGAGCATAAGGCGTATTGGGCCATTAAAGAGCTCAATTATGATTTCAAACTTGTCAGTGAGAAGAGACTATTTTACATTAGCTCACTTGATGAATGGAGAACCCAGGCCTATGAGAATGCCAAACTGTTTAAAGAAAAAGTTAAAACATGGCATCACAAAAGGATACAAAAGCGTGAGTTTAACGTAGGTGATTATGTTTTGTTATAAAACTCTCGTTTAAGATTTTTTGCAGGAAAACTTCTCTCTAAATGGGAAGGTCCTTACGTTATCGAGGAGTTCTATCGTTCCGGTGCCATAAAAATCAACAACTTTGAAGGCACAAATCCGAAGGTGGTGAACGGTCAAAGAATCAAACATTATATCTCAGGTAATCCCATAAATGTTGAAACTAATGTTATTGAAACTGTAACCCTGGAGGAATACATAAGGGGCACTTTCGAGAACGTTTCAGACTCCGAAAAGGAATATGTATGTGGTACGGTAAGTAAACCGACTCCAAAATAGTTCTAATAGCAATTTTTCTCCGTTTTGGAATATTTAAGAAAATAGGAAAATAAGAAGTGGTCCGAAGAGGACACGAGGCATCCACGAGGGTGGAGGGCGCGCCCTACCCCCCTGGGCACGCCCCTGCCTCGTGGGCACCTCGTGTGCCCTCCGGACTCTGTTTTCTTGCACGATACTTCTTTTGGTCGGTAAAAATTCATTATATAATTTCTCAAAGGTTTTGACACCCGTACCACACAAATATCCTTTGTTTTTGTTTTGAGCTATTTTTCTGACAGATCTAGATCATCATGACGTCTTCAAGCGCCCCCAGGGACAAGTTCTTCGAGAAGGTTATCAATCCCTACCTCGCGGAGGTGCTGCAACACCCTCAAACAATTGAGATGCGTGATGGGTTGCTGCACATCCGTGATGTCGAGGGACCAAGGAGGACCGGAAGCGTGGAGACAAGACTCGAAGCAATGGAGCAACAAGTTTTCAAGTGCCAGGGGATGGTGGAATGCGGACTCAATGCCAACCACATGATGATCGCGGAGTTCACCAACAACCACAAGCTGGATGACAAGAACATTGGGGAGACTATCTTCAAGCTTCACAAGAAAATCGAGCATCTCCAAGCCCAGATCTATGACCTGCAAAACCAAAACTATGAGTATGAATATAGATTCAAGAGGATGAGTTTGGCTGCAGATTTGAGGATCCCGGAGACTCGATCATCCTTCTATGATGGTGAGCCTATGCCTTGGAAGATGGATGACAAGCCTACATCATTAACAACTCCATCATCACCACCTCCGAGGAAAGAGACATAAACACATGGGTATGGGCACTCCCCTTGGCAAATTCCAAGCTTGGGGGAGGTGCCCCGGTATCGTATTACCATCACACTCCTATCTTTACTGTTTTTCTTAGTTCGATCCTTTTGGTAATATCTTGATCTAGTAGAATAAAGTTTTAGCATGATCTAGGTTTGAATTTTGTTGTATGATCCTTCTATGTAATCGAGTCCGTGAGCTATATCAAGTGCTTGATTATGTTGCTATGATCCTGAGGGAATAAAAGAAAGAATAAAAAGAATTAAAGAGATCATATTGATCTTATGGAGAGTAATGACTTCACATATAAAAGAGTATGATGACTAAAAGTTGTTGAGAGTTGACAAACATAGTTTGGGTCATCGTTGCAATTAATAGGAAGTAATAAAGAAAGAGAGGTTTTCACATATAAATATACTATCTTAGACATATTTTATGATTGTGAGCACTCATTAAAATATGGCATGCTAAAAAGTTGATGTTGCACAAGGAAGACAATGTAATGGGTTATGTTTTCTTATATCCGAAATAAAGTATATTGCGTTGGATCATCCAACATACTGAGCTTGCCTTTCCCCCTCATGCTAGCCAAATTCTTTGCACCAAGTAGAGATACTACTTGTGCTGCCAAATATCCTTAAACCCGGTTTTGTCATGAGAGTCCACCATATCTACCTATGGATTGAGTAAGATCCTTCAAGTAAGTTGTCATTGTTGCATGCAATAAAAATTGCTCTCCAAATTGTATGATTTATTAGTGTGGAGAAGATAAGCTTTATACGATCTTGTGATATGGAAGAAATAAAAGCGATGGACGGCACAATAAAGGTCCATATCACAAGTGGCAATATAAAGTGATGTTCTTTTGCATCAAGATTTCGTGCATCCAACCATCAAAGCACATGACAAACTCTGCTTCCCTCTGCGAAGGGCCTATCTTTTATTCTTGTCTTATACCTTATACAAGAGTCATGGTGATCTTCACCCTTCTTTTTACATTTTATCCTTTGGCAAGCACATTGTGTTGGAAAGATCCTTATATATATATATATCCAATTGGATGTAAGTTATCATGAACTATTATTGTTGACATTACCCTTGAGGTAAAAGGTTGGGAGGCAACACTATAAGCCCCTATCTTTCTCTGTGTCCGATTAAAACTCCATACCCATAAGCATTGCATGAGTGTTAGCAATTGTGAAACACTAAATGATGGTTGAGTATGTGGGCTTGCTGAAAAGCTCTGATATTGACTCTTTCCGATGTTATGATAAATTGCAATTGCTTCAATGACCGAGATTATAGTTTGTTAGTTTTCAATGAAGTTTCTGATTCATACTTGACATTGTGAATAGATTGTTACTTTAGCATAAGAAATCATATGACAATATATATATACATACATATATATATTGCTGTTATAAGAATGATCATGATGCCCTCATGTCCGTATTTTATTTTATCGACACCTCTATCTCTAAACATTTGGACATATTTTTCGTTATCGGCTTCCGCTTGAGGACAAGCGAGGTCTAAGCTTGGGGGAGTTGATACGCCCATTTTGCATCATGCTTTTATATCGCTATTTATTGCATTATGGGTTGTTATTACACATTATGTCACAATACTTATGCCTTTTCTCTCTTATTTTACAAGGTTTACACGAAGAGGGAGAATGCCGGCTGCTGGAATTCTGGGCTGGAAAAGGAGCAAATATTAGAGACCTATTCTGCACAACTCCAAAAGTCCTGAAACTTCACGGAGGCACTTTTTGGAATATATATATGAAATACTGAGCGAAGAAAGCACCAGAGGGGGGCCACCCACCATCCACGAGGGTGGGGGCGCCCTACCCCCCTAGGCGCGCCCCTGCCTCGTGGGCCCCCTGACAGGCCTCCGTTGCCCATCTTTTGCTATATGAAGTCTTTCGACCTTAAAAAAAATCAGAAGGAAGCTTTCGGGATGACGCGCCGCCGTCTCGGGGCGGAACCAATCTAGGGCTCCGGTGGAGCTGTTCTGGCGAGGAAACATCCCTCCGGGAGGGGGAAATCATCACCATCGATCCTCTCATCGGTAGGGCGTCAATCTCCATCAACATCTTCACCATCACCATCTCATCTCAAATCCTAGTCCATATCTTGTATCCAATCTTTGTCTCAAAACCTCAGATTGGTACCCGTGGGTTGCTAGTAGTGTTGATTACTCCTTGTAGTTGATGCTAGTTGGTTTATTTGGTGGAAGATCATATGTTCAGATCCTTTATGCATATTAATACCCCTCTGATTATGAACATGAATATGATTTGTGAGTAGTTACGTTTGTTCCCGAGGACATGGGAGAAGTCTTGCTATAAGTAGTCATGTGAATTTGGTATTCGTTCGATATTTTGATGAGATGTATGTTGTCTTTCCTCTAGTGGTGATATGTGAACGTCGACTACATGACACTTCACCATTATTTGGGCCTAGGGGAAGGCATTGGGAAGTAATAAGTAGATGATGGGTTTCTAGAGTGACATAAGCTTCAACCCTAGTTTATGCGTTGCTTCGTAAGGGGCTGATTTGGATCCATATGTTTCATGATATGGTTAAGTTTACCTTAATACTTCTTTTGTAGTTGCGGATGCTTGCAATAGGGGTTAATCATAAGTGGGATGCTTGTCCAAGGAAGGGCAGCACCCAAGCAACGGTCCACCCACATATCAAATTATCAAAGTAACGAACGCGAATCATACGAGCGTGATGAAAACTAGCTTGACAATAATTCCCATGTGTCCTCGGGAGTGCTTTCCTTTATATAAGAGTTTGTCCAGGCTTGTTCTTTTCTACAAAAAGGATTGGGCCACCTTGCTGCACCTTATTTACTTTTATTACTTGTTACCTGTTACAAATTACCTTATCACAAAACTATCTGTTACCGATAATTTCAGTGCTTGTAGAGAATACCTTACTGAAAACCGCTTGTCATTTCCTTCTACTCCTCGTTGGGTTCGACACTCTTACCTGTAGAAAGGACTACGATAGATCCCCTATACTTGTGGTTCATCACATGCTTCTAGTGAACCTGTTGTTGACACACCTGAGAATCCCAATGATATTTCTATTTCTGATGCTGAAACACAATCTGGTAATGAACATGAACCTAGTGATAATGTTAATGATGATGTGCATATTGATGCTCAACCTAGCAATAAAAATGATGTTGAGATTGAACCTGCTGTTGATCTTGATAACCCACAATCAAAGAATCAACGTTATGATAAGAGAGACTTCGTTGCTAGGAAGCACGGTAAAGAAAGAGAACCATGGGTTCAGAAACCCATGCCTTTTCCTCCTAAACCATCCAGGAAAAAGGATGATGAGAACTTTGAGCGCTTTGCTGAAATGATTAGACCTATCTTTTTGCGTATGCGTTTGACTGATATGCTTAAAATGAATCCTTATGCTAAGTATATGAAAGATATTGTTACAAACAAAAGAAAGATACCGGAAGCTGAAATTTCCACCATGTTTGCCAATTATATATACTTTTAAAGGTGGAATACCTAAGAAACTAGGAGATCTAGGAGTACCAACTATACCATGCTCCAATAAAAGAAACTATGTTAAAACTGCTTTATGTGATCTTGGAGCCGGTGTTAGTGTTATGCCTCTCTCTTTATATCGTAGACTTGATTTGAATAAGTTGACACCTACTGAAATATCTTTGCAAATGGCTGATAAATCAACTGCTATACCTGTCGGTATTTGTGAGGATGTGCCTGTTGTGGTTGCAAACGTTATTATTTTAACGGACTTTGTTATTCTTGATATTCCCGAGGACGATAGTATGTCTATTATCCTTGGTAGACCCTTTTTGAATATTGCAGGGGCTGTTATTGATTGCAACAAAGGCAATGTCACTTTTCATATTAATGGTAATGATCATATGGTACACTTTCCGAGGAAACAACCTTAAGTCCACAGTATCAATTCTATTGGAAAATTTTCAATGATTACTATTGGAGGTTTTGAATTCCCTCTTCCTACTGTCAAGAAGAAATATGATATTCTTATTGTTGGGGACATGCATATCCCCATTGAGGTAACCTAGTGTTATTCGAAAATTCTCCGGTTTCATGCGATTCGGAAAGAGTTTGTTAACAAGACTTGATCAACCTTGTTAGTGGATTCCTTTTGATGAGCACGAGATGGATGAAGTTAGAAAGCACAACTCTCTGTACCCTCCTTTTACTTTCTGTTATTTAGATTAAATAAAGCAAAAATAGTATTTTCTGTCTGTTTTCTGAATTATCCTTGTAATAAAAATACCCCAAAAATAAAAGTTCTCCAAATGTCCTGAAAATGAAATATGATTTTTTGTAGAATATTTAAGAATTTCTGGCACTGAGAACACACCAGGGGGCCCACCATTTGGCCACGAGGGCACAGCGCGCGTCCACACAATTAGAGCGCGCCCCCGTGCCTCGTGGGTCCCATGTGGACCCCCTCCACTTATTCCAGCACCCACTCACTTCGTCTTCCTCCAGAAAAAAATCCTCCCATAGCTCAAACCCGTGTTCTAGCTCAACTTGCTGCCATTTTCGATCTCTTTGCTCAAAGCTCCATTCACAAAACTATTTGGGGAGATTGTTCTTCGATATGTGACTCCTCCAATGGTCCAATTAGTTTTTTTCTAGTGCTTTATTTATTGCAAATTTTTGCTGCTAAGGTGACCCTGTTCTTGAGCTTGCATGTCAAATTTATATGGTCCAAAGTAGTTTTAATGCATGATATAGCCTCTAGGCACTTATGGGAGTAGTTGCTATCAATCTTGTTGAGTTTGGTTCACTTTGAATTTGAGTCACTAAAATTTCAGAAATTTTTTAGAGAAAGAAAAATGCATAGGAAAATGTACCAAGGTGGTTCCTCAAGGAAGCAAGGACCAAGGCTCGCGATACGTGAGCCGGACAAAGAACCACCGAGGGAAGCTCAAGTGCGGCCTTGTGAATGGCCGTTAGAGGAATTTATGGTCCAGGCAGGCATCAAGGATGAATTTGACGCGTATGTGCGTAATGCTGATCTTGAGGACTTCGTGTCAGATAAGTGCCTACATCACCACTACCTAACCGATTCCTTTGTGAGGAGGTTTAAATTTACATCCTCGCGCAATTCTCACACTGTTTTATTTGATCTTTATGATAAATCATATACCATGGACTTAGAAGATTTTAATACTGCTTGTAAACTCCCATAGTGGGGCAATGTTAGTGAACCTCGCAAATCTGAATATAAAGACTGTCTTGCTAGTATCACTGTGGGGGAATCTAGGGAAATCACACAAGCTACCATAGGGAGCATTCATTTCCCTTCCATACATTATTTTGCTCTCTTTATAGGTAGATGCATTAACAGTAAGGATGAGGCTTGTCACATATGCATTCCAGATCTTATTGTCCTCAAGAGTGTGGTATTAGGTGATAAACAATATAACTTGGGGGCCATTGTTGCACGAAGGTTGCATCTTAACGGTACAAGTGGAGATTTGTTTGGTGGAATTTATGCAACTCGTGTAGCTAATTATTTTGGTGTACCCATACATGGAAATGATATGGAGTTGCCTCCTGCTTATCTAGATTATAGTGCTATGGTTCGCCATCAGTTTCTTGAGAGGAATGAACAGTTCCTCCAGTACTGACTAATCTTTGACAGAAGGCGCACTGTCCACGTTGCCCTCCCTGCTCCTACTTTCTTTAACTTTCAGGCAAAAAGGAGATATGTTATAACTAAGGAGGAGGCGAACGAGTATGAGAGGAGGACGGAGGCAGCTCGCCTCCAAACTACAGCTCTTTAGGCAGTAGCTGCTGCATCTCAGTACGACCCTAGCTACAACTTTGGATATCCGCCAGGCCAGCAATGGCCATAGACCAACTTAGGCCAAAAGCCTAAGCTTGGGGGAGTACGTATTTCTCACCGACATTACATTCATGTTCACACACTCATGCCAGTTGTCGGTGCTCATACTTTTTCATTGTACTATCCGTGCTAGTTTATTTTCTGTTCTAAGCCTTCTTCTTGTGTGTTTGAAAAAACCTTCAGAAAAACCAAAAAATTAGTTATAGCTTTTAGCTAGTTTACTTTCCGTGCCTGTAGTAGTACTAATTAAAAGAAAACCCAAAAAGATTTCTTGTTCTTCTTTTGCTTGTTGGGAGCTTTCCCGTGTGAATAGTTTTATTTCTTTTCTTATTCTTTGGGGGTCGAGAGGAGAAGACCATGATGAAAATGTTGAGTGGCTCCCATATGCATTATTGTTGATTTAACCAAGAGCCCATATTACCTTGTCTTCTCCCTTGTATTAAATGCTTGCAGATTCCAGCTTAGTCCAATGCACATGCACTATTATTCTTATCCACAGCGTTCGGTCGTCCGAGTGAAAGGCAATAATGACGATATATGATGGACTAGTTAAGATGAGAGAAGCTGGTATGAACTCAACCTATCTTGGTTTTGTAAATATGATTAGTTCATCGTTCCTGATTCAGCCTATTATGAATGAAACATGTTTGCAATGACAATTAGAGATTATAGTTGCTCATGCCATGCTTAATTAGCTAGGAGTTTATAATGGTTTACCTTGTGTGCCAACATGCTATTAAAATGGTTGTGATGTGGTATGATAGGGTGGTATCCTCCTTTGAACGATTCAAATGGCTTGACTTGGCACATGTTCACGCATGTATTTGAAACAAAATCAACATAGCCTCCATGATGTTTATGTTCACAGTGATTTATATCCTACTCATGCTTGCACTCATTGTTGATTAATCTTAATGCATGTTCATGATTGTTGTTGCTCTCTAGTTGGTCGCTTCCCAGTCTCTTTCTAGCCTTCACTTGTACAAAGCGGGAATACTGCTTGTGCATCCACTTCCATAAACCCCAAAGTTATTCCATATGAGTCCACCATACCTTCCTATATGCAGTATTTAGCTACCGTTCCAAGTAAATTTGTATGTGCTAAACTCTAAACCTTCAAATGAAATTCTGTTTTGTATGCTCGAATAGCTCATGTATCAACTAGGGTTGTCTATATCTTCCATGCTAGGTGGGTTATTCTCATGATGAGTGGACTCCGCTCATCACTCATGAGAAAGTGGCCGGTAATCGGGATGCCCAGTCCCATGCTCAAATCAAAATAATTGCAAACAAAACTCCCCCAGGATTGTTGTTAGTTGGAGGCACCCATTGTTTCGGACAAGCCATGGAGTGATGTTTGTTGGTGGTGGGGGAGTATAAACTTTACCATTCTGTTTGGGAACCGCCTATAATGTGTGTAGCATGGAAGATATCGAGATCTCTTGGTTGTTATGTTGACAATGAAAGCATACCACTCAAAATATTATTCATTCTCTGCTTCAAAACTCGAGCTCTGGCACCTCTGGAAATCCCTGCTTCCCTCTGTGAAGGGCCTATCTATTTACTTTTATGTTGAGTCATCATCCTCTTATTAAAAACCACCAGTTGGAGAGCACTACTGTCATTCGCATGCATTGCTATTAATTTACATTGAGTATGACTGTGACTGGATCCCTTTTGCCATGAATTACAATGTCTAGTCAGTCCTTGATCTTTAGGGGTGCTCTGCATTTATGTTTTGCGGTCTCATAAAGGGCTAGCGTGATACCATCTTGTTACATCATGTTATGACTGTTTTGAGAAAGTGTTGTCATCCGAGATTTATTACTATTGCTCACTAGTTGATTATGCCATTGATATGAGTAAACATGAGACCTAAATGTTATTGTGCATATGGTTAGTTCATAATCTTTGCTGAAAACTTGAATGCTGGCTTTACATATTTGTAACAACAAGATCAAACAGAGTTTGTAAAAGTTTTTCTTTATCACTTTCAGTCTGTCAACTGAATTGCTTGAGGACAAGCAAAGGTTTAAGCTTGGGGGAGTTGATACGTCTCCAATGTATCTACTTTTCCAAACACTTTTGCCCTTGTTTTGGACTCTAACTTGCATGAGTTGAATGGAACTAACCCAGACTGACGCTGTTTTCAGCAGAACTACCATGGTGTTACTTTTCTGCAGAAATAGAAGTTCTCGGAATGACCTGAAAATCCACGGAGACACGTTTTGGAATTAATAAAAAATATTGCGAAAGAATCAGCATCAGGGGGCCCACACCATATCCACGAGGGTGCTGGGTGCCCCCTGCCTCGTGGGCCCCCTGGGACGCCACCGACCTCAACCCCAACTCCATATATTCACTTTTGGGGGAAAACCAGAGAGAAGGATTCATCACGTTTTACGATACGGAGCCGCCGCCAATTTCATGATGCTCACCACCGTGCGTGAGTAATCCCATCGTAGGCTTGCTGGACGATGATGGGTTGGATGAGATTTACCATGTAATCGAGTTAGTTTTGTCAGGGTTTGATCCCTAGTATCCATTATGGTCTAAAATTGATGTTGTTGTGACTTTGCTATGCTTAATGCTTGTCACTAGGGCCCGAGTGCCATGATTTCAGATCTGAACCTATTATTTTTTCATGAATATATGTGAGATATTGATCCTATCTTCTAAGTCAATAGTGACCTACTATGTGTTATGATCCGGCAACCCCGAAGTGACAAAAGTCGGGACCACTCCCGGTGATGACCGTAGTTTGAGTTCATGTATTCTCGAAGTGTTAATGCTTTGGTCCGGTACTCTATTAAAAGGAGGCCTTAATATCCCTTAGTTTCCAATAGGACCCCGCTTCCATGGGAGGGTAGGACAGAAGATGTCATGCAAGTTCTTTTCCATAAGCACGTATAACTATATTCGGAATACATGCCTACATTACATTGATTAACTGGACCTAGTTCTGTGTCACTCTATGTTATAACTGTTGCATGAGGAATCGCATCTGACATAATTATCCATCATTGATCCATTGCCTACGAGCTTTTCACGTATTGATCTTTGCTTAGTTACTTTTCCGTTGCCACTGTTACGATTGCTTAAAAAACTACTAATGTTAGTTTTGCCACCGTTGCCGCTACTTCCATACTACTTTGCTACTGAATACTTTGCTGCAGATATTAAGTCTTTCAGGTGTGGTTGAATTGACAACTCAACTGCTAATACTTGAGAGTATTCTTTGGCTCCCCTTGTGTTGAAACAATAAATTTGGGTTGAATACTCGACCCTCGAAAACTGTTGCAATCCCCTATACTTGTGGGTTATCAGGGGAATACGACTGGTCATCTTTCTCTGAATCCTCCTCTAAGGAGCTATATGTAACCAGCAAGATATCTGCAACGACAGGTAGCACTGACTGCTCAGAAGACCTTGTTTTCACTCTAGATTTTCCCATGACCGACTCAAATGGCTGATGCACAGGAAGAGTAGATGAATGTATAAACATTGTTGACAAATGGAATGCATTATGAAAAAAAATATGGCATGATACAATTCACATATACGAAGACTGGCTAAACAGGTTGGCATTACATGATTCACGTATATGATGTCTGGCTAAAGAAGATGGCGTTGCATAATTCCCATATACTCCCTCCATTCCTAAGTATTTGTCTTTTTAGAGATTTCAAATGGACTGCCACATACGGATGTTTATAGACATATTTTAGAGTGTAGATCCACTCATTTTGCTCTGTATGTAGTCACTTGTTGAAATCTTTAAAAAAGACAAATATTTAGGAACGGTGGGAGTATGATATAGAAACCAAACATGTGGCATTCACACAAAGCAAATCTAAACTAAGTTGATGACATATAAGATGTATAATGTAAGCAATGCGAGGTGCCATATGCATGATATGACCAACATCAGCATGCCAGGTTAGAGCAAACACCTCAGGTGGGAAATAGGAGTGGTCAGCTCCCTCTGAATCCCCATCTAAACAGTTATCTTCCTCTGGAATACAATCTGGAATGGTGAGAGTGGGTCCCACTTCGCCCACCATGGAGAGGCGTCTGCATGACATTATATTCCCACGCAACGGTCTTCTCTTTTTCTCTACATTTTGAGTACGATTGTGTACAATAACTGACATGCATAATTAAAAAACATAGTTATATTATGTAAGGCCTAAGGGGTGCATGCAGAAATCAAGACTGATTGTAGCAAACGAGTGGATAGATCCAAAACTAATGATAGCAGGTAGATTATAGCTTCAGTTTAAAAAGATAGACAATGGATCAGCTATTATTTGTTGCCCACCCAACATGAACCACATAGAAGACCCCAGATGAACCAGATAGTAGACAGATACTATTCGTTGCTGCCTCGATATGTGCCCCACGGGCATTTTAAAACTCAAGTTTGAACGATAAAGTAGCAGGTAATAATAATCGATGTATAACGTAAGCAAACACGAAAGAGTGCGACCTCTCTTCCCGAACTGTGTAGTCCTCAGGTTCATCTGCTCAGTCGACGATGGTAATGCAGTTGGCGTGGTTGTCAGCAACGGGGAAGATGATCTGAGGTGGCGAAAGAAAGTCTGAAGGGGGAATCTCTGATGTAGTGAATGCTTCTGTCAATCGCGCCCCTCTGGTGGGTGGATGACGGCACGACAGGAGCAGGACATAACACACTGAGTTTTCTTTGACGCCTATCTGAAAATGAAGTAAATTTGTAAGGGCTCCTTAGAATTGGAGGATTGTATAAATGCGGGGACAGGAAAAACACAGGAATAGGATAGGAATGCACGTGCAAAACAAAGCATTTGGAAACATATGATTTCTGTCAAGCTGGGTGTTTGGTTCACATGAATTGGAAGAACACAAGAATGAAGAAACATGGTCAAATTAAAGTCAAACCACGTGAAAATAAAAAAATAGGAATCTTATTATGCCAGTAATGCAATTAGTCCTGTTCTTCATGCATATTAATTTCAAAAGGACGTCCAAGTGGATATTAGAATTCCTACATTTTTTCTTTGAAAGAGACACCAAAGGAAAAAAATCCTCCAGTTTTGCTTTGCTCCACTCCTTCTAACCAAATGCACGAATAGTAGTACCATAGTAGTTCCATAGCAAAGGATCCCTAAGAGATCGACATGAATGCAGAGTAACAAAGTGATGCGACAAGTGTACAACCTCTTTGGCATAGCCTTGTCGACCTCAGCGTCATTGGGTTGGACGTGGATGATGGTGATGCTGGTGTGACTGTCGGAGGCGGGGAAGAAGATCTGAGGCCTCTGGAAATGGCACCAAGGGTATTGCTCCACTGTGATGGACGGTTCCGTCGTTGGAGCAGCTCCGGTGAGGTGTACGGCGGCGAGGCTGAAGCAGGACAAGACAGACAACGTTAATCTGAAGTGGGACTCTAATATCATCTGCAATAGATGATGTAAAATACATCACCAAAAAGTGCTAGATATAAAATGCATCAGCCGCACCACGGCCGCTCCGACAGATGTTGTAAATACTGTTCACTCTGAACTTAACTGAGGAAACTGAACTTTACAGTCGAAACTGAATTTACTATCATAACTGATTGGACTAGTAGTAGAGCTTTGCAATAGATGTTTAGGGCATTCGAGCACTAGTAGCAGAGAAGCAGTGATCTAAATCAGCAGCCGCTCGAGAAGGGAACGCACTAGCAAAGAGCAAGTCGTGCAGCAGCACCGCGAGCGAGTGCTAAAGCAGCAACTCCTATAGCTGCCGGAGGTCGTGCAGCAGTAGCAGTAGCGCGAACAAGAGCAAGAGCAGAGCAGCAGCCCGAACGAGAGCAAGAGCGGAGCATCAGCGCGACCGACAGTAATATCATAGCAGAGCAGCAGCAGGAATGAAAGCAACAGCAGTGCAGCAGCGCGACCGACAGCAAGAACAGAGCCGGAGCGCGAGCTAGAGCCGGAGCAGCAGCAGCAGCGAGAGCCAGAGCAGCTGCAGCTGGCGCCGGTGTGGAAGTCGCCGCCGAGGAAGCAATGACATGCGGGGGAGACGTCGTGGATGAAGTGGCCGGCGACGGCACCGTCGATGGAGACCCGCCATGGCTGCATGGTATCAAGCACCGGCAGCCCCGTCAGATCGAATAAAAGACAAAATGCAGCGGTGAGTGCAGAACCTCCTTGGTGGCGCCAAGTAGGCCTCGGCTTCATCAGAGGAATTGGTGAGGGATGCTGCGGTTCCGGTGGGGCAGGTCAAGACGGCACTGTGGGGATGGAGGTGGCGCGATGGACGAGGCGAATGTCGGGGCAGCTCGTTAGAGGTGGAGGACAGGGCGGCTGATCCGGCGGGACGACGAGATCGATGACGGATCCTCATCCGGTGCCGTGTATGAGGGACGACGAGCTGTTGCGGTTGACGACGTCGTCGGGGAAGAGTCTCCGGCTGGGAGGCGGTCGAGAGGCCAACGGAGGAGCGTAGGGTTTCATGGTTTTTGGGAGCCTCGGTGTACGAATGGGGGGGATAAAGGGGAAGGTAGGGGAGCCATGGCTTAGGGACGCGCATGTCCGAAATGTAGGGTAAGTTACCAGCATACCCCCACCGGTTTTGACCACGCGACGTCGAGCCGGCATTTCCGTCTGAGGGGTAGAAGGGGGATTTCGTGTGTCTGGGCTGCGGGACCGATTTCAGATAAGGAGGGAGTATTCGTGCGCGTCAAAATTTTGAGATAACAAGGCGCGGCGTGGGTTGAAGATGCGGGAGTTTCACAGCAAATGAGACAAAAGATACTCGAGCTTGAAAATTTCGGGATAACAAGGCGCGGATTCCATGTTCGGCAGAACGAACTTAACGTGTACAAAAAAACAATTCATACAATACACAAGAGAGTCATGTCCCTTTTTACTATATTGCTATAAATGCCATTGAAAAAACTACAAGAGAAATGTAAAAAAAATCGGGAGAACAAGATTACCCTGTACAGTACCAAATCAATTCACACTTCCCTCAACAACAACAAAAAACAAATCAATTCCCACCACAAGAAAGAGTCATGTCCCTTTTTATATGATTACAAATGCCAGGATCTCGAATTTCAATTTTTGAATCCACGTTATGTTGAATTCGAATATATCGTTAGGTGACCTTGCGGTTTATAATGGATGTAGTCCTACATTTTGGTTTTCCATCATATATGAACATTTTACTCCACCCTATGAACATATATATTGTCGTCTACCATATGGACTAAATTTGAATCAATTTTCCTTATTTGAATACGATTGTTGTCAAGTTATACCATCATTCAAATATTATCTTGATAACAAAAAAAATGCATGTAGCAGTCATCATATTTCACAATGAACTACATGTACCATACGATCTCCAATGCAAATATTTTTATACATTTTATGTTAAATTCAAATCAGAGTACATTGGTCTAGGTAGCGAGATGTTCGGAATAATCTAAACCCTGTTTTCATATGTGTAATTTTAGGCTGAATTGGGACAAGTTTTGGTATAAGCTTCTTGCAAAACCGGAGATTCTCTCAACAAGCCATGTGGTTCCGAGAGGGAACGTGTCACCTTTGTGTGCGAAACGATATATGCTGCCTCCCCCTGATTTTCTTTACAGAGGCAACATAGAACTATATGAGTGCCCTGTTAAATTTTGGAATTATTCCGGGTTCGTTTGGCCTTTTTTATACATTAATTGAGTTTCTGCACATTTAATGTGCATAATTCAAATTGGAACTGCAAGCACATCCTCCGGCACACCAAAGTTGGTGGAAAAATCACATGTGTGTCCTTGGATAAATTTCTGGGTCCCATGTAAGAAATGGGAATGAAATTCAAACATGTGGGCGTCTGACTCGGCCGAGAACATCGAGAAACTTGGTTTTTAAATTCCTGTAAATCCAGAACTCGCCTGGAAATCATGAAACTTGGTATGGTGTCTGGTCATGGCACTAACATGTTGTGGTAAATAATTGGGCCGAATTGGAACAAGCTTTGGTATAAGCTTCTCGCAAACCGGAGCTTCTCTCAAGAAGGCTCGTGGTTCTAAGAGGGAACATGTCACCTTTGAGTGCGAAACGATATACGCTGCCCCCCCTTGAGTTTCTTTACAGAGGCAACATAGAACTACATGAGTGCCCTATTAAATTTTGGAATTATTCTGGGTTCATTTGGCCTTTTATACATTAATTGACTTTTTGGTCATTTAATGTGCATAATTCAAATTTGAACTACAAGCACATGCTCCCGTGCACCAAAGTTGGTTGAAAAATCACATGTGTGTCCTCGGGTGAATTTCTAGGTCCCATGCAAGAAATTGGAATGAAATTCAAACATCTGGGCATCGTGGCTCGGCCGAGAACATTGAGAAACTTGGTTTTAAAATTCTTGTAAATCCAAAGCACGCCTGAAAATCATGAAACTTGGCATGGTGTCATGTCATGGTACTACCATGCTGTGGTAAAAAATTTGGCCGAATAGGAACAAGTTTTGGTATAAGCTTCTTGCAAACCGGAGCTTTTCTCAAGAAGGCTCATGGTTCTGAGAGGGAACATGTCACCTTTGTGTGCGAAATGATATACGCCGCCCCCTTGATTTTCTTTACAGAGGCAACATATAACTATATCAGTGTCCTATTAAATTTTGGAATTATTCCGGGTTCGTTTGGCCTTTTTTATACATTAATTGAGTTTCTGGTCAGTTAATGTGCATAATTAAAATTTTAACTACAAGCACATGCTCCAGTGCACCAAAGTTGGTTGAAAAATCACATGTGTGTGTCCTCGAGTGAATTTCTAGGTCCCATGCAAGAGAAATGGGAATAAAATTCAAACATCTGGCGTCGTGGCTCGGCCAAGAACATTGAGAAACTTGGTTTTAAAATTCTTGTAAATCCAAAACACGCCTGAAAATCATGAAACTTGGCATGGTGTCATGTCATGGTACTAACATGCTGTGGTAAAAAAATTTGTCCACATTGGAACAAGTTTTGGTATAAGCTTCTTGCAAAACCGGAGCTTCTCTCAAGAAGGCTTGTGGTTCTGAGAGGGAACATGTCACCTTTGTGTGCAAAACGATATACGCTGACCCCCCCTTGATTTTCTTTACAAAGGCAACATAGAACTATATGAGTGTCGTGTTAAATTTTGGAATTATTCTAGGTTCGTTTGGCCTTTTTCATACATTAATTGAGTTTCTGGTCATTTAATGTGCATAATTCAAATTTGAACTACAAGCACATGTTGCAGTGCATCAAAGTTGGTTGAAAATTACATGTGTGTCCTCGCGTAAATTTCTAGGTCCCATGCAAGAAATGGGAATGAAATTCAAACATCTGGGCGTCCTGGCTCGGCCGGAAACATTGAGAAACTTGGTTTTTTAATTCCTGTAAATCCAAAACACGCATGAAAATCATGAAACTTGGCTTGGTGTCATGACATGGCACCAACATGCTGTGGTAATTTTGCTGTCCGATTTGCGAAGATGCACACATTAACAATCAACAAAGTCATTTTGGAATAAGTGTTGTCATGTTACAATTGGAAACACAAGTATTATTGAAACCGTGGGCATTCTACTTACCATTTACGTGCCGCCACGCGTCCCCTTTTTTATTAGCTAGGAGGCGCCATGCAGGGTAGCTATTTGAGTAGGGGAGGCATGCGATCAGACCCTGACGCGTGCTTATCGAGAGAAGAGGCCTTTTACCTCCATCTGCCGCCCACCTCTCTCCCAAGGTCTCCATTTATGGCACCCAAGCCCCTGTTTAATGGCATGGCTATGTCTCACTCGAGTGATATTTAAGAGAGAAAAAAGAAAATCTGGAAAGAAAGTTTTGCACGGATCTTGATGTAAGATCCGACTGACCTATATAGCATCTAGTGCGAATTATAGCAAGACTGATGAATATATAAGGACGACGACAGTGGATAATAATTGTCTTACATAATAAGGAAGATAATTAAAAAAGCCACATGCCACTACGCCCGAAATACACAAGGGCAAAAGAAGAAGGAAGACAACGATTTAGCTCGCTGATCTCTACTTTCTTGATTCGCTCCTGCAGGCCGCGGGAACTAGTCTCTGCGGTGAGCGGCGATGAGCTCTGTCATGTCCTCAAGACGCTGCTTGAGAGCATCCACGGATTCCTCCACCAACCTTTGGCGCTTGATGCGGAGCATGTCATTCTCGTCCATAAGTTTCTTGACGATGACGCCGGTCCTCTTTAACAAGGCACTGGTCTCCTCCTGTTACTCTGCACTTTCGATGATCTGCGCCCTCAGCAGGTCGCGCTCGGCCCGGAGCTTCTCATTGCCCTCCCTTAGTTGTCGGCTGACGCCAGTAGCCTGTTCAAATGAAGTTTTCATGTCGTCCTGCAACCTTGCCCAGCCGGAGATCTGATCCATCTGGCTATGGACAATCTCATGCATGCGCCTGTAAGAGTCGTCGCCTTCGCGCAAGACATTTTCTTAGGCGCCGCGGCACAGCGGGACATCTCTGCTGAATTTGCGGCGCATCGGGATATCTCTGCTACTTCCGCGGCGCGGCCAGACCAGTCTGCTGCATCGACGGCGCGGCGGGACTCTGGGCTGCTACTTCCGCACGGCGGGACATGTCAGCTGCTTTCGCGGCGAGGCGGGACATCTCTCGTGCTTCCACTTCCATGCTCGCCTCTCCCTGGTGGTAATCTCTCGACCCAGAATTCACGCTGGCCATGGCAGACGCATGGGAAGGATGTTGAATGACTTGTTTGTTGTTGTGGATGAGGAGTTGAGGAGGAATGTGCAGTCATCTTGGCATAGTAGTATTTATAATCGAGTACTAATACGCTCCTAAGTGGGAAACTGTTTAGGTTGAGATTGGTGTGAACAGGTTTGTAATTAAATATAGCGTGGTGGTAATTTGGAGTGTGATGAGACGCAAGCTCAAAATTTATTGACGGTTCTAGTTTCGAAGTGCGGCACTATTCCCGGATGGCATAACGTGGGCACGTGTTCTCGGCCGTGGTGTAGCATATGCCATGGTACTTCTTTTTCTAAGGCTGTGTACGTGCAATAACTGGCACCATCGGATACATATCTTACAGTTATTGGGGCGTTCGACAGGAATAGCCTCGTGGCGAGCTATAGACTAGTCTTTTTTTCACACGCATTACATCGACACATATCATCTCTCTCCCTCTTTCGCACGCACACACCTATCTCTCAGGACTTCTCGCACACACCATCTCTTTCTCCCTAGGTCGATGCCACCCACATACACTTGTACTCTGAGTTTAGTACGTTATACATGAAGAGAAGAGGTGCACACACGCACTCGTACTCTCTCACACACGCATCTGTAGCTACGAATTGTAGTGTTCTCGACCATCTGATTGGCTCTATCATAGGTTTCCCGTTGCTCGTTGGCCTTGAGATTGAGAAGTTTAAAATGCTGAGGCTAAGCTGGAGGCACGAGGTTCTGGTTAATGTGCGGGCCGCACACGGCACCAACACTACACGGGCTTCGTCTGCCTGGTGCGTGGGTGAGTTGTCCAAGTATAGACACAACCAGGCCCTCCTTGGTATCTGCGCCTCGACTTATGCACAGAGAAATTAGGATCGGGGGGAGTACTAGTAGTAGTAGCAGTAGTACTACTTTGATTTGTCGCGTCAACTCACACAAGTATGCAACACTTCCTGAACAAACAAGCATATAAGCTGTTATACTTCTTACCCAAAGGATCTTTATATCCAACAGACACAAAATATCCGTTCGACTGTTGGAAATTACTTTAACTGCTGATCTGATGTCGAAGTAATTGCTGCATCGCCACCAAAACCCACCATTTGTTAAGCTAAAGTAGACCGAGCTAACCCCTATATTAGAATATTACTAGGATAAACGGAAGGCATTGTAGAATCATTTAGGAGGTGAGCTTGTCAATCTGAATGTGGAGGGACACCGTCCTCAACAACCCAGCCCCGACCAGCAGCATGGGCGGAACTGTGAAGAAGGTCAGCTCCTGCACGGCAACGTCACCGGGATCCTTGCTGCTTGTCACCTCCATTTCCACCTTGACGGCGTCGGTCCTGCCTTTGGGCTCCCCCGGTGGGCCATTCGCCCAAAGCTTGGCCACATAGTGCGGCAGTGGGGACGCCCCCGCTCTGATGCAGACGACCGACACGGCGATAAGAGTGCCAATGTCGAGCACGCCGTCGACCAAAAAAATGTGCAGCCATCCTCCTCCGCGAACAGCAAGAGCCGTGGCTCCGACAGTGGCACTTGCAGCTGGAGCACCTTGCCATACTGGATCCTGTGCACGGGCATGGGATGCACGGTGCTGATGTGGTGGTAGAGCACTGGCGGCGGGCCTTCGTAGCCGCAGACGTGCACGGGGCATTTGCAGGGCGCGAGCGGACACACACTCTGGTGATCGGCGAGCTTGTGGTAAGTGACGTAGAGCCCACAGCCTTCGTGCAGGCACTCCACCCTCACTGAGGAGAGGACGGTGTCCACCGCCATGTTCCGCACGTCGAAGCCACCGCCGCGCTCACACTTCTGGCACTGCCGCTGGTTCACTGGGCGCTCGACGCGGCACTACGCGCAGGCCAGGTGCCCTCCCTTGCACTGCACAAATCAATCGAACAACACATCAGTCAAGAAACATGCACCTTGCTCGATCAGCCGAATGGACGAGGTGTATTCGAACCTGATACACTGGAGGCTTCAAGGGACAAGGGGCAGTGGAGCAAGGTGAGGTCCATCGAGACCATAGAGAGCTCCATCGTTGGGTCCTGTTCCGTCGGCATGATCCCGCCCTCCTCGTGCACAACCATCTCTCGCTTTAGGGTCGGGGCATTACAAAGCTTTACCGTCACATATTCATACTATTTCAAGGTGCATTAAATCAACACATGCAAGTATCAAAAGGAAAGTCATGGCATGCATGCATGCGTTGTAATTAATGCATCGGTAAACGCAAATTATTGAAATATATCGGTCAACTCATACAACAACGAGAATTTTGATTACAACGCCCTCTCCCTCGCGGACTGAGCTCTGGTGCCTTAACTGCACCTGCGTTTGGATGGATGACAGGCAGGCCAGCCACCAGTTGGGCCCACATGTCATACACCCAAAGGCAGGAGCAGTAAGTTAATGAAGCTGCGTCCCTCCCTCGCCCACGAGCGTGGTGGCTAGCAGGACTAGGAGAAGCTTTCGCTACATGGTCTCCCTCCCGCACGTGGTGGACATGCAGCAGTTCATTCGGTGTCAGATGGCCAGAAGCATACAGTAGTACTCCACTGCAGTAGTACCATCATTGTTTGACTTCCTGAAGAGGCGAAGAGCCAAGCGCAGCCCGGACGCTCGTGTGGCAGTTCCATGTGTAGAGTAGTCTAGGATAGCGTGTACCGTGCCTCTAAGCTTAAAATCGTTGGGGTCGGCTCCATGCTATGAGGCCGTCTTGAAGCATTTTTTTTATTAAAATAATCTTCTTGCCCTACCTGTCATCCTGGTGATTGTATTTGCACGCTCATCTGGTCAAGACAGGAATATATATTTTAATTTATGGTGGGGTATATGTTAGAGATTGCAGCTAATATATTTACACTACGGGTCTTTTAGCCAAGTTTAGAGGCAAGCATGTGGGCCAGTGCTATGATGTGTCGCGTCAACTCGTACAATAAGGAGAAGCTTGATTTTACTACTACACGCCTTCTCCCTCGCCCATGCGCGCGGTGGCTCGCAGACGAGGACAGGTTTTGCTTACTACTCCTGCAAGCATGTGGTGGACGGACATCCAGCAGTTGATTCGATACTGTAGAAGTAGTAACATCATTGTTCGTCTTCTCGAAGAGGCGAAGAGCCAAGCGCAACCCGAACGTGGCAGTTGTGAACGCTCGCGTGGCAGTCTTTGTGTAGGGGTGGGGCGTGGTGCGGAGCCTTGGAGCAAGCATATAGCTAGGCTCTTGCATGAGACAAAATTGCTATGTGAGCCCACTATTGTAGTACTTGCTAGTATAGCCCTATAAACCGGAAAGGAGTATTTGACTTTCTAGACATTTCAACAAGTGACTAGACTACACCCTAAATGAGTACATATGGAGCAATATGAGTGAATCTACACCGTAAATAAATACGTAGTTCTCTTATTTTCCTCTCCGCCATGGTCGCGGTGCACAATATTTTTTTAAGGAACAATGGACAGTGAGGGCACCCCCTCACTGACTTTTATATTTATGCCGGGAACACAAAGTTACACAAGGGAGTTTACATGGGTATAGAGAAAAGGGAGAGACCCTATACATAGGTATAAGGAGGGGTACAAGTGCATTGTAACAGCGCACTACATAGAAGGGTCGTTTGGGCCGACCACTAGCTAGTCTCTTTTTGACACAATATTGAGTATACTACTACTGACTAGTCTCTTTTTGACACGCATTTACGTTGATACGGCTTGAATGCCAACGACGCAGAGGGTAGCGGTTCCCGAACATTGAACGGTCAATGATGCATTTGCACTGAATTAGCATGCAGAGGTAGGAGTAAGTAATTGGAGAAGTAAAATGGAGCCAGCACGATGTGAATGCAACGCAGTTTGGACTCTCATACAAAGGTGCCCCACCACTCCAATCCATCTACTCCTAGTCTCTGCGCAACACTGCCCACTCCAATCCAAGACCAAGACCAAGTGACCAGAAGCCACAAGCACCCATGGCGTCAATGGACGCGTGTGGCAGTCGGTTGTGCCAAGTCGTGAAAGACGCTGACCTACGGCCCCGCACCGCGGAGCATTTCCAGACGGTGCTGGCGACGGCCGACGTCATAGCCCTCGTCGATGCCGGCTTCGCCTCTCGCATGTGCCAGATGATGGTCGACTCATTCCGCAGGTTCACCGCCATCAAGAAGCGCGCGGACGACCTTGCCGTACTGCTCCAGCCCGCGCGCCCAGGCTCCTCGTTGCCAGCCACCCTCATCGGCCTCCAAGGTGACGAACTCTTTGAAGGCTGCAGCTGCCGGAGGTCACGACGAAGAATGTGCACCTCGAGGCCGCGCTCGCCGCACAGCGCCTCGCCATGCAAAAAACCGTCGATCTGCACATCCACGTCTACGAGGAAATTGTCTACATAGGCCACTACAAGGCCAGCGAGGACAGAAAGACGTTGGCCTTCTTTCAGCGGCTGGAATCTTTGGACGCCATTGTTCCGAAGCACGTCGACCTGGCCACAAAAGCCGCTGCTACTTAGCCGCCGTTCGGTGGGACGGCGCCCTGAGTCGAGGAGGTTGACGTCGTCGATGGATCCATCTTTGTTCATGCCTCCTGTAACCAGCAGTGCATTGCCTTGTGGCCTTAATGTTTTATTAGTGTATGGCATTTTTATTCCAGTCGTAAATGACATGTGTGATCCCTTGCTCTTCTTTAGCGTTAATTATATGTTGTATCACTGTCTTCGACCTGGTGTACTACCTAGGTCCTGGTTTATTAGTCCCTTTTGTAATTTGTGCTAAACTCTAACAAAAGATTTAACTGACAAAATGTTAGTGCATGTCAACAAAAATTATATCATTTGATTTGTATTCGAACATAGTTTTCAATGTTATATTTTGGTGACATGCATGAACCTTTTGTTAGTTAAATTTATGGTCAAAATTTGGCACAGATTACAACGGGGAGCAATAAACCAGGACGGAGGTAGACTGGTCCGTCACCATCGTGTTTTGTGTCTAATTTTGACCTCAGCGACCGAACCTACATGGAGGGAGTGCTGTATATATTGGCGCGACAACCAAACTTATAAAGTATATTCAAAACTGAGCATTACTACAAGTCACGAGTTCAAAACGAGAAAGTGGGTACAGCATGCCAGTGTCATTCGCGTCACACCCCTACATGGCCGCGGTGCACAATGTAGACTAGTCTCTTCTTGACCCGTATTTTCATTGATATGGCTTGAATGCTAAGGAGGGAGAGGGTAGCGGTTCCCGAGACGTTGAAAGGTCAATGACGCATCCTCAATTAGCATGCAGAGGGAATTAATTGGAGAAGCATAATAGAGCCAGCACGATGTGAATGCAACAGAGTTTGGACTCTCATATAAAGGTGCCCCACCACTCCAATCCATCTACTCCTAGTCTCTGCGCAACACTGCTCACTCCAATCCAAGACCAAGTGACCAGAAGCCACAAGCACCTATGCAGGCGATGGACGCGAGCGGCAGTCAGCTTTGCCAAATCATCCAAGACGCCGGCTTGCGGCCCCGCACCGCGTAGCGTTTCTAGATGGTGCTGGCGACCTCCAGCGTCGTAGCCCTCGCCGACACCAGCTTCACCTCTCGCATGGACGACATGATGGTCTACTCCATCCGCAAGTTCACCGCCGTCAAGAAGCGCACAGACGACCTTGCCGTACTGCTCCAGCCCGCGTGCCCAGGCTCCTCATTACCTGCCACCCTCATCGGCCTCCATAGTGATGAACTCTTTCAAGCTCTGGTAGCCCTGCAGGTGCCGGAGGTCGCAACGAAGAATGTGCACCTCGAGGCTGCGCTCGTCGCGCAGCGCCTCGCCATGCAAGAAATCGTCGACCTGCACATCCATGTCAACGAGGAAATCGTCTACATAGGCCACTACAAGGCCAGCGAGGACAGAAAGACGTTGGCCTTCTTCCAGCGGCTGGAATCTTTGGATGCCATTGTTCAGAAGCGCGTCGACCTGGCCACGAAAGCCCGGCTACTTAGCCGCCGTTCGGTGGGCCGACGAACTAAGTCGAGGAGGTGGACATCGTCGATGGGTGCATCTTTCTTCTTGACTCTTGTAACCAGCACTGCGTCACGCCTTAATGTTTTATTAGTACTATATGGCATTTTTATTCCAGTCGTAACGTTTTCACTGTGAGGTGGGGCCGCAGTTGAGCAAACTGACCATCGGCAAATCCCCACCCCGCCCACCGCGCGTCGGTTGAGTTTAGAATTAGAAGAGAGAAACGAGGGAGAAGAGCTAGCTGTAGCACTGACGTTGTTGTCAGATGGGACACGTATTGATAGAATAGGACTACTGAGCTCTCGTACCTCTTTTTTTAGGGAAAAAGTAGTCATACGTCTAGTACCACTAGTTGGGTGCGTGCGACCTATACCTATCATCACTTTAGGTCTCCTTTTCGAACCGCAGCTACGCTTCATAGTACATATTTTTTTCATGCATTTATCCTCCTATATGTACTCCTAGGCAATTCCACGTGCTCCCTTTCGCTGACATGTGGGACATAGAGCATCTGGGTCGTAGTGCATGCACGACTCGGAGCATATGCCGGGGTACTTTACATTTCAGACCTCATGAATTACATGCAAACCCCCCGCAGAAGAATAAATAAATAAATGTATTACTACATGAAACCGGATTATTTTCATAGAAACCGGAGCACGTTCATTAAATTTTGGACATAACACATTTATAAAAAACGACCGGACCTAAACCAGTCTAAGGGCCTCTTTGATTCACAGGATACTGGAAACACAGGAATGGGGAAAGTATGATGGCGATGAACCGAGACGAGGAGAACTCTAACTTAGTTAGAGGTTAGAGTTAGATTCTAGCCCTGAACTAACTCTAACCAAAGAGGTGTTCGGATGGCAGGGTTAGATTGACAATAAATGCTCTTTCTCAATCATTTGACTACTTTGGACCCTATTTCCTACCGGATTTGGTGTGGCTGGCTCTTGTGTGGCCACCTCCCGCTCACATCTGACATAAACGAACCATCTTTACAAATCAAGCATGCAAAACATGATAATTTTTTTTGTCTATACAAATGAGATATCCCACTTAAACATACAAGTCGTCAATCAAGCTTCACAAAAAAAATTACACTCCATGAAACAAAGCATCAGCTAACTCATCACAGAAGTCATTCACGATAGGGAGGGAACCCGGAGCCCCTCACGCACCCAGGGAGGAGCTCATCATCGTCGCTCTGGAGGAAGGCTCTGTAGAGCCCAAGCCCCGGGAACCCCTCCAACGGTGGCTCTTGCGAGTTGAGGTCGAGACCAGCATGGGTAGGAGGGCCGCTTGCCGACAACTGTGAACCGAATCTTTGGGCCTCTAGAAATAATGCAAGCCTGAAACTGAAAAACCTGGAAAGGTGAACTGAATCTTTGGGCCTCTAGAAATAATGCAAGCCTGAAACTAAAATACCTAGAAAGTTGAACTGAATCGTTGGGCCTCTAGAAATAATGCAAGCTTGAAACTAAAATACCTAGAAAGGTGAACTGAATCTTTGGGCCTCTTGAAAGATTTATTACCTCCTCAAGCAGCATCAAACAATTCCATGCGTGCACCACAAATATATACCAAGTTTAATCAGGGTCTACTTTTCCAAATCAGAATTAGCGCTAGAGCGAGCAAGATCAATGATATGGCTGTGCGACAGAGAAGGAACGAACAAACTCACCCCTCTCACGACCTCCTTGGTAGATGCGCCGCTGTCACTCATGACAGAGGGAGAAAAACGACCGGTGAAGGGGGAGCGGGGCGAGCTTCGAAGGCCGGAGGGAGAGGGCGGCCAGAGGAGGGCGATGGAGGCTGGAGGGAGAGGGTGGCCGGAGGAGGGAGAGGGCAAGCGGCGGAGCGGTGCTTTGGCGGGCGGCGCGGTGGGGAACAGAGAGGAGTCATGCAAGGGGGGGTCGATGGGAGCGATCTGGTGCGGGCAGGGGAGATTTTTTTAGTTCTCTTTTAGTGGGCCCGGGGAGAACTAACCCAATTAGAACCTCTCCACCGGGCTAGTTTTTTTAGCTGGGTTAGAACAAACTAGCTCAAACTAACCCCTCCTGTTTGGATACTTTGAGGCTATTTCAACCCAAACTAGCTCTAACTCAGGGATCCAAACAAAGAGGAGTAGTATTGTACATGCTATAGTCTGGACCGTAGCACATTGTTTTTATGGCCATATCACCACATTGTTTTCTACTGATGGTACACTGGGTTGCCGTGGTTCGCACTGCTGGTTCACTGGGCTGCTATGGTTCGCACTGCTGGTTCACTGGGCTGCCGTGATTCGCACTCCTCCGACGTGAGTAGTAGTACTAGTATATACACTATATATACTGCATGATTATTTGCTCCTTCTTACTAGTACGTACTTCACCGACATGTGGGAGAGCCAGCATCCGGGTCGACGTGTCATGCACCAGATTAGAGTGGGGAACAGAAGGGGGCATCACCTCGGTTGTAGCGCCAGTAATTCATGTCTATAATGAGTAGTCATGTCACAAGTCTTTCTAGCAGTAACGCGCCGTCAAATCGCACAGCCCGACCTTTCCAGTAGTAAGTAAGTTGAATCCACTACTCCCTCACCCTCCTTGCCTCTCTGTCAAACCGCCTACGTGAAAACTCCCGCACGTACTGCTCGGGAAAAGACCTGCTTTCAACTTTTAACTACACGAAAATAGTTTGAGCTTCTTCGTTCTATATAAATACTAGTACAGTATGTTTATTCACCCGTGGGGTTGTTCAATGAATGGAGGGCCAGGGAGGACAAGTGAACAATACTACTACTAGTAAGTAGGAGTCATACAGTTAGTCACGTTAAATAGAGAGTTTCTTTTCTTTAATGCCACGTACACAAATTGAAACGCTTGTTGTGGAGAGAAAAAGATAATCACTCCACTATATATGTAGGTAGGGGCCTGAGCGCGTGCTTTACTAGGGTTGCCCTCTTCATTCTCTCATCCTCTCCAGATCTAAACAAGACAGCGGTAGCGACATTTTCTCTCTACTCACCGCTGGTCACGGATCCGGCCGGATCCCTTCGGCCGGTGTGTGTGGAGGACTAGGTGCATCCTTCACGCGGTCATCATCGGCGAGGGAGGAAACCCACAGCTGCCGTCGGGGCCCAATCCTCTTCCTGTGTCATTCTCTCTGACACAGTGCCGGCTCAGGAGGTCCTCTAACCCTTCTTCCTCCCTACCGTATTGTGTAGATCCGACATGTCGCCGCCGACATCCCGACGACCCTCAGGTATAAGTTCTTCAAAAGCGGCATTGCTCTAGTGCCCCAGCTCCCCACGTGTCTGCATGTGCATATTTTTCTACTTTCATTAGCTCTTCCAAAGCAACCTAAATCTTTAGTATTATTAGAGGTAAAGCTACTTCATGCATTTGAATCTAGGACTTGGTTCAAACAACGAATAAAGAGGGGAAACTCGTAGCATGAATCTAGGACTTGATTCAAAGAGGAAATAACAGGGGGAAAGTAGTAGAGACCGGATACCCAACCGGTCTCTTAGTTGAGAAGGGAAATAATGGGAAAACGTGGTACAAATTGGATAAGGAACAGATCTATTATTGGTTGAAAAAAGGATAGAAAGTGGCGGCTGGTGGACAAGTCAAGAGAGTATGTCCAGGATTAGATTTGCTGCCCTCACATAGTAAAAGGTCTCCAGGATTAGATTTTCTGCCCTCACATAGTAAAAGGTCTCCAGGATTAAATTTCCTGCCCTCACATAGTAAAAGGTCTCCGGGATTAGATTTGCTGCCCTCAAATAGTAAAAGGTCTCCAGGATTAGATTTGCTGCCCTCACAGAGCATGAACAAACTCGGCATCACCACTTTATGCCTCCTTGTAGGTACATTGTGTTGATGCGTCCACTGTCGCATGTCCTTATACCAACTTTTTGCTGTTGTTAATGTAAGGGCGCATGTAAAATGAAGCGACCACACTATTACCTTAAGGACATGTCTAACTAGTGTTATTGTTAATCTAATGCCTCCAGTGATATGATGCAATTAAACCGTGTTACAAATGGTACTCCTGATGTTTTCCCTAGTATGATAAGTAAGTTGCTTCTTTACACTGCTGAGTGTCCTGGTGCCCCCATGGTCCCATGCCCTTAAACCAACTCTTTAGCTGCTGTTGATTTACTGTATCTGGTAAACAAGCAATGCCACCATTAAAGTAATCCCATATTTGACGAATGTCATTGTTGATCGTAATGCTTCCGGTAACATGAAGCATTGTTGACGTTTTAAAATTTCTACTGTCCTTGCGTGACTGCCATGAACACAGTTAAGATGCTTCTTTTCATTTCGTGTATGTTTTATATCTTCTTATTGACCAGCAATTGTTTACTTTCTATCTTTGTGTGCAGATAGGGATATCCATTTCGCCTTGTTGCTATTTTGACCTTTTGGTCAACTGCACAGAACACTTTTTTTGGAATGAGTGTCTTGTGAAGTTCAACTAAAATGTCACGTGGGCAACATCTCTTAATTTTGGTGGAACTGCACAAAATGGTGATTGGAGTTTCCAAAATCTCCGTCAAATTCTGTCAGTAATCTCGTGCAACATTTTATTAGCCTTTGCAAGATGAGCCGTCACTGTCACCACAATGGCACTTTATTTTAGTGGAACTGCACAAAAGCTTAAGAAAATTATAGTTGCACCTTACATGAGCAGGACAGCCAACCTTAATGTTACTCAATTTTTGTGCAACTACTAAAGAAGAACCTCCCAGCTCATGAGAGCAAGTACTTCTTGCTAGCTGAATGATACAGTCTTTGCTTCATTTCAGGTGAACTGCCGAAAAAGTGGCATGAATTGAATCATCGAGTGGAGCTGCAGGTTGACTTCCACTAGTGCCAGTATTATAGTAATCATGCTCTTTATTACCTGTGTTGCAAACAGGAATACTCAACTACAGATGTTGTGATGGTCAAGAGCATTTGCCAAGTTATCGGGTTGTATGACACGGCTAGCCAAGATGTATTTAATCCCGATATTCACTTTATCAAAAGGCTCTAATGGGTTGGTTCTGAATCTTGCAAGTTGGGAATCAATGAGATGTGTAGGCATCTTTGTTGTACTTATTATTTGAATCTTATTTGTTGCTTCTGAATCTTGCAAGCTGGGAATCAATGATATGTGTAGGCATCTTTGTTGAATATTATTTCTTGGTTCTGAATCATGCAAGCTGGGAAACACGGCATGATGATTCAGAGTTCAGCAACCATAACAAACCTTTCAAACTTGGTAGTATTATCTGTGTGAAAGTGCGACAAATGTGTTGATCGTGTGCGTCCTGAGAATAATAATTCTAATTGTTGTGCATGTTGATCCTGTGGCACTGATAGAACGAGCCAATGCATTGCTTGTTTTAAGAATAAATTTCTATTAAAGCTAATTAACTTTAAGTAAAGTGAACACTAACACTTGTTATTACAGTACCAATACAGACCCGCTCGTGAACCGACGTGTGGCTGGAATATGTTTCTTAATGGAGGCGTTTGAATGCGCCAAGGGTTCATGCTCTGCCGGGCGTGCAGCAGGCGAGGGAGGGGTAGTAACTGTTGTCGCCTGTACACACTCAGTTTACTGTTGAATCCAGTTCCCGAAGAGATGAAAAACGAACTGCTGCCGCCGCCTACCCACTCGTTCACTTGAAGAGACTCCAATGGCGATCCGAGGGGTGAGCCTGCTGGATATGGACTTTAGCAAGAAGTTGAATGTGATGTACACCAACGATCCGGACTCGGTGAGGCTTTGCCTCACTGAGTTCAAGCATGACCTATAGGACGAGAAAGCACAAGGTCGCGGGACTAGACCTTGTGCCCATCCATTCGTCTCCTGACAGGGACCAGCGGATCGATGTCGCCCTAGTATGCGTGCGGGACGAGGTTCTCGTCTATCACTACTGTAGGGCCATCAGAGGTTCTGAAGCATTCGCCCGTTTCATCGGTAGCACTCACTGCACCTTCGCTACGGTGGAGAGAAGGAAGAACGCAATGATTTGGCCATCTGGCGCAACAAGCTTGTCAACATCCAGAAGCAATACAAGATCATCGGCAATGAGCAGGAGAAGGACTGCGTGGTTGACCTCGCCGAGACCATCATTGACCCCTGCTACGCCAACATGAAAGAAGACAACGATACCAAGGACCTGAACACATGGGAGGTACCTCTGAATCTAGCCTACATAACCTACGCGGCCAAGGACACATACGCATGCTACGACATGTACAGGCGGATCTTGGACATGAGGGCGTGTCCGCTTCCCATAACCGATGAGTAGATGGACAGCCGCGGTGTCATGATCAAGCGTGCCAGGAAGGTCTAGATGTTGTACTTTATCTGTTTAAGCACCTTTATCATCTGAGTGTCTCATGCATTAGCCTATGTGTCGTAATTATATGTTTTGTCCAGAATATTTCTTCTAAGAACCCATTAACATGTTTGCTTTTTTAGTGGCTATTTTCTTATGTATATGTAACTAGTTTACTCGGCTGTCGTGCTTTGAATCTCGTTCCTCCCAACATATTCCCCTTCTCAGGTGGACCCAGCAGGTCTCGTACACAGACATATGGGACCAACCACCTATCCATTTGTATTTCTTTATTTTGTTCAATCTTTCGTCCTCTTCCTATACAGCGGCTGGCCACCATAGCCTATGGCGTTGGCCAGGCCATCCCTCTACTCCCACACATTGCCGGCAATGGCAGCTCCACCAGCCCACCATGCACCCGAACAAATCAACCCTCGTACTCCCCTCCGCCTGCGTCTTCCCCTGCTCTGGTTCGTTCGGTCCGAGGTCTCGACGTCGTCCTCCGCCTTGGTGCTCTCGCCACGGTGCCATCGTCTGTCGTTCCCAACATGGTCAGCAAACCAAGAGGAATCGGGAGACAACTGTTCGTCGTGAGGCTGACAGTCCCGGGCCCACCAGGTCCATGGCCTAGGTTTTGTTGTTTAACATGGGCAGCCCACGACATGTTTCAACTTTTTTTGGATCTAGCAGGTATCAAGCGGCCTTTGGGCCTCCCAGCCTAGCTTGACCATAACATCAGCAACCCAAGTTAAGTTTGTTTTTTCAAGACAACTCACAGCTCGGTTCTATTTTTCTATAAGAATGCAAAACTGAACCTATGGTTTCCCTTCTATAATAGTATATATATATATATCTTATTTTATTACATATATATAATAGAAACAACATAAGGTTCTATTAAACCTGTCGTTCGTCCAACCATTTTATAGACCTTCACACTTCCTTTATTTTTCGTTTTCATTAATCCTATATCTGAATTTTCTCCCACTTTCTTTTTCGATGTAAACTAAGTTTTCTCCCGGTACTTTTCCCTAGAACCAACTCAACTGTCCCACGTCTAGCCTAAAAACTAATAATACCCCACGTCCTATTAACTCATCAAATTAAAATGATATTTTATTTCGTAAATCGAAAGTTCGTACAAAATAATAATAATAATAATTGTTTATATATAACTTGGCAAGTTAACTCCTAGTGATTGCGTACATCAGCTTGCAAAGATTTTACTAACCAATGCAGTGATAGACGTGCAATCATGTGTTTATGTTTTTATAACATTTTTTCGTCCAGCCCAACATGATATTTTCACCCAGCCTAGCAAGTCCGCGGATTTCGAGAAAAATGCAAATGGGCTTTAAGTTCTACCATAATATATAAACGGGCTGCATAGATGCTACATCATTGTTTCAGCCAGCCCACCAAATGGACTAAAAAACAAATGGCCTGGCTGACATGTGGACCAGTAGGTCAAAGCATAAGCACTTTCGTAAAAAATAAAAATACAAAGGTCAAAGCCTAAGCAAGGCGTTGGATTTACATCCAACGGCCGACATTCTTCTTCAATCTCTCGTCTTCTTCCCCCAGCGCTGTCGGGACCGCCTGCTCCAACCTTCGGCGTCCAGCGGTGCTGTTTTGCGCCCCTCGTAGCGAAACGCTACCCCGCCGACGGCCAGGCCATCCCTCCACTCCTCCGCACCTCAAGTTGTTCTTTGCCAAGTGTAGGCCCACCCCGCACCCGAACCAGTCAAGTTTCCCACTCCTATGCGTCTGCGACTCCACTACCGCGTCTTCCCCATCTCCAGGGTGTTCCAGTATGGGGCCTCGCCGTCGTCCACCGGCTTGGTGCGGGGTGTGGTCAACGTGGTCAACAAAAGAGCATCGGAAGATGACTGTACGTGGAGAGGCTGACAATGGGGACGCACCACGCCCATGGACGCATGCGTGCAACTGCATCCTTTTTACACTAAAAATAATGTTTTCTCCCCCTGACAGCTGGGACCGACCAACTACATCTTCGCATGCAAGGAAGTGTGTCTTATTACGGGCAAAAAAACATTCTTCCCCCTGACTGCTGGGACCCACTAGCTATATCTTCGCACGCAAGGAAGTGCCTCCTTATTACGCACAAAAAAATGAATACTCCCCCTGCTAGCTGGGACCCACCATAGTGGGAGGCTGACTTGTGGGCCTACTAAGTTGACGCAGACGGAGGGCTTTGTCAACTTAGTCAAGATGAACGATTCTAGCTCCAGTGGCCATACGATGTCCATCCAACGACCATAGTGCTTCTTCAACCTCTAGTCTTCTTGCTCCAGCCCCCCAAACCGGCATTGGCCGTGCCGCCTGCTCCTGCCTCCCATGGCCGGTTGTGCTGCTGGAGAGGCCTCACCGTCCCCTACTACTCTGACCACTGGCCAGTCCATCCCTCTACTCACCCACACCCACTGTTATTCTGCGGCGACGGCAGCCTCACACCAAAGCCGAACCAGTGAACCCTCGTACTCCTCTCCGCGTGGGCGTCCACTGCCGCGTCTTCCCCGGCTCCGCGTCGTCCCCTTCCTAGGCCTCACCGTCGTCCACCGCCTTGGTGCTCTCGGCGTGGCGTGGTCAATGTGGTCAACGAACGACTTCCATCGGATGAGTACTGTACGTGGAGAGGCTGACAGCTGGGTCCATAGCCGCAACAAGGAAGTGCCTCCTTATTACGCAAAAAATAATGATTCCTCCACCTGACACCAGGGACCCACCGGACACGCCACCGTTTTTTGTGAAAAAACGTTTCCCCCTGACTGTTGGGACCCACCAGCTACATCTTCGCAAGCAAGGAAATGCGTCCATACTACGAAAAAAACGGATTCGCCCCCTGACTGTTGGGACCCACTAGCTACATCTTCGCACATAAGGAAGTGCCTCCTTATCCTCCCTGACAGTTGGGACCCACCTGGTCGAAGCATACATAGTGTTGTTATTCTGGTCGCGAACGTGTACGTACATACTGGTCGATCGATCTGTCTGCAGGCTGCAGCAATGAACCATGGCCGAGTAAGTAGCGGCACATGTCATAGTAGAGCCCCCCACGTAGCAGTTCAGGCTGTCCCGTCTAAACCGTCTACATGTACATACATCCACACGCCAAAAAATATGGCCACGTACGTACATACGGGCGGGGTCTCGAACGCCTACTCGTGCTACGTACGGCTAGGGCTCATGTACAAGGCTGGGTCGGAACGAAGAAACTACGTCGTGTTCATCAGGAGCAACCGACTTGGACGGAACAGCCGATCGAAACGAGGCCTGCATTAGTACGCGTCGGTCCTAAACAAACGGTTTTAACCCCTTTCCGTGACGGCATTCAGAATCGTCGCCAAGTGAGTGTGGGCGATAGGGGGGTCCTTCCCACACGACCCAGAAACCGTTGGGGATATGCCCTCCTGGCACACACGCTCGGCAAAATGAGGTCGTGTGCGACCGACGAGCACTCAAATACAGAAATACATATAGTAGTGCTAAAAAAATACAATTATACAGGAGAAATCATTTCCGATTGTAAGTACATCCCACACAGTCAGTCACCACTAAACGTTTCCATTCGTATATGCATCCCACGCAATCACTACAAGGAAAATGTTTGCGCAAGGTGGCGTAACGCAAACAGTTTTGAAGAGAATGTCGTGTGTGATTGTTCATTGATCCAACATGGTTTATTCCTGGAAACTGTGTGCGTTGCCTGAGGTCATCGCCCATGCTGTTTTCTCATTAACCGTTTGCAATAGGAAAGCCCAATTAGCAAGCTAATTGGCCAATTAGCGGGCTAATTGCCCTATTATTAATAATCCATTTACTAATCTAATTGACATTCATATTAAGCACATAATATATTCTATTTCCATATTAAGGAAGCAGGATTTCATAATTGAAATACATCAGAGTACAACATCATATAGCTTCAGCACTAAGCTACCCCATTACACAACTACACCAGCAACAAGTTTCACATGCAACATCTAGAACCTTTCGAAATTAGCATCATAGAGGGTACATAAAGCGATGCATCTCATCTAGAAAACTGTTGAAGCAGAAGGCGAATATTGAGCCTTCATTCATGTTGAAGGTCTTTGCAACTTTAGGCCAGTGCCTGTGGATGATTGACCGTCCATCCTGCGACCTCTTTAGGAAAATTTAAAATATTGAACCATGGGTGTTGTATGAAAACTTTCCTCGCCTCCTGACCATAGAGGTGGTTTGAGAGGTTCTCATCAGTGAACCCTGAAAACAAGGATGTGCATAAATATCTTCTCTACATTGGAAACGGGGCAAAGGAATAAAAAAAGGCAAGGTATAATAGTTAGTACCATCTTGTAAACCTCAGTGCTTCCCATTGTTTCCCTGCAACACATATAAGGTAGTTAGTCATCAGGTTAAGTAAGGGTTCGCATGCTATCAGTAAAATATGTTGATGAAAAATAAGCACATTGCAGATAATTCAAGCCACATGGAAAACCCATTTATCCAAACCAAGCATGATTAAGAACTAGGTAATATAGCACTTCACTAGTGTGCGTCGGTCCTAAACAAACGGTTTGAAACCCCTTTCTGCGACGGCATTTTGGAACCATCTCCAAGTGAGTGTGGGCGATAGGGGGGTCCTTCCGACACGATCCAGAAAACCGTCGGGGATATGCCCTCCTGGCACACACGTTCGGCAAAATGAGGTCATGTGCGACCGGCGAGCGCTCAAATACGGAAATACGTACAGTAGAGATAAAAATACAATTATATGGCAAAATTGTTTCCAGTCGCAAGTACATCACACACAGTCAGTCCCCGCTAAACGTTTCCGTTCGTATGCACATCCCACGAAGTTGCTCCCAGGAAAACGTTTTCGTTCATAGGTACATCACACACAATTTTTCCCATTAAATCGTTTGCGTTATTGAATGTATCACACACGGTCCATAGAAGATAGTGTGTGGCAAAGGTTGTCCATCAGACATAGTTTTTATGTGGTAAACGTTTGCGCAAGGTGACCTAACACAAACATTTTTCAAGAGAAAGTCGTTTGTGATTGTTCATTGATCCAACACGGGTTATTCCTAGAAACCGTGTGCGTTGCCTGAGGTCGTCGCCCACGGTATTATTTCAACAACCGTTTGCAATAGCAAAACCCAATTAGCAGGCTGATTCGCCATTAGCAGGCTAATTATCCGATTATTCATAATCCATTTATTAATCTAATTGACATTTCATATTAAGCACACAATATATTTCATTTCCATATTAAGGAAGCACAATTTCATTATTGAAATACATCAGAGTACAACATGATATAGCTTCAGCACTCAGCTACCCCATTACACAACTGCACCAGCAGCAAGTTCCACATGCAACATGTAGAACCTTTCAAAATTAGCATCCTAGACGGTATATAGATAGATGCATCTCATCCGGAAAACTGCTGAAGCGGAAGGCGAATATTGAGCCTTCATTCATGTTGAAGGTCTTTGCAACTTTAGGCCAGTGCCTATGGATGATTGACCGTCCGTCCTTCGTCCTCTTCAGGAACACTTCAATATTGAACCGTGGGTGTTGTATAAAAACCTTCCTCGCCTCTTGACCAAAGAGGTGGTTTGAGAGGTAATCATCAGTGAACTGCTTTGGAAAGGCCTGAAAACAAGGATGTGCATAAATATCTTCTCTATATTGAAAATGGGGCAAAGGAATAAAAAAAGGAAAGGTATAATAGTTAGTACCATCTTGTAGGGAACTGATGGCTTCTTCATTGTGCAGACAAAGATCTTGTTGTTTTTTTCGCTAATTTCTTTATCCTAACAATCTTTCTGAGTTTCTTGATTTGATTGATATTCATGGACAACTCATTTCCCCATATGCAAAAAGGGTCGAACAGTGGATCAAAACCTCTGACAGCAGGACCTACATGTGCAAGACCAAATTGTTAAAAACATAAATATTAGAATGGTTCCTGCAATTGCACAATAATGTGCTATTATACAACGGACCATGCACGTGCTAACCTCAATTGTAAATCTTAGTGCTTCCCATTGTTTCCCTACAACACATATAAGGTAGTTAGTCATCAGGTTAAGTAAGGGTTCGCATGCTATCAGTAAAATATGTTGATGAAAAATAAGCACATTGCAGATTCATTAGATTAATTCAAGCCACACGGAAAACCCATTTACCCAAACCAAGAATGATTAAGAACTAGGATATATAGCACTTGTATATGTTTCCCATGTATTAAGTGCAGCCAAATTTGATTTATTCCTCACATGCACAACAATACAAAATTCTACCCACGACAATTGGACATTACATTGCAGAATTGAACCAAGCAGTTAACTAAACACCACAACAAATGAACCAAACATTAACTGAGCACCACATTGCATAATATAACATACTCCTAATAGAAGATCAGACAGTTAACCAAACAATTAAATACAGCCAATTGTAGCAATTGTGTTTGTTTCTCATGTATTTACTACAGAAAAATTTAACTTATTCCTCACATGGTATACAGTAACAGAATGCACCCACAATTTTGTAAAGATAAATTCGATTTATTTCTCACACGGAAGACAATACAAAATTGCAGCCTAAAGAATTGAACATCACATTTGTAGAATTGAACCAAACAGTTAACTGAAGATGACAACTAATTAACAAAACAGTTAATAAGTGAGCACCACACTGCACGACATATAGAACAAATATACTAGAGCAACAGATTGCATGGTAAAATTAGATAGCACAATTCACTAGAATTTGTGAAGGAAAGGTAGGAGCAGCACACGCAACAGGTAAACCGAGCATGCTTAACCGGCATAGCTAGCAAATGGCAAGGTGCTCCTTCAAGATCTGGGGGTCGGCACAAATGGCAGCCATCGTGACCTCATCCGCGCGTGCGGCCGCGATTTGCTTCTCCGTTGCCAAATGCTCCTTGAGGTCCTGGCTATACTGCGTGCACCATGGCTTAGGCCGGCGCTTATTTGGTGGAGGGGTCGGTGATTTGGGTGGAAGGTGTCGCGCCCGCGCCGGCGGTCTGGGCATGTGGGATGTGGAAGGAGGAGGAGGATGGGGGTCGGGTGTGGATTACCTGCCTGGATAGAGGAGGCCGACTTGCGTGAAGGAGGGTCGCCGACGAGGAGGCGGTGCTGCAAGCAAGGAGTGAAGGTTTCAACTTGGAAAGGAAGGCGAAAAGAGGGGAAATGTGGCTTTTGGTAGGGGGAGGGGGCGGGGAGTTAGATATTTCCGCGGAAGCCAAAAATTTGGAATCGCTTCAGCAAAAAAACTGGCGCGCAAAGTGTCATCAGACACGGTCCCTTATTCAGAACTGTGTACGATATGTGGATATCACAAACGATTCAGATAGCTTAACCCGTGTGTGATGAGTTTGAATGTCAAAAGTTTTGGTTCGAATTTCCATGGTTACAGTGGTCATCCACGTCATTGCATAATTTGCGTACACAAAGGAGACTACAGCACACCCACACTTCTTAATCGAGAAAGTTCAGCAATTAAACGGAGCTAGCTGACCTAAACATTACTCTAACAAATTAAAGACCGGCGCCCTTAATTAAATAAAACAAAGAGTACTACTACGGCTGGTGCTCGTCGATCTCTGCCGCCGCCTCCATGTCCAGCTCGCGCCCGACGGTCTCCTGGGGAAGGGGCTCCATGGCATCCATTGCACCGTACTCGGCAAGCATCTCGTCATCCGCGTCCGCCATCTCTTTGGAAAAGGCCGCCACGATCTGGGCATGGGCGGACGCGATCTGGGCTTGGACGGGCTCGGTCGTCGCAAGGTATGCGGCGGAGGAATTGACGACTGCTCGAACACTCTCGGAGATTGCCAGCTCTTCGACCGTGGGTTGCCGGCCTTGTCGGAGAAGCTTAATTTGATTTGTGCGGTGACCGCCAGGAGCTGGGCGTGGGCGGCCTCAACATGGTCATGGGCGGCCTTCATCAGGGCTAAGGTCGCCGCTGCGGAACGGACAGCTGCTGCGCCGCTCTCGCCAGTTGCTATCCCCGAGGCAGATGTTGCTGCCGCCACCTGAGAAGCAACAGCGGGCGTTTGGGCTTCCTTTGTCGCTCAGTCACAGATTGTGGCCACGCTCATGCACCTTGTTAGCACGCGCATGGCGGCTGCGGCCGTGCTCTCGCTGGAGTGGGCCACCGAAGTTGCCCTCACGACACAGGTCCACGTGCCCATCTTTCACCGGCGATGATTGAATAGTGAAATGATATTTGGGGAGCGAGCTAGTGTCCTTGAGACGCTGGCTGTGGACTGTAGCCGACGCACCTTCTCGCGTAAGCCATAGGCGTACTATACACCGACGGTGCCCCAGGATATTTTGTGCTGCATCTCACAAGGTTGCCGACATTAAACTATGTGCGATCTACTTGATTTTTCATCTTGATTTGAATTACATAATGGGGTCACAACAGCAATGGACGGTGTTTGAATTGCTAGACCTTTTATCTGGAGTGAACATGCAACTATATGTGTGTCGTAAAAGAATTGGAATTATTTAGGGTTCGTTTGAACATTTAATACATTAAATTGGATTTCTAGCCATTTTAGGTGAACAATTCAAATTTGAACTACATGCACATGCTCCAGTGCATATAAATTGGTCGAAAAATCAAATATGTGTCCTTGGGTGCATGCTTAGGTCCCATGCAAGAAATGGGAATGAATTTCAAACACCAGGGCACCGTTGATTGCCGGATAAACATTGAGATGCCTGGTTTTTAAATTCCAGTAAATCAAAAACTCATCTGAAATTCATGAAACTTGGCATGCTATCATGGAGCGGCATCAACATGCCGTGGTAAATTTTTGTCCCATTTGGGGCAGGTTTGGGTATATGCTTCTCACAAACTGGAGCTTCTCACAACAAGCATGATGGTTTTCGGTAGGGAACGTCCCACCTTTGGGGACGAAACGATATCCATTGCCTCTTATTGCTTTCAATTTTTTTTCTCGTGTCAACATAGAACAACAGGAGTGTTGTGTGAATTTTTGTGATTTTTCGGGGTTCGTTTGGACATTTTTATGCATTAACTGAGTTTTCAATGCATTTATGTGCATAATTCAAATTTGAACTACATGCACATGCTCCAGTGTATATAAATTGGTCAAAAAACCAAATCTGTGTCCTTGGGTGCATGCTTAGGTCCCATGCAAGAAATGGGAATGAATTTCAAACACCAGGGCACTGTTGTTTGCCGGCAAAATATTGAGATGCCTGGTTTTTAAATTCTAGTAAATCAAAAACTCGTCTGAAATTCATGAAACTTGGCATGCTATCATGGAGCGGCATCAACGTGCCGTGGTACAAATTCAGTCCCATTTGGGGCAGGTTTGGGTATATGCTTCTCACAAACCGGAGCTTCTCACAACAAGCATACTGGTTTTCGGTAGGGAACGTCCCATCTTTGGGGACGAAACGATGTCCATTGCCTCTTATTGCTTTCAAATTTTTTTCTCGTGCCAACATAGAACAACAGGAGTGTTGTGTGAATTTTTGTGATTTTTCGGGGTTCGTTTGGACATTTTTATGCATTAACTGAGTTTTCAATGCATTTATGTGTATAATTCAATTTTGAACTACATGCGCATGCTCCATTGCATATAAATTGGTCGAAAAAACAAAACTGTGTCCTTGGGTGCATGCTTAGGTTCCATGCAAGAAATGGGAATGAATTTCAAACAACAGGGCACCGTTGATTGCCAGCAAAACATGGAGATGCCTGGTTTTAAATTCTAGTAAATCAAAAACTCATCTGAAATTCATGAAACCTGGCATGCTATCATGGAGCGGCATCAACATGCCGTGGTACAAATCTTGTCCCATTTGGGGCAGGTTTGGGTATATGCTTCTCACAAACCGGAGCTTCTCACAACAAGCATGATGGTTTTTGGTAGGGAACGTCCCACCTTTGGGGACGAAACGATATCCATTGCCTCTTATTGCTTTCAATTTTTTTTCTCGTGTCAACATAGAACAACATGAGTGTTGTGTGAATTTTTGTGATTTTTCGGGGTTCGTTTGGACATTTTTATGCATTAAGTGAGTTGTCAATACATTTACGTGCATAATTCAAATTTGAACTACATGCACATGCTCTAGTGCATATAAATTGGTTGAAAATCAAATCTATGTCCTAGCGTGCATGCTTAGGTCCCATGCAAGAAATAGGAATGAATTTCAAACACCAGGGCACCGTTGATTGCCGGCAAAACATTCAGATGCCTGGTTTTTAAATTATAGTAAATCCAAAACTCGTCGGAAATTCATGAATTTGGCATGCTATCATGGAGCGGCATCAACATGCCGTGGTAATTGTTTTGTCCCATTTGGGGCAGGTTTGGGTGTATGCTTCTCACAAACCGGAGCTTCTCACAACAAGCATGATGGTTTTCGGTGGGGAACGTCCCACCCCTGAGGACGAAACAATATCCATCGCCTCTTATTGCTTTCAAATTTTTTTCTTGCGTCAACATGGAACAACAGGAGTGTTTTGTAAATTTTTGTGATTTTTTGGGGTTCGTTTGGACATTTTTATGCATTAAGTGAGTTTTCAATGCATTTATGTGCATAATTCAAATTTGAACTACATGCACATGCTCTAGTGCATATAAACTGGTTGACAAATGAAATGTGTGTCCTTGGGTGCATGATTAGGTCCCTTGCAAGAAATGGGAATGAATTTCAGACACCAGGGCACCGTTGATTGCCGGCAAAACATTCAGATGGCTGGTTTTTAAATTCTAGTAAATCCAAAACTCGTCTGAAATTCATGAAACTTGGCATGCTATCATGGAGCGGCATCGACATGCCATGGTAAATTTTTTTCCCATTTGGGGCAGGTCTGGGTATATCCTTCTCACAAACCGGAGCTTCTCACAACAACCATGATGGTTTTCGGTAGGGAACGTCCCACCTTTGGGGACGAGACGATATGCATTGCCTCTTATTGCTTTCAAAAAAAATTCTCGTGTCAACATAGAAAAACTGGAGTGTTTTGTGAATTTTTGTGATTTTTTGGGGTTCTTTTGGACATTTTTATGCATTAAGTGGGTTTTTAATGCATTTATGTGCATAATTGAAATTTGAACTACATGCACATGCTCCAGTGCATATAAATTGGTTTAAAAATCAATTATATGTCCTTGCATGCATGCTTAGGTCCCATGCAAGAAATGGGAATGAATTTCAAACACTAGGGCACCGTTGATTGCGGGCAAAACATTGAGATGCCTGGTTTTTAAATTCTAGTAAATCCAAAACTCGTGTGAAATTAATGAAACTTGGCGTGCTATCATGGAGCGGCATCCACATGCCGTGGTAAAAAATTTGTCCCATTTGGGGCAGGTTTGGGTATATGCTCCTCACAAACCGGAGCTTCTCAATACAACCATGATGATTTTCGGTAGGGAACATCCCACCTTTGGGGATGAAACGATATCCATTGCCTCTTATTGCTTTCAAATTTTTTTCCCGTGTCAACATAGAACAATAGGATTGTTGTGTGAATTTTTGTGATTTTTCGGGGTTCGTTTGGACATTTTTATCCATTAACTGAGTTTTCAATGCATTTATGTGCATAATTCAAATTTGAACTACATGCACATCCTCTAGTGCATATAAATTGGTTGAGAAATCAAATATGTGTCTTTGGGTGCATGCTTAGGTCCCATGCAAGAAATGGGAATGAATTTCAAACCCCAAGGCACCGTTGATTGCCGGCAAAACATTGAGATGCCTAGTTTTTAAATTCCAGTAAATCCAAAACTCGTCTGAAATTCATGAAACTTGGCATGCTATCATGGAGCGGCATTAACATGCCAAGGTAAAAAAATTGTCCTATTTGGGGCAGGTTTGGGTATATGCTTCTCACAAACCGGAGCTTCTCGCAACAAGCATGATGGTTTTCGGTAGGGAACGTCCCACCAGTGAGGACGAAACGATATCCATTCCCTCTTATTGCTTTCAAATATTTTTCTCGTATCAACATAGAACAATAGGAGTGTTGTGTGAATTTTTGTGATTTTTCGGGGTTCGTTTGGACATTTTTATGCATTAAGTGAGTTTTCAATGCATTTATGCGCATAATTCAAATTTGAACTACATGCACATGCTCCAGTGCATCTAAATTGGTTGAAAAATCAAATATGTGTCCTTGGGTGCATGCATAGGTCCCATGCAAGAAATGGGAATGGACTTGAAACACCAGGGCACCGTTGCTTGCCGGCAAAACATTGAGATGCCTGGTTTTTAAATTCTAGTAAATCCAAAAATCGTCTGAAATTCATGAAACTTGGCATGCTATCATAGAGCGGCATCAACATGCTGTGGTAAAAATTTTGTCCCATTTGGGACAGGTTTGGGTATATGCTTCTCACAAACCGGAGCTTCTCACAACAAGCATGATGGTTTTCGGTAGGAAACGCCCCACCTTTGGGGACGAAACCAGATCTATTGCCTCTTATTGCTTTCAATTTTTTTTCTTGTGTTAACACAGAACAGCAGGAGTGTTGTGTGAATTGTTGTGATTTTTCGGGGTTCGTTTGGAAATTTTTATGCATTATCTGAGTTTTCAATGCATTTATGTGCATAATTCAAATTTGAACTACATGCACATGCTCCAGTGCATATAAATTGGTTGAAAAATCAAATATGTGTCCTTGGGTGCATGCAAGAAATGGGAGTGAATTTCAAACACCACGGCAACGTTGATTGCCGGAAAAATGTTGAGATACTTTGTTTTTAAATTATAGTAAATCTAAAACTCGTCTGAAATTCATGAAACTTGGCATGATATCATGGAAGGGCACCCGACATGCTGTGGTATTTTTCGTGTCCATTTTGAAAGAAGGCGCACTTGAATAATGACATCCAACAAAGGCATTTTAAAAAAATAGCTGCCACTTTAATATCTCAAACGTTTATATAATTCAAACCGTGTGCGTTCGTGTAACACCCCGCATGTAACTTGCGATAATTGTATCTCCGACTCTTGCCATTTCCGGCTATGTGTTATGCTATTCCCTCCGTGGTCGGGTTTTGTTTTTCGTTTTGCATTTTTTCATGTCATGCATTTTCATATCATGTCATCATGTGCATTGCATTTGCATACGTGTTCGTCTCATGCATCCGAGCATTTTTCCCGTTGTCCGTTTTGCAATCCGGCGCTCCTATCTCCTCCGGTGCACCCCTCTTGTTTTCTTTCGTCTGCGGGTGTCAAACTTTCTCAGAATGGACCGAGGCTTGCAAAGTGGCCTTATTATACCACCCGGAGACCACCGGTCAAGTTTCGTTCCATTCGGAGGTCGTTTGGTACTCCAACGGTTAACCGGGCATCCGCAAAAGTCCATTTGAGTGTCCAGCAAAAACCCCCTCAAAAACCAGCCCAAAACCCACCAAACTCTCTTCCATGCTCTAGGTCGTTCGATCACGATCGTGTGGGCGAAAACCGCACCTCATTTGGAGCCACCTAGCTCCCTCTAGCTATAAAAGAGCATCCCCTCCCGAAACAAATCTCAGTCCAAACCCTAGCTTCGTCCCTCCGCGCGCCGGACAAGTCCGCCCGGCGCCGGACGAAATTCCTGCACCGCCGCCGCCACGTGTCGCCGTCGCCCGCGCCCGTACGCCGCGGCCCGCCCGGCCCGCAGCTGGCCCGCGCGGCCCGCGCGCCCGCCGCCGTCCGCCTCTCGTGCCCGCGCCTGCCCGCGCCGCCGCCCGCCCGCTCGCCCTCCGCCGCTCACCGCCGGCCGCCCGCCGTGCTCCGCCGCCGTGCGCCGCGTGCCCCGCCGCCGCCGGCACTGCCTCGCCCCGCTGCCTCCGCCTTGCTGCCGCACCTCGCCGGCCGGCGCCGCCTCCTCCTCGCCGTCCCCTCCGGCGACCCGCGCCTCCCCGAGGCTTCCTCCGGCCGCCGCGCCCTCCTCCATGCCGGCGAGCGTCGCCCGAGCTCCGAACCCTAGCTTGCCTTGATCTGGATCTGGTACGGCGTTGACTTTCTCGTGCCCGAAAAATCCTCCAAGTCTTTTCTCTTCACAGCAAGTGCCCATGTTCATCAGTGTATAACTTCTTGCATGTATCTTCGATTCGCGCGTGTAATATGTCAAATTGTTCGCCTCGTGATGTTCTACATTTTGTTCAATTGGACCATGTTCATTAGAGGCCATCTTGATGCCCAAATCTCTGTTGGAAGAGGGCTAGTAGCTGTTATCTGCTGGTTCTTAGCAGAACTTGGAGATTTGTCATTTTTGTATCTTTTAATCTGTGCATCTTATCGGCTTGAGATCTACATGTGTTTTGAAGTATGCCATGCCATCTTTCCAAAGGTGTATGCCATGTATTTTTGTGATCTCTATGGTGATTATCAGAAGCATGCAAAGTCTTTGTCTGCTGTTATTTTGTTGCCATGTAAACTTGATGCTACAGAGAGATCCATGCATATTTTCTAGATGTTCAGTAAGATGTTTTGTAGCTCTAGTTGTAATTCATCCATTCCTGCCCTTGTTTTCAATTATGGAGTAACATAGCATCACTCAATCTTGCTCTACTTTTGCTATAAAATATTTCAGGCAGATTCTTAACATGATATGCAATTTTGCCAAGCTTATTGTAGTTGATACATTCATGCTATGCTTTTGTTCTTGCCATGGATAGCTTCATAAACATGCCATCTTGCTGTAGGTATGCTTTGTTTGTCATGAATTGCTCTGTAGTGAGTGCATCAAGATCACAAAGAGGCCTACATATTATTATTTCTGCCATGCTCTGTTTTCTGCTAAGTCTGGAACCTGATAACGAAACTTGCTATGTTTACATGCTTGCCATCATATCTTCTGCTCCTTTTTGGCTTATGGTCAGTAAGGGACTTTTGTCATATGCATTTAGTAGAACACTTCCATGCCTTGTTTTGCTATGTTAAGTTCCTGTAGCATGTTGATTTCGTGCTCTAAACATTGCTACCTGATGCTGTTTTCTGCTATGTCCAGTTTTTCACTAAGTCTGTGAACCTGTTATCTTTTGCACTTTTGCCATGCTTATTTGAGCTTGATATGTTCTGATGTAGCCATAGCTCAGTGTTCATCTTTTGTCACGCATCTCCTGTAGATTACTAACATGTGCTTTGTTGCTACGTTGGAGTGCTGTACCATTGTTACTTGTTGTATGTTAAGTGCTATCATGCTGTTAATCGCAGATTCGTGTCATTCTTGTTTTGCTTGCCATTCGCAAACCGTGCATCCGATTCCGGTGATGTTTATATCGATTTCGACCGAAATCATCTCATCTTTCCAGTGGCGTGCTTGGTTTGCCAAGTTACTGCCATGTTCATCATTTTCCTTCCGGAGCACGCATATGCATCGCATATCATATCTCGCATATCATACATGTTTTGCATCATGTTGCTTGTGCATTTCTCGTGATTGATTGTGGTTCCGTTTGCTTGTGTTCTTGTCATGGGTAGAGCCGGGAGACGAGTTCTTGAACGAGGAACCTGTCGAGTACGCTTACGAGGATCAAGCTTTCGACAACTCTGAGAACCTTGCAGGCAAGATGACCACCCTTCGAAATCACTTCTATCTTTGCTTTGCTAGTTGTTCGCTCTATTGCCATGCTACGCTAACTATCACTTGATATATCATGTCTCCCATTTTGCCATGTCAGCCTCTAACCATCCTTTCCTAGCAAACCGTTGTTTGGCTAAGTTACCGCTTTTGCTCAGCCCCTCTTATAGCGTTGCTAGTTGCAGGTGAAGTTGAAGCTGGTTCCATGTCGGAACATGGATATGTTGGGATATCACAATATCTCTTATTTAATTAATGCATCTATATATATTTGGTAAAGGGTGGAAGGCTCGGCCTTATGCCTGGTGTTTTGTTCCACTCTTGCCGCCCTAGTTACTGTTATACCGGGATTATGTTCCTTGAGTTTGCGTTCCTTACGCGGTCGGGTGATTTATGGGACCCCCTTGACAGTTCGCCTTGAATAAAACTCCTCCAGCAAGGCCCAACCTTGGTTTTACCATTTGCTACCTAAGCCTTTTCCCCCGGGTTTTCGCGAGCCCGAGGGTCATCTTATTTTAACCCCCCCGGGCCAGTGCTCCTTCGAGTGTTGGTCCGAACTGAGTAGACTGCGGGGCCCCCTCCTGGAAACTCCAGGTCTGGTTTTACTCGTAGGATGTCTCATCCGGTGTGCCCTAAGAACGAGAAATGTGCAGCTCCTATCGGGATTTGTCGGCGCATCGGGCGGCTTTGCTGGTCTTGTTTTACCATTGTCGAAATGTCTTGTAAACCGGGATTCCGAGACTGATCGGGTCTTTCCGGGAGAAGGTTTATCCTTCGTTGACCGTGAGAGCTTATGATGGGCTAAGTTGGGACACCCCTGCAGGGTAATATCTTTCGAAAGCCGTGCCCGCGGTTATGAGGCAGATGGGAATTTGTTAATGTCCGGTTGTAGAGAACTTGTCACTTGACCCAATTAAAATACATCAACTGCGTGTGTAGCCGTGATGGTCTCTTCTCGGCGGAGTCCGGGAAGTGAACACGGTCTGTGTTATGTATGACGTAAGTAGGAGTTCAGGATCACTTCTTGGTCATTGCTAGATGACGACCGCTCAGTTGCTTCTCTTCTCGCTCTCTCTTGCGTATGTTAGCCACCATATATGCTTATTGCCGCTGCAGCTCCACCTGTTTACACCTTCCTTTCCTATAAGCTTAAATAGTCTTGATCTCGTGGGTGTGAGATTGCTGAGTCCTCGTGACTCACAGATTCTACCAAAACAGTTGCAGGTGTCGACGATGCCAGTACAGATGATGGCGTCGATCTCAAGTGGGAGTTCGACGAGGAACGTGGTCGTTACTATGTGTCTTTTTCTGATGATCAGTAGTGGAGCCCAGTTGGGACGATCGGGGATCTAGCATTTGGGGTTGTCTTATTTTCATCTGGATTTTGACCATAGTCGGTCTATATGTTTGTATTTTGGATGATGTATGATTTATATTTATGTATTGTGTGAAGTGGCGATTGTAAGCCAACTCTTTATCCCATTCTTGTTCATTACATGGGATTGTGTGAAGATGACCCTTCTTGCGACTAAACCACTATGCGGTTATGCCTCTAAGTCGTGCCTCGACACGTGGGAGATATAGCCGCATCATGGGCGTTACAAGTTGGTAATCAGAGCCTTCCCCGACTTAGGAGCCCCCTGCTTGATCGAATCGCTGGCGTTGTTGAGTCTAGAACAAAAATGTTTTGATTCTTAGGATTATATATATCGGAGAGTAGGATTCTTTTTACTCCTCAGCCCCTTCGTCGCTCTGGTGAGGCCTCCTGACGTAGAAGTTTTGACTCTTCTCTCCTCAAATTTCACAAAAAAAAAATTTAGGATCACGCGGGTATCTTGGAATCGTTCCGATGGTTTTGTGACGAGAACATTGTTCTTGGTGCCTCCTGTCATTTAGGGGTTGTGGCAGTGTCCCGGGGAGTTGAGCTCCGAGGTGTTGTCGTCACAATTTTATCGTTGCAGTTCTGGAATACCTGAGTTTCGCCGACATCGAAATCTCTTTTATGCAGTTGTTGGTGAGATCACCTCGACGCCACCCAGTACTGGGGCGGGAGTTCGGGAGTATAGCCATAACTTGTATAACAGATGCTTTTCGAAGGTTGAGGTAAACGATTTCCGAAGGTTTCTTGGTTATGTGTTGACGGATGGATACAGCTGGATCTAGGGATTGCTAGTTTGGGTGATATATTTTGTGTCCCCTATATCCCCAACACCAGATTGCATAACCAGAAAATTTCAGGAGTTTATAAGTGGGAATTCAAGTAGCCTTAGGATATCTTTCCGACAGACGCATGATATGAGATTGGGGTTCGACGTCTAGAGGTCCGCCTGTACACGGTTGGGTTTACAGTGGTCTCGTAGTGTCTTAAAGAGTCCATGGCTATGCCGACTCGGGGACGCTTCGTATGTCATGTGCACAACCTTGTACATGATGGTGCTGTAAGATTGAGCCCGTGTGGGCCCCACCACGAAAACTTCGGATGAAATCTCTATCATATGTTTGTTCCGGCTTATTCTGCAAGCCAATACTTTGTTTTGTTTTCATTTGTGATATTCGAGTTGCTTCGAATTCATATGTTGATCCATATCTTTTTCAAGTGGCTTCTCAACTAATGGAACTGTGATGATTTACTATGGAATTCATTCATTCATCTTCGTTCGAATGTTTATTGTGAAGACTATATGTTGCAATTTCTATCCGTTGATTCTACTTATCTATTTGTCTATCAAGATGCTAACGGATGTCACCCTCTTCAGGATGGCTCCGCCAACGCGTCAGAATCCGGATCACAATGTAGCGAGTCAAGTGAACCCTCCGCCACCACCTCCACCTCCGGAGGCATGGCAAGCTATCATGGCAGCCACCAACGCCAATGCTCAGATGATTCTGCAACTCTTGCAAGAACGTACTCAAGGGCAAGGCAACCAAGGCAATCAAGGTCAAGGCAACAATCAGCTTCACTTTGCCACTCTTAACCAGTTTCTCGCAAATCAGCCCAAGTCTTTCAGCTACTGTGCTGAGGCCACGGATGCCGATGATTGGCTCGTGGACATCAACAAGCATTTTGGATGTAGCAATGTCAGGCCTGAGGACTATGTCAAGTTCGCTTCTTTCTAGCTCAAGGACCAAGCTACTGATTGGTATCAACAATACAAAGATTCCAGAGGAGGTTGTGTGATCACTTGGACTGACTTCTGTCGGGACTTCAAAGCGCACCACATTCCACAAAGTGTTGTTGAGAGCAAGCGTGAGGAGTTCCGCAATCTCAAGCAAGGCAACATGTCTATGTATCAATACAACATCCAGTTTCAGAAACTTGCTCGCTTCGCTAAACAAGACGTTCCTGATGAAAAGAGCATGATCTATCACTTCAGAGGTGGCCTTAGAGTGGATCTGCAGTTAGCTCTCGTTCTTATTGAGCCTACTCAGTTTGATCAATTCTACAATATGGCACTGAAACAAGAGGCTGCTCAGCTCAAGTGTGAGGCTTCTAAGAAAAGAGTCAGGGACGCAGTTCAGTCTTCTTCTTCCTCACTTATGACAGCTAAGCAACAGAAGTTATGGTTGCCTCCTCCTCCTCCGTTCCGTCAGCCTTACCAGCAGAAGAACAAAGGTGGCCATGGTTCTTCCAACTCTTCCAACTCTGGCTATCAGAACAAGTCTCAGAATCAAGCTCCAAAGTCCAATGCTCCTTATCACCGTCCACTCTCAGAGGTGACTTGCAACAAATGTCAGCAGAAGGGTCACTATGCTAATAAGTGCTTCAACCAAAGGCGCCTGCCTCCTCCTCCTCCTGTCAGATCTTCCAGCAATGCAGTGGTCAAGCATAATCCAAAGTCTGCAAAGGTGAACATGATGAATACAGCTCAAGCGGAGGAATCTACTGATGTGATAATGGGTAATCTTCCTGTTAATGACATTCCTGCAAAAGTTCTTTTTGATACTGGTGCATCGCATTCTTTCTTGTCATACCCTTTTGCATCGAAGCACAATGTTGACACAGAGATCTTATCCAAAGTTATGCAAGTTGTTTCTCCGGGAAAGCTTTCGTCTTCTAGTTTGGTTGCTCCCGATGTTTCCATCAAGATGGGCGACTATAAATTTCAGTCTTCTCCAATTGTTCTTGGTGACTCGGATATTGATATTATTCTCGGGATGGACTGGCTTTCTAAGCACAAGGCTCAACTTGATTGTGCAGCCAGGGAAATTCAATTGACACACTCGTCTGAGGATATGATTATTTTTGCCGCTCATGATGAAACCATTCGGTTTTTCTCTCTCAATGAGAAGGGCGAATTGAATGCCATCTCTCAAATTCCAGTCGTTTGTGAGTATCAAGATGTCCTTCCAGAAGAGCTTCCGGGTATGCCTCCTCATCGGCCAGTTGAGTTCGTTATCGAACTAGACCCAGGCACTGAACCCGTTTGCAAGCGTCCATACAAGCTTGGACCCAACGAGCTGAAGGAATTGAAGAAACAGCTCGATGAACAAGAGCGTCTGGGTTTGATCAGACCGAGTTCTTCTCCATGGGGTTGTGGTGTTCTTTTTGTCAAGAAGAAGGATGGCACGGACCGACTTTGTGTCGACTACCGTCCATTGAACAAGAAGACAATCAAGAACAAGTACCAACTTCCCAACATCAATGAGCTATTTGAGAAACTCAAAGGGGCTAAAGTATTCTCGAAGCTTGACCTTCGTATGGGTTATCATCAGATTTGCATTCATGAAGAAGATATTCCCAAGACAGCATTCAGAACAAGCTTTGGTTCTTATGAATATACTGTCGTGTCTTTCGGCCTTGTCAATGCTCCTCCAGTTTTCTCTCGGATGATGAATTTCATCTTCAACCCCTATACCAATGAATTCGTCCTGGTGTATCCGGATGATATCTTGGTCTTCTCCAAGAATAAGCAGGATCATGCCAAACATTTGCGATTGGTGCTCGACAAGCTCAGAGAGTATCAATTCTATGCGAAGTTCTCCAAATGTGAATTTTGGCTCGATGAAGTTCTTTTCCTTGGTCACATCATCTTTGCCAAGGGCATCGCTGTTAACCCCGAGAAGGTGTCCGCAATTGTGAATTGGGAACCTCCTCAGAATGTCAAGCAGCTCCGCAGTTTTCTTGGTCTTGCAAGCTATTGCCGAAGATTCGTTGAGAATTTCTCCAAGATTGCAAAGCCTCTTTCCAACCTCCTTTAGAAGCATGTGAAATATGTCTGGTCTCCTGAGTGTGATGTTGCTTTCAACACTCTCCAAGAGAAACTAGTCACAGCTCCTGTCTTGACTCCTCCTGATGAATCCAAGCCGTTTGAAGTTTTCTGTGATGCTTCTCTCCAAGGTCTCCGTGCTGTGTTAATGCAAGAGAAGAAAGTTGTGGCCTATACCTCTCGTCAGTTGAAGCCCAACGAGAAAAACTACCCCACTCACGATCTTGAGTTGGCGGCAGTTGTCCATGCATTAATAACATGGAGACATCTCTTGTTGGGAAGACAAGTGGACATATTCACCGATCACAAGAGTCTCAAGTATATCTTCACTCAGCCCAACCTCAACCTCAGGCAGACTCGATGGGTCGAAATGATTCAAGAGTACAATCCGATTATTGAATATACTCCAGGCAAAGCAAATGTCATTGCAGATGCTTTAAGCAGGAAGGCTTATTGCAACAGCTTAATTCTCAAGCCGTTCCAACCGGATCTTTGTGAAGCTTTCCGCAAGCTGAATCTCCAAGTTGTTCCTCAAGGCTTTCTTGCCAACCTCATAGTCTCTCCTACTTTGGAAGATCAAATTCGTGAGGCACAACCCCTTGATGCCATGGTGAAGAAGGTGAAACGTGGTATCGACAAGGGTCTTTCCAAATACAAGTGCTATCGCATTGATGACAGAGACACTTTATTCTTCGAGGACCGGATTGTGGTTCCTAAAGGTGATCTAAGGAGAGTCATAATGAACGAGGCGCACAATTCTCTCCTGTCCATTCATCCTGGAAGTACGAAGATGTATCATGACCTCAAGCAGTCGTATTGGTGGACTCGAATGAAGCGAGAGATTGCTCAATTCGTGAATGAATGTGATGTCTGTCGAAGGGTGAAAGCAGAACACCAACGACCAGCTAGTCTCCTCAAACCTCTTGCTGTCCAAGAGTGGTAGTTTGATCATATCGAAATGAACTTCGTGACTGGATTTCCCTGGTCCAAGCGCGGAAATGATGCTATCTTCGTTGTCATCGACAAGCTTTCTAAAGTGGCTCATTTCCTTCCAATCAAAGAATCCATCATAGCAGCTCAGCTGGCAGAGCTTTACACCTCCAGAATTGTCTCCTTGCACGGCATTCCACAATTGATTTCTTCAGATCGTGGAAGCATCATCACCTCTAAGTTCTGGGACTCCTTCCAGAAGGCCATGGGCACAAACATTCGCTTCAGCACAGCTTTCCATCCTCAAACTAGTGGCCAAGTCGAGCGAGTCAATCAAATTCTTGAAGGTATGCTCAGAGCTTGTGTCATTTCCTTTGGCATGAAATGGGAAGATTGTCTTCCATATGCTGAATTCTCCTACAACAACAGCTTCCAAGCGAGTTCGGGCAAGGCCCCATTCGAGATTCTCCATGGCAGAAAGTGCCGTACTCCTCTCAATTGGTCAGAGACTGGTGAACGCCAACTTCTTGGCAATGACTTAATCACTGAAGCTGAAGAAATGTGTAAAGTCATCCGTGATAATCTCAAAGCCGCGCAATCGCGCCAGAAGAGTTACTATGATAGTAAGCATCGTGATTTGTCTTTCAAGATCGGAGACCATGTCTACCTCCGCGTCTCTCCAATGAAAGGCACTCGTCGCTTCGGTATGAAAGGGAAGCTTGCCCCTAGATACATGGGTCCTTTCAAGATCATTGGCAAAAGAGGCGACCTCGCCTATCAACTCGAGCTTCCTTCCAACTTCGTGAACGTGCACGATGTGTTCCACGTGTCATAGCTCCACAAGTGCTTCAAGACGCCTGAGCGCACTATCAACTTCGAAGAGATTGACCTCCAAGAAGATTTGTCTTATCATGAGCACCCCGTTGCTATTCTTGAAGAAACTGAGCGCAAGACTCGCAACAAGTCAATCAAATTCCTGAAAGTGAAGTGGTCGCACCATTCCGACCGGGAAGCCACCTGGGAACGCGAGGAACATCTCCGTTCCGAATATCCGGAGTTCTTTCAGACCTAGATCTCGGGACGAGATCCTCTCGTAGTGGTGGAGTGTTGTAACACCCCGCATGTAACTTGCCATAATTGTATCTCCGACTCTTGCCATTTCCGGCTATGTGTTATGCTATTCCCTCCGTGGTCGGGTTTTGTTTTTCGTTTTGCATTTTTTCATGTCATGCATTTTCATATCATGTCATCATGTGCATTGCATTTGCATACGTGTTCGTCTCATGCATCCGAGCATTTTCCCTGTTGTCCGTTTTGCAATCCGGCGCTCCTATCTCCTCCGGTGCACCCCTCTTGTTTTCTTTCGTCTGCGGGTGTCAAACTTTCTCAGAATGGACCGAGGCTTGCAAAGTGGCCTTATTATACCACCCGGAGACCACCGGTCAAGTTTCGTTCCATTCGGAGGTCGTTTGGTACTCCAACGGTTAACCGGGCATCCGCAAAAGTCCATTTGAGTGTCCAGCAAAAACCCCCTCAAAAACCAGCCCAAAACCCATCAAACTCTTTTCCATGCTCTAGGTCGTTCGATCACGATCGTGTGGGCGAAAACCGCACCTCATTTGGAGCCTCCTAGCTCCCTCTAGCTATAAAAGAGCATCCCCTCCCGAAACGAATCTCAGTCCAAATCCTAGCTTCGTCCCTCCGCGCGCCGGACACGTCCGCCCGGCGCCGGACGAAATTCCTGCACCGCCGCCGCCACGTGTCGCCGTCGCCCGCGCCCGTACATCGCGGCCCACCCAGCCCGCAGCTGGCCCGCGCGGCCCGCGCGCCCGCCGCCGCCCGCCTCCCGTGCCCGCGCCTGCCCGCGCCGCCGCCCGCCCGCTCGCCCTCCGCCGCTCGCCGTCGGCCGCCCGCCGTGCTCCGCCGCCGTGCGCCGCGTGCCCCGCCGCCGCCGCCTTGTTGCCGCACCTCGCCGGCCGGCGCCGCCTCCTCCTCGCCGTCCCCTCCGGCGACCCGCGCCTCCCCGAGGCTTCCTCCCGCCGCCGCGCCCTCCTCCACGCCGGCGAGCGAGCCAGCCTCCCCGAGGCTCCGAACCCTAGCCTGCCTCGATCTGGATCTGGTACGGCGTTAACTTTCTCGTGCCCGAAAAATCCTCAGTCTTTTCTCTTCATAGCAAGTGCCCATGTTCATCAGTGTATAACTTCTTGCATGTAGCTCTGATTCGCGCGTGTAATATGTCAAATTGTTCGCCTCGTGATGCTCTACATTTTGTTCAGTTGCATCATGTTCATTAGAGGCCATCTTGATGCCCAAATCTCTGTTGGAAGAGGGGTAGTTGCTGTTATCTGCTGGTTCTTAGCAGAACTTGGAGATTTGTCATTTTTGTATCTTTTAATCTGTGCATCTTATGGGCTTGAGCTCTACATGTGTTTTGAAGTATGCCATGCCATATTTCCAAGGGTGTATGCCATGTATTTTTGTGATCTCTGTGGTGACTAGCACAAGCATGCAAATTAGGCCCCGTAATATTTCTGATTTCAGGGACTTAGTGATTTCTCCAAGTCTTTGTCTGCTGTTATTTTGTTGCCATGTAAACTTGATGCTACAGAGAGATCCATGCAAATTTTGGAGATGTTAAGTAAGGATGTTTTGTAGCTATAGTTGTAATTGATCCATTCGTGCCCTTATTTTCAACTATCGAGTACCATAGCATGACTCAATCTTGCTCTACTTTTGCTATAAAATATTTCTGGCAGATTCTTAACATGATATGCAATTTTGCCAAGCTTATTGTAGTTGATCCATTGATGCTATGCTTTTGTTCTTGCCATGGATACCTTCATAAACATGCCATCTTGCTGTAGGTATGCTTGTTTTGTCATGCATTGCTCTATAGTGAGTGCATCAAGCTCACAAAGAGGCCTACATATTATTATTTCTGCCATGCTCTGTTTTCTGCCAAGTCTGAAACCTGATAACGGAACTTGCTAGGTTTACATGCTTGCCATCATATCTTCTGTTCCTTTTTGGCTTATGGTCAGTAAGGGACTTTTGTCATATGCATTTAGTAGAACACTGCCATGCCTTGTTTTTCTATGTTAAGTTCCAGTAGAATGTTCATTCGTGCTCTGAACATTGCTACCTGATGCTGTTTTCTGCCATGTCCAGTTTTTCACTAAGTTTGTGAACCTGTTATCTTTTCCACTTTTTCCATGCTTGTTTGAGCTTGATATATTGTGATCTAGCCGTAGCTCAGTGTTCATCTTTTGTCAAGCATCTCCTGTAGATTACTGCCATGTGCTTTGTTGCTATGTTGGAGTGCTGTAGCATTGTTACTTGTTGTATGTTAAGTGCTATCATGCTGTTAATCGCAGATTCGTGTCATTCTTGTTTTGCTTGCCATTTGCAAACCGTGCATCCGATTCCGGTGATGTTTATATCGATTTCAACCGAAATCATCTCATCTTTCCAGTGGCGTGCTTGGTTTGCCAAGTTACTGCCATGTTCATCATTTTCCTTCCGGAGCACGCATATGCATCGCATATCATATCTCGCATATCATACATGTTTGGCATCATGTTGCTTGTGCATTTCTCGTGATTGATTGTGGTTCCGTTTGCTTGTGTTCTTGTCTTGGGTAGAGCTGGGAGACGAGTTCGTGAACGAGGAACCTGTCGAGTACACTTACGAGGATCAAGCTTTCGACAACTCTAAGAACCTTGCAGGCAAGATGACCACCCCTCGAAATCACTTCTGTCTTTGCTTTGCTAGTTGTTCGCTCTATTGCCATGCTACGCTACCTATCATTTGCTATATCATGTCTCCCATTTTGCCATGTCAGCCTCTAACCATCCTTTCCTAGCAAACCGTTGTTTGGCTAAGTTACCGCTTTTGCTCAGCCCCTCTTGTAGTGTTGCTAGTTGCAGGTGAAGTTGAAGCTGGTTCCATGTCGGAACATGGATATGTTGGGATATCACAATATCTCTTATTTAATTAATGCATCTATATATATTTGGTAAAGGGTGGAAGGCTCGGCCTTATGCCTGGTGTTTTGTTTCACTCTTGCCGCCCTAGTTACTGTTATACCGGGATTATGTTCCTTGAGTTTGCGTTCCTTACGCGGTCGGGTGATTTATGGGACCGCCTGGACAGTTCGCCTTGAATAAAACTCCTCCAGCAAGGCCCAACCTTGGTTTTACCATTTGCTACCTAAGCCTTTTCCCCCGGGTTTTCGTGAGCCCGAGGGTCATCTTATTTTAACCCCCCCGGGCCAGTGCTCCTTCGAGTGTTGGTCCGAACTGAGTAGACTGCGGGGCCCCCTCCTGGAAACTCGAGGTCTGGTTTTACTCGTAGGATGTCTCATCCGGTGTGCCCTGAGAACGAGATATGTGCAGCTCCTATCGGGATTTGTCGGCACACGGGCGGCTTTGCTGGTCTCGTTTTACCATTGTTGAAATGTTTTGTAAACCGGGATTGCGAGACTGATCGGGTCTTTCCGGGAGAAGGTTTATCCTTCGTTGACCATGAGAGCTTATGATGGGCTAAGTTGGGACACCCCTGCAGGGTAATATCTTTCGAAAGCCGTGCCCGCGGTTATGAGGCAGATGGGAATTTGTTAATGTCCGGTTGTAGAGAACTTGTCACTTGACCCAATTAAAATACATCAACTGCGTGTGTAGCCGTGATGGTCTCTTCTCGGCGGAGTCCGGGAAGTGAACACGGTCTGTGTTATGTATGACGTAAGTAGGAGTTCAGGATCACTTTTTGGTCATTGCTAGATGACGACCGCTCCGTTGCTTCTCTTCTCGCTCTCTCTTGCGTATGTTAGCCACCATATATGCTTATTGCCGCTGCAGCTCCACCTGTTTACTCCTTCCTTTCCTATAAGCTTAAATAGTCTTGATCTCATGGGTGTTAGATTGCTGAGTCCTCGTGACTCACAGATTCTACCAAAACAGTTGCAGGTGCCGACGATGCCAGTGCAGATGATGGCGTCGATCTCAAGTGGGAGTTCGACGAGGAACGTGGTCGTTACTATGTGTCTTTTCCTGATGATCAGTAGTGGAGCCCAGTTGGGACGATCGGGGATCTAGCATTTGGGGTTGTCTTATTTTCGTCTGGATTTTGACCGTAGTCGGTCTATATGTTTGTATTTTGGATGATGTATGATTTATATTTATGTATTGTGTGAAGTGGCGATTGTAAGCCAACTCTTTATCCCATTCTTGTTCATTACATGGGATTGTGTGAAGATGACCCTTCTTGCGACTAAACCACTATGCGGTTATGCCTCTAAGTCGTGCCTCGACACGTGGGAGATATAGCCGCATCGTGGGCGTTACAGTTCGATTAACCATTCATGTGACGCCACGTGTCTTTGTTTTAATGGCTATAGGAGGTGTCGTGTGGACAGCTGCTTGACTGAACGGGAGGCGTGCGAGCGTAGTCCGATGCGCAGGCTCACCGGGAAGCGTACAAGCTGTGCAACGTAGGATCTGTGCATCTCTTCAACGCAAACGGTTCAGGTTACATTATGCAAATTAAAGCCAGACTTCGGCGCTAAGCCAAGAGACAGTGCGATTTGTCAAAATATGCAGCTAAAAATCAATATCACTATCTATTTTTTGCAACTAAAATTCAGTAATTAAGCATAGATTTCATTCATACTTAAGCAGTCGTTCTCACTGGGAAGCGAGACAGCCTTGGACTGCCGCCTGTCTCGCTCCCACTGGTCTATATTAATGGCGCCGCCGAGCGGCCGCACCCCCCATCCTCGCCACACACACAATTCCTCTCTCTCCGCCCGCATCCTCGACGCCGCTCTCAGTCCTCAGAGCCGTCAGTGTACGAGGATGCCGCCGAAGCGCCCCATCGGAGGGAGTGGCGACGCCGGGGCTGCTAAAGCACCGGAGCACGGCGTGAATATGGAGACAGAGGTTTCCGTCCCCACCGACAAGGTGGAGAACGAGGCTGCCAACAAGCAGAGGCGGGTCGAGAAAGAACCGCAAGTGAGTCCAGCAGGCCTAGACTTCATCAACAACCTCCTAGATGATATGTTGATAGTCATCGTATCCCTCCTCCCAATCAAATATCGGGCGAGGACAGCCGCCCTTTCCCGGCGGTGGCGCACCCTATGGCTCGGCACCCCTGTCTACCTCCTCGACGCCCACAAGCTCTGCCATGGCTATCGCCAAAGCTTGGATGCGTTCTCCAAAATCCTCGGCAGTAATGATGGCCCAATGTAAGGCCTTACCGCGGGCAAGTTCTGTTCCAATGGCAAGGAGTGATCCAAGCTTGATGAGTGGTTCCGATCCCGCGCCATAGATCGGCTCGAGAAGCTAAGTTACAATGATGGGCATATGAGCTTGCTGCCAACGTCTGTGCTCCGCTTCGCGCCCACGGTCATTAACTACCACCCCCTTAATGACGCGCCCGCTCTTTTTCTACCACGACTGAAGCACCTCGAGCTCGTCGTCGTCCCCATCCCAAAGGATGACATGCAGCGCCTACTCCGCGGCTGTACTGCACTCGAGTTCCTTCGTCTTCAGACGATGAATTGGTCAAGTACCTTGCACATCACCTCCAGGACTCTCCGGACTATTTATGTGTGTTGCTAGTGCTGCAACGAGAGATCACAAAAGGTGGACCACAATATGATCATCCGGACACACCTTCACTTGAGAAATTACTTGTAGTTGATCAACAAGGTCCAACAAGAATCAATGTCATTTCTGCGCTGAAATTGAAAGTGGTGGTCTACTCGTCTGTCAAATACTACAACTTTTAGCTTCAACAGTCGCCTTATATACATGTCCTTCTTGATATCAACGTTATTTCTAGTTTTGAAGATGTATGTTCGTCTGTCATCCAGCGAAGCTTCATGCAGACTCTGGGCACTGTGAAGGTCTTGGCACTAGAATCTGTCGTCCCCAACCTGGACCAAGTTTCCAGTTGCCTGAGATGCTTTCCGTGCCTGAGGAAGCTGTATATCGAGGTGATGTTCCTTTCCTGTTAAATGTTAACCATAAGGGAGTTCAATTTTTGCACCTTTTCGCAAGTTTACAATGACAATGTACTACGATTTCTGAAGGAATTTTGGAGGATTTTAGGACATACACCCCCACCCCATATTGGTTGCTTCATTCATATGGTTACAATCGTCCATAAGCATTTCTCCTTTGGATTCATCTCTACTAGTTTTCTTAGGGAATTTTTCTTCGAATCCAACCTCTTGTGAAGAAGGCTACATGTTTCTAGATTGTAATCAAATTAATGCCCATGTTAATAATGCTAGATCAAAGATGGCACGTTGGTGCATTTTACAAATCCTGCAAACCAAATGGGTCTGTAGCAGTGTTCAAAACAGCATGTAGGCACTAACACGTTCTCTTCTTTTGCAGTGCATATTAGGCCCGGTGGAAGATGTTTATAATGACAATCACATCGAATGCCTTGATCTGCATCTGTCAAATATTACTTTGAACTCCTACCGAGGGACCCCTCGGAGATTACACTCGCCAGGTTCTTTCTTGCTAGAGCAAAGGTGCTGAAGGTACTGTGGTTGAACACGCATTTAATAAGGAAAGATAAATGGTATGATGATCAGAGCCGGCTGGTACTGTGGAATGGAAGTGCCTCCAAAAATGCCAAACTTCGTATTGGAAGAACATATGGCAAAGCAATTGGAAATCCTTGTGTCAAACCCATACATGACTTGTCAGCGGCTGATCCCTTTTCAGAAATGATGTGATTTGCAATGTTTGAATTTGGGTGTTGTAATCTTTGAATTTGAACCTTGCAATATTTATGGTATTTGTTATATTGAACCGTTTCTGTTCTCTTGTCTCAATGCAAACAGTTCATCCGGGTGAACCGCATATCGTACACAGCATACACCTTGATCTGGCTGACCGTTTCTTTTGTGTTGCCTAATCACAAACAGTTCATCCGAGTGAATTGTATGTTGTACATCGCACACACCTTGATCTGGCTGACTGTTTCTTTTGTGTTGCCTAATCACAAACAGTTCATCCGAGTGAATAGTATGTTGTACATCGCACACACCTTCATCTGGCTGCCTGTTTCTTTTGTTCCTACTCATCGAAAATGGTTAATTGAACTGAACCGTATGCCCTGAGTCGCACACGCAACTAAAATCTGAACCGTGTTTGATGCATCCGTCATCGCAAACATTTTGCACCTTTTTGATGGTTTTTTTACACCACCATTTGTGATTATTGCATCGCACACAGTTTCGTCGAAGGGTCTCTGATCGTAGTGTCGCGTTAGCAGCATCCTACAGTAGTGCTGGCGTACTGCAGAACGGAGGGAATGGCCTTGTGTTCAACCAGCCACGGTCGAAATAGGATCCTGTTCATCGGGAGGGGTCTGGTGTACCACAAAATGGAGGAAACGGACTTCTGTTGGACCTCCTATGGTTGAAACGGGGTCCTGTTGATCGGGAGGGGTGTGGCGTATCGTAAAACGGAGGAAACGGGCTTGTGTTGGAGCACTACGGTCGAAACGGGGGTCATGTTCATGGGGAGGGGTGTGGCGTACCGCAAAACGGGACTCCATGGGCTACTGTTCATCTCCACTGTTGAACTCCTCCATGGGCTACTATTCATCCACCGTCGACCTCCTACAGCCTCCACCGGCGACTGTTCATCCATGGGCTCCTGTTCATCCAGCCTCCACTGCTCCTCCACCGGCTACTGTTCAACCAGCCCTCTCCACGGGGTCCTGTTCAACCACCCCTCCACGAGCTACTGTTCATCTAGCCCTCCACCGACTACTGTTCAACCAGCCATCCACGGGGTCCTGTTCATCCACCCCCAACCGGCTCGATCGGTGTCCTGTTCATCCAGCGGCAACGGCCTGTACTACCATGGAGTCCTGTTCATCCAACCCCCCATCGGGAGCTGTTCATCCACCCCCCCCCCCAACAACACTCACAGTTCATCAAGGGAAGGAGGCAGCAGGTTCGATCTGCTTCAGTTAGCAGCAGTAGTGAAGGAATCGCTCGATCGGGTTCAGTTAACAGCCAGATCGATCTATCGCCCGGGTTCAGTAACACGTAGCCTACAATGCTAACGCTCGACTTCAGTAGGCGAACACCTCGCTTGGGTTTAGTTAGAGCCCAACGCCTCTCATGTGTATGAGAGAAACGCGCATCGCTCGGCCCCCGACCACCCACCGTAACCGGGAACTCCCTGATATTTTCCTCGCCCTCGCTTCTACCACAGTTTTTTCCATCATGGACGGCCCAAAGAATGTCATGCAGCTGCATCTCCGGCCCGCCCAGGACGAAAAGCCCATTTTCTATCATGAATTTTTGTCATAGAAGTAGGAGCCCACCACATCTATGATGATACCGGGTTTTGTCACAATTATCGTCATAGAAGTGTCATAACCATGATAGGAAAACAAATCGTTCGGCCCAAAATGTCATGGATGTGTCTTTTCTTTTGTAGTGACAGCACTGGTTGAATAGCCTCCTAGAGGACTCCATTGCCAGTTGGGAGGACTTGGAGGATGCTTTTCGAGACAACTTCCAAGGAACTTATGTCCGGCCACCGGACGCTGATGACCATAGTCACATAGTCCAGCAACCCGGAGAGTCTACCCGCAAACTCTGGACTCGTCTTCTTAATAAAAAGAACCAAATCATCGACTGTCCGGACGCCGAAGCCTCAGCGTCCTTTAAGCACAGCATGCGTGATGAATGGCTCACCCGACACCTCGGTCAGGAAAAGCCAAAGACTATGGCAGCCCTTACTTCACTTATGACCCGCTTCTGCGCGGGCGAAGATAGTTGGCTGGCTCGTAGAAGCAACACTAACAGCGACCCAGGCACCTCTAAGGCCAGGGATGGCAATGGAAGGCCACGAAATAGCAAAAATAAGCGCCAGAACAACAACGAAGAAACTGAGGATACATTGGTAAATGCCGGATTCAGCGGCTTCAAACCCGGTCAGCGGAAGAAGTCGTTCAAAGGAAATATAGATGGTCCATCCAATCTGGACAAAATACTAGATAGGACTTGCCAGATTCATGGCACCCCTGACAATCCTGCGAACCACAGCAACATAAATTAATGGGTTTTTAAAGAGGCCGGTAAATTAAACACCGAACATAAGGGGAAAGGACCTCAAAGCGAGGACACGATGAGCCCCGCCCTCCGAACACAGGGGGACAGAAGAAGTTTCCCCCCGATGTGAAAATGTTGAACATGATATATGTCACCCATATCCCCAAGAGGGAGTGCAAACGCGCATTAAGGGATGTCTACGTCGTAGAGCATGTCGCCCCAAAGTTCAACCCATGGTCAGCTTGTCCGATCACCTTCAATCGTAGGGACCACCCAACTAGTATCTTTCATGGAGGTTCGGCGGCCCTGGTACTCAATCCCATCATCTATGGATACCATCTCACTAGAGTCCTTATGGATGGCGGCAACAGTCTCAACCTGATTTATCAAGACACTGTCTGTAAGATGGGTATTGACCCGTCGAGAATCAAGCCTAGTAACACTACCTTTAAAGGAGTGATACCTGGCGTAGAGGCCCGCTGCACGGGCTCCTTAACACTTGAAGTAGTATTCGGCTCTCCAGATAACTTTCAAAGTGAAGAACTGATCTTCAATATCATCGCTTTCCACAGTGGTTATAATGTGCGGCTTGGATGAACTGCTTTCGCCCGCTTTAATGTAGTCCCACATTATGCTTACTTAAAGCTCAAAATGCCCAGACCGCGCGGTGTCATTGCAGTAAATGGAAATATGGAGCGCTCCCTCCGTACTTAGGAGCACACCACGGCCCTTGCAGCCGAGGTACAGAACGGCCTCATCAAGCCGAACAACTCATCGGTCATTACGACCCCTCACAATGCCAAGCGAGTCCGATCCACATTAAAGCACAACAGCTCGGCGGATCCAGAGCTTGAATACCAGTTCAGCCTCCGCCGATCGCCCCATAAGGTTGCGGCATACGTACTGCGCGTGCATAATCATGCAGTTCAAATGCCTTGGGCAGCGCCGGAGGCATACTGCGGAAAAGGTCTATAGTACGGCTTGACCCTATTCGGACCTTAACCTTTTTTATCTTTTTTGTACTATAGGTTCATTAAAAATCTACCTACCCCACGGTCGTACAAGGGCTCTTTTCCAGGCTCCCCTTTCTTATAGACGACCATCGACTTTTTCTCTTAAAGGATTTCTCACCAACGAGAAACGGCGCAGACGTGTTGCAGGGCACCACTAGGATCTTCAAGAGCACTACTTTTAGGCCCTGTGTAAAACTTTCCCTTGTGTAAACTCTTGGCATGTAAAATAGCCTTGTTATTCATGGCATTATCTGTAATAGCACGTCCCGACATATTAACTAGGATATAAAGGAAACAGTTGATCACCACTTTCGTTTGGTACTAATTTATTTTGTCATCTGTATTCCATCCTTACTTCAAATTGCCACACGTGCTTTAGTCCGGCCTTAACACCGGGGGCTGTATTCGGCTCCGCATGTTTTCAAGTCCGAACACCTATAGGGTACTCTTCGGCGTCCCGAATATTGCACTATATATGCATCGGCTCTGATTCATGTCTTTGGTCTATAGTTGGGTTGCCCGGCTCCTGTGCTTACCACCTTATGTTCTGCTCGTTCGGCTAAGGTAGTAAAGGGAGAACTACTGCGATTGCATTTCTGGTTCGTCCGGTCAAATACCTCAGTAGAGAAAGCCGAAAACTGACTGTCATGATAAATCGAGAGCTGGTCGGCGATTCAGTGACTTCCTACAAATCGTTAGTGATTTACTTAGTGTTATACGAGGGGCTGGTCTTCGTCCTGCCGCATGGAAAAGGCACCTTAGTTCGGATTGCCGCACACACACAAGGGGCTAGTACTTAGCCCCACCATCAAACTCATATAGCTAAGTGAAAGTAATAAAGCTGCATAGTCTGATTGCCTGATTCACCTCGCGGACACCTCCTTCTTGGGCAAAGACATTGGGTAAAGTGTAGTCACACGCTATGCTGAACACCCCCGTAGCATCTATGAGGGGGCTGAAGCCGACGACTGGCAACTTCCAGAGTTAAACGGCCGCACAGGAGAAAAATTGCTTAAGATAAAAAGCGCAAATATATTACAAGCAGGGGATCATAACATAGTCTTTACAACCCGCACACACCTAATCAAATATCACGTCCTCAGAGCACTGGCCCTCTACTATTCGGGCCCCTGAAAGGATGTCTTCGAAGTACCGCTCTAGCTTGTGGTGGTCCTTGCCTTCGGGCGGGCCTGCGGTCGCCACGTCAGTGGCCTTCATCTTTGCCCAATGCATCTTGACATGGGCGAAGGCCATCCGAGCACCCTCTATGCAGGCCGAACGCTTTATAGCGTCAATGCGGGGCCGCGCATCGACAAGCCGCTTCACCAAACCGAAGTAGCTGCTTCGAATTGGTTCCTCCGGCTCGATTTGGACTATTAAGTCCATGGCCAAGCCTATGCAGCTCCATTAGCTGCTTCAGCTGGTTGTTTAGAGGCTTCGGATGCTCCAGCGCAAGAAACTGCCACCAGAACAGCTTCTCAGTCGAGTTCCCCTCCTGGGCTCGGAAGAACTGCCCGGCATCAACGGTACTACTCGAAAGATCCACAAACGCATCTGGAGAACTCCACACTCGTGTGAGCAAAGCATACCTCTGACCTCCAAAAATACTCTGCAAAAGAAAGGCCTTACCAGCCGCTATCTGCTTCGCTTGATGGATCTCCTCGCAAGCACTTCGGGACTCAACCTATGCTGCCTTGGCATCATTGATAGCCTTGGCGAGTTCGGTCAACTAGGCCGACGATTTCTCCTCCAAAGCCTCGCACTTGCCGATGGAATCTTTCAGCTCCTGCTCAACTTAGGCTACCCGAGCTTCATGTTGGCGGCAGGCGGCCTGTTCGGTCTTCAGTTCGGTAGCCGCTTTGTTAGCAGCTGCTTCATTTGCCTCTGCCTCCTTTTTGGCCTGGGCAAGGGTGCCTCTGAGGGTCTCGACCTCGGCTGCGCCAACTATGCTCATAATCAAAGCATTACATGAGTTAATCTCTTAATATAACTATCACTTATGATAAACAACTACACTTTTAACACTATACGCTTACCTTGCGTCTCATCGAACCGCTTGTTAATGCGGTCGTTTTCTTCATCAGCCACCTTAAGCTTCCGACTGAGTTCGGAAACTTCGGCGGCCTGGGCAGTTGCCGCCAATAGGGAAGCCTGTTACAATAATAGAGATATATGTTAGCTTTCCCAAATTTTATGGGGATCCTCTGTCCGGTTTCTTTTACACCAGACAGAGCCTCAGGGGCTACTATGTTTATATAGGCATACTCCTCAATATGCGGAAAAGCATTTAGAGCATTATGTCGTATACCTCGAAGCCTGTCAGTAAGCTGGTAAACGCTTCGTTCAGCCCGCTCTTGGCAGACTGAACCTTCTCTACCACCACACCCATCAGGGTGTGGTCCTCCTCCATGATGGAAGCATGTTGCAGTGCTTCCACTAGAGTGTTCGGCGCCTCCGGATTAGTGGAGGTCACCGACAGAGCTTATGCTCCCCCCTCCTTCGAAGGGGGCTTCTCACCCGACCCCAGAGCCATATTGGTCTCCAGAATGGTGTCCGGCTGGGGCCAGGATTGTTGGGGCCCCCCACCGTCGGTAGTCATGGGGATCGCTTCCCCTGAGTCTTCGGCGATCAAGGTATTAACCTCAGGGGCCTTCTCGATGGCCTCGCTCACCCCCCCCCCCTCGGTTAGGAAATGTCCTTCGGGACGACACCTTGGTGCCCTCCATGGTGACAGGCGAGGGGGCTCATGGCGGTGTCTCGCTCTCTGCCGTCTTAGGTAGCAGAGAACTCCCCTCCGATAGTGAAGTGTTCGGGAGATCACGGGGAGGGCTGAAAGGCACATGGCATAATAACTTATATAATGAAAATAGGAAGACCGAAGATAAACAGTGGATCTTAGGATACTTACGATTCGGCCAGGGGCTTCACCCTGGGAGGTCTCTTGGCGACTAGTTCGGACCTCGAGTCCGAACCATCCGAGAGGGCCAGCTTCCCACTCTTGGGCGCCGCCCCCTCCGGGTCTGTGGAGGCCGCCCTCTTCTTCTTCCCCTTAAGAGGAGAGTCGCTTTCCACTTCCTCCTCCTCTTCTTCCTCATCTCCCTCATGGGAAGAGAGGGCTTTGGTCTCTCTGGACACCTCATCCGAAGGACCATTGTGGCGGGGCCGCCTCTGGCCTCCTTGCCCTTCTTCTTCTTCTTCGCCTTCTTCTCCGGTGCCTGACAAGGCGCCGGGACTAGAATCTCTGTCAGCTGGGGTGTGGCTCGGTCTTCGGGCAATGGTGCCAGACACTTGATCCGCTCTGCCTTCGCTGTGCAGCCCTATACGAAGGACAAGCAATACATTATATCTAAACTTATTTACCGAATAGGTACTCAGGAAAATCATGCTTACCGGCGAGGCCGGATTCTCGATGTCGAGACCGATGTCTTCGGTCTTCTTCGGCCATGTTTTTTGGGCCTCGAAGCGCAGCTTCCAAATGTCTTCGTGCGTCGTGCGGAAGAAGTGCTTTAAGGTCCGTGACTTCTCCGGATTAAACTCCCACATGTGAGAGGCCCGGAGTTGGCAAGGAAGAGTCCGGCGGAAGAGCATCACCTGAATCACGTCTTTGAGTCCGATGATTTTGCCTATCATGTCGGTGGTGCGCTTTTGCAGCATCTGCACCTCCGCCGTGGACCCCCAGTCAAGGCCCTTAGCGGTCCAGGAGGTGAGCCTAGTGGGGGGTCCGGATCTAAAACCGGGCATGGCTGCCCAGTTGGCGTTGCGGGGTTCAGTGATGTAGAACCACTCCTAATGCCAAACCTTGACTGTCTCCACGAATGCCCCCGCCGCAGTCCGCGTGTTGTCCGTCGACCACCTTCGGCTTTAGATTGAAAACCTTGAGCAATAGGCCGAAGTGTGGTGGGATGCGCAGGAGAGCCTCGCACACGACGATGAACGCTGATATGTGGAGGAAGGAATTTGGGGCTAGAGCATGGAAATCTAGCCCGTAATAGAACATGAGGCTGCACACGAAGGAGTGGAGGGGAAACCCTAGCCCGCAGAAGATGTGGGGAATGAACACTACTCTCTTGTCGGGCTCCGGGGTAGGGGTGACCTGACCCTTGTTGGGAAGCCTGTGCGCGATCTCCGTAGACAGATAGCCTGCACCCCGGAGATCCTTGATGTCCTTCGCCATGACAGAGGAGGCCTCCCACTTTCCCTTAGAACCAGATCCAGACATGGCTGGGGAGGTTGGTGGCGGAGGGAAAGATTGAAGTCTTGGGCGCTGGAGCTCAGAGGTGTGAAGGCAGGAGCTAGAAGAAGGCGTGGGGAAGAAAGAAGGGATATTTTACCCTCTTATAGGCAGTCAAATACCAAACGCCTCCCACTCAAGCCTTAAAACTCGCCTGCTCCCAAAGAGGTCATGCGAATGGCACGGTTGGATTACCCAAAACCATATTGATGAGAATCCCGCAATGGGCGGGCACGATCTCTGTTTTGACAAGACGTGCCAATGGAGGCTATGCCTCGAAACGCGAAATGGGAGGCATGAAAATGGTTCGAAATGATAAAGAGCCACGTGTGACGCTTCACAAAAAAAGTTGTTAGTAAAAAACATCATTTTATTTTGACATCCTGCCTTCGTGGCTAAGGGTTGGATCAATTATACAGAGCCGGATACAGTTCCTTTGTGCAGGGAATTATCCTAATGTGTTCAGGAGAAGGAACCCGCCTTGCAATGCCGAAGACAATCCGCGTGCCAAACACATCGTCATCGAAGACTGGTTCAGGGGCTACTGAGGGAGTCCTGGATTAGGGGGTCATCGGGTGTCCGGACCATTTGATATGGGCCGGACTTATGGGCCGTGAAGATACAAACAGAAGACTTCCCCCCGTGTCCGGGTAGGACTCCCATATGCGTGGATGGCAAGATTGGTGTTCGGATATGTTATTTCCTTCCCCCACAAACCAACTCTGTACAACCCTAGGCCCCTCCGGTGTGTATATAAACCGGAGGGCTTAGTACGTAGAGGCTATCAGAATTCTCATAGGCTAGACAGCTAGGGTTTAGCCATTACTATCTCGAGGTAGATCAACTCTTGTAACCCCTATACTCATCGAATACAATCAAGCAGGACACAGGGTTTTACCTCCATCAAGAGGGCCTGGACCTGGGTAAACATTGTGTCCCACTTGTCCCTTGTTACCATCAATCCTCAGACACACAGTTGGGGACCCCCTACCCGAGATCTGCCGGTTTTGACGCCGACACCCATAAATAACATGGGCCTATAATAGGCCGAAAGTGAGAATGGGCCCTGATTGTGCCAAATAACCAACTGGTCATCAGCAGGCTAAAATGTATCTCAGCTCGTGGTAGCCCATTTACAATGCGGATCGTTCACAGGCCGGAATTCAGACGGGCCGTAAGTGCGCCGACCTACTACACGGGCCCTTAACAGGCCGGAAGTTTGGTCGGGCTTGATTAGTATCAGTTTTATATGGGCCGTTAAAAGGCCCGATGTGACGTTGGGCCACATATGGCCCACGGATTTCGTCCGACGTTAACAGGCCAGAAATCACAACAGGCTGGAAGTGGCCAAATCTACAGTGGGCCTCTAACAGGCCGAATGTCAGACATGGCCGAATATGACCCAAATCCTTCATGGTCGTTTATGGGCCGAAAGTTTCAAGGGCCAAGAAAATGGGCCCAAATGAAGCAGGACCTTTAACAGGTCGGAAACACACCGGGCTGTAATTCAGCCCAAATACTTACTGGACTGTTAACGGGCCAGAAGTGACCATGGGCCGCGATGATGACATGTTTAGAACGGGCCGTTGACGGGTCGATTTGACAATAGTCGTACGGGCCTTAACTGTGAATGGGTCGTCTGCAAGCAGGCCGTTAATGGACCAGCCCGCTAATTTTGACTGGGCCAGCCTTTTTTAACCTAAATGGGCTGCTGTTGGGCCTTGCCACATGTCGACGTATCATAGGGCCTCCTATCCATTGGGCGGTTGACACCTGTCCTTTTCGGGTGCTGACACGTGGTTGCTATAGCCAATGATAATTTTACACATGGAAAATCCCCATTGGTCGGGGCTGTTAACGGGTTATCGGATCCAAACTGGAACCCGATAGCTTAACGGCGACCCGTTACGGTGGATGCCATGTGTCAGTCACCTTTGACGAAAGCACTTCTATGACGCGCGATTTATCGTCATGGAAGTGGACACTTCCGTGATGATAATTTTGGTAATATCATGGAACACTTCTACGACAGCACAGGTATGACTAACTTGATTCTATCATAAAATCATCATGGATGTACATGCATGACAAAAAATGTGACCTATTGTGATAAACACGTATCATCACGGAAGTGTATTTTTTGTAGTGATAGCCTTCTTCTTCCACGGGATAACGTTGACCATTCACTTTGAGAAAACCCTAGAACACATTTCACTCTCTCTCACACACTCATACACCAAATCTTAGATCCCAGAGGGATTTGAGAGCATTTGTGAGAAGTTGTCCAATCAAGTGATAGATCCACTCCTTCCCCTTCTTTGCACCAAAGGAATTCGTGATTTGAGCAAGTCTTGAGCTTTTTCCTGTCTTTTTTGTTACTCTTGGAGGTTGGAGACTCCTAGGTGGTAGGAGTTCTTCGAAGACGATTCAACCATTGTGATTACCCCTGAAAAGTTTGTGATGGTTTGGAGACCACCCCAAGGTCTACCACTAGTGGTTGAGAATCGCCTTCGTGGTGATATCTCAAAGAGAGAATAGGGTGAGCCTTCGCGGTAACATCCACCTCTCTAAACGGTGACGTAGCTTCCCTCCAAGGAAGAGAACATCGGCATACATCCTTGTCTCTCGGAGTTGCGGTTATTTCTAACCCTAGCTCCCTACTTGTGGTTACTTGTCTATTTGTTTTTACTTGTTCCATAGTGTGCTTAGTTATTCACATTCTCGTAATACTTGCTCACCTTGCTTAGCTCATTGTATCATCTTTGCAATTGATAGGCTCACCTTCACATTCCGCATTATAGCCGAAAATTGCTAAGTAAGAATTAAGATTTGTAATTGTACCTATTCACACCCCCTCTAGGTCCATCTCGATCCTTTCACTTGGCAATTCGACCGCGGCATCATCCACAATGGGCAAACCAGTCACTATACCTTCAAGATGAAGGGAAAGGGCCGGGTATGTGCTACGACAAACAAGCAACCACCGATCATGGACAGAGTAGTCAGAGATGAGCCACCGAAAAGAGAGTGAGCGCCACAAGCCAAAAATGAGTGCCTCCATGATGAGCGCTAAGAAGAACATCGTTGATTTAGCCACCAAAAGAGATATGAGAGAAGTGTGTGAGAATCCCTTGAGTGTGATGCACTATGTCCTAGTGTGCGAAGACGAAGAGGCAAGAACTAACACCTCCCACCATCTACCTTTAGTATTGTCTACTCCATTGCAAAGAGTTCGCGGACGTCTTCCCCGGTGAGATACCTTCGGGACTACCTCCACTACAAGGCATCGAACACCGCATCGACCTCATCCCTGGTGCACCTTTACTGAACAAGGCACCCTACCGTGTCAAACAGAAAAACCAAGGAAATCCAAAGGCAAGTACAAGAGCTCATTGACAATGGGCATGTACGTGAAAACTTAAGTCCTTGTGCAGTTCTGGTTATACTTGTGCCCAAGAGGGATGGTAGTTTTGGTATGTGTTCTGATTGCCGACTCATAAATTCTATCACCATTCGTTATAGGCATCCCATTCCATGCCTTGACGATATGCTACATGAGCTTAGCGGAGCCACAATTTTCTCTAAAAATGATCTTAAAAGTGGGTATTATCAAATCCGCATTCAAGAAGGTTATGAATGGAAAACCACTTTCAAAACCAAGTTTGGCTTCTATGAGTGGTTGGTCATGCCTATGGGCTTATCCGAAGCACCCGACACTTTTATGTGTGTGGTGCATTACGTTCTTCACAAATACATTGGCATATTTGTTGTGGTCTACTTTGACGATATACTTGTGTTTAGCGAATCTCTCGAAGATCATGTCACCCATCTTAGAGTTGTTTCCAAACTCTCAGAAACGAGCGACTTTACACTAACATGGAGAAATGCACATTTGGTGTTGACAAGCTTGTTTTCTTGGGTTTTGTTGTGTCATCTCAGGGTGTTCATGTTGATGAAGCTAAAATTGATGCTATTAAAACTTGGCCACAACCAGCAACTTGCAATAAGTGTGTAGCTTGCTTCTCTTAGCCGGATTCCATCACCGTTTCATTAAGGACTTGAGCACTATTGCATCACCATTGCATGCCTTGAGTAAGAAGAATGCACCATTCGTTTGGCGACCATCTCAAGATACCGCATCTCATGAGCTTAAGAATTTGCTTACACATGCTCCATTGCTTGCATTCACCAATTTTGATAAAACTTTGGAAGTGCATTGCGACACTAGTGGTAATGGCATAGGAGGTGTGTTAATGCAAGAGAAGCACATGTTAGCTTACTTTAGTGAGAAACTTTCCGAAGCGCAACTTAACTACCCCATCTATCACTACTGCAGGATGCTGCTAACGCGACACTACCATCAAAGACCCTTTCACAAAACTGTGTGCGATGCATTAATCACAAACGGGGATGGAAAACACCGTCAAAATAGGTGCAAAATGTTTGCAATGGAGGATTCATCAAACACGGTTTAGATTTTAGTTGCATGTGCGATCCAGGGCATACGGTTCAATTCATGAACTGTTTGCGATGAGGCTGAACAAAAGAAATGAGCAGCCAGATGAACGTGTGTGCGATATACAGCATACGGTTCACTCGGATGAACTGTTTGTGATTAGGCAGCACAAAAGAAATGGTTAGCCAGATCAAGGTGTGTGTGATTGAGGACATACGCTTCAGAAGGATTAACTATTTGCGATTAGGCAACAGAACAGAAACGGGTAAGCCAGATCAAAGTGTCTGCGATTGATGGCATACACTTCACATAGATGAACTGTTTGCAATTAGCCACAACAAACTGAAACAGTTAGATAGATCAAAGTGTGTGCGCTAGACAGGCACACTCATTCTAATTAAAAGAAGCGTGCGCGATGGTAATAACGAGCGTGCACGGTTGTTGGAACAAGATGTGTGCTGACATTGCCTATTGCGGTGCACCCTATGGTGCAAACGCCACGTCCGCGGCCAAGAAGGCGTACGTGCCCACGTTACGCCTTCCGGGAATAGTGCCGCACTTATAACTGTCAGTAAATTTTGAGCATGCGTCCCGTCACAATTTTTTTAGAAGAACAGGGAGGTCGCGTCCTGTCACATTCCAAATTACAAACCTGTTCACACTGATCAAAACCTAAACAGTTTCCCACTTAGGAGCGTATTACTACGCGGTTATAAATACTACTACTCCAAGATGAGTGCACATTCCTCCTCAACTCCTCATCCACAAAAAGTCAAAAACAAACAAGGCATTCATCATCGTTCCCTTGCATCCGCCATGGCCAGCGTGAGTTCTGGGTCAAGAGATTGCCACCAGTGAGAGGCGAGCCTGGAAGCGGGAGGACGAGAGATGTCCCGCCTCGCCGCGAAAGCAACCAACATGTCATGCCGCACGGCCCTAGTAGCAGAGAGGTCCCGGCGCATTGCCGAAGCAAGATGGAGGACCCGCCGCGCCATCGATGCAGCAGACTGGTCCGGCCACGCCATGGAAGCAGAAGAGATGTCCCGCCGCGCCGCGAATGCAACAGAGATGTCCTCCCGCACCGCGGCGGCCTGGGAAAATGCCTCACGGGCAGGCGAGGACTCTTACACGCGCATGCGTGCCCTCATCCTTAGGCAGATGGATCGGATCTCCAGGTGAGCGAGGTTGCAGGATGACCTGAAAGCCTCGTTCGAATAGTCTACCGACATCACCTGGCAACTAAATGAGAGCAATGCGAAGCTCCGAGCCGAGCATGACCTGCTGAGGGCGAAGATCGTCGGAAGTGCGGAGCAGCAGGAGCAGACCACTGCCTTGTTGAAGAGGACCGGCGTCATCGTCGAGAAACTTATGGACGAGAATGCCATGTTGCGCATCGAGAACAGAAGGCTGGTGGAGGAATCCGTGGATGCTCTCAACCAGCATCTTGAGGACAGGAAAGAGCTCGTTGCCGCTCGCTGCGGAGACTAGTTCCCGCGGCCTACAGCAACGCATAAAGAAAGTAGAGACAATTATTATCCATTGTAATCGTCCTTCTTCTTTTGCCCTTCTGTATTTTCGGCGTTGCCGCATGTGGCTTTTTTAATTATGTTTCTAAATATGTAAGACAATTATTATCCATTGTAATCGTCCTTATATTCATCATGCTTGCTATAAGTCGCAGTCGATGCTATATAGGTCCGTCGGATCTTACATCAAGATCCGTGCAAAACTTTCTTTTCAGATTTTCATTTTTCTCTCTTAAATCTCAGTCTAGTGAGACATATAGCCACGCCGTAGAATAGGTGCTCGGGCGCCATTAATGGAGACGTTGGGAGGGAGGTGCGCCGCGGGTAGCGGTCAAAGGGCTCTCCTCCCGATGAGCACACGCAGGGGTCTGATCGCACGCCTCCCATACTCAAATAGCTACCCCGCACGGCACCTCCTAGGCAATAAAAAAAGGGACGTGTGGCCGCACGTAATTGGTAAGTCGAACGCCCACGGTTTCAATAATACTTGAGTTTCCGATTTGTAACGTGATAGCACATGTTCCAAAATGACTTTTTTTTATCGTTAATGTGTGCGCCTTCGCAAATCGGACAGAATAATTACCACAGCATGTTGGTGCCATGTCATGAGACCATTCCAAGTTTCATGATTTTCAGGCGTGTTTTGGAATTACAGGAATTAAAAAACCAAGTTTCTCAATCTTTCCGGCCGAGCCACGACGCCCAAATGTTTGAATTTCACTCCCATCTCTTGCATGAGACCTAGAAATTCACCCAAGGACACACATGTGATTTTTCAAATAACTTTGGTGCACTGGAGCATGTGATTGTAGTTCAAATTTGAATTATGCACATTAAATGCCCAGAAACTCAATTAATGTATACAAAAGGCCAAATGAACCTGGAATAATTCCAAAATTTAGCACGATACTTCTATTTGGTCTAATCTGGCTGTGAAAAAAATTAAGGCGGGAGAAAACAGTGTACGTATGTCCTTTCGCACACGGAGGTGACACGTTCCCCCTCGGAACCACGAGCCATCTTGAGGGAAGCACCGGTTTGCAAGAAGCTAACACCAAAGCTTGTCCCAATTCGGCCAAAAAAATTACTGCAGCATGTTGGTGCCATGTCATGAGACCATGGCAAGTTCATGATTTTCAGGCGTGTTTTGGAATTACAGGAATTAAAAAACCAAGTTTCTCCATCTTTCCGGCCGAGCCACGACGCCCAGATGTTTGAATTTCACTCCAATCTCTTGCATGGGACCTAGAAATTCACCCAAGGACACACATGTGATTTTTCAAACAACTTTCGTGTACTAGAGCCTGTGCTTGTAGTTCAAATTTGAATTATGCACATTAAATACCCAGAAACTCAATTAATGTATAAAAAAGGTGAAACGAACCCGGAATAATTCCAAAATTTAGCACGGTAATTCTATTTGGTCTAATCTGGCTGTGTAAAAAAATTAAGGCGGGAGAAGGCAGTGTACGTATGTCATTTCGCACACGGAGGTGACACGTTCCCTCTATGAACTGGGAGCCTTCTTTAGGGAAGCTCCGGTTTGCAAGAGCTTACAACAAAGCTTGTCCCAATTTGGCCAAAAAAATTACCGCAGCATGTTGGCGCCATGTCATGAGACCATGCAAAGTTTCATGATTTTCAGGTGTGTTTTGGAATTAAAGGAATTAAAAAAACCAAGTTTCTCAATCTTCCCGGCCGAGCCACGACGCCCAGATGTTTGAATTTCACTCCCATCTCTTGCATGAGACCTAGAAATTCACCCAAGGACACACATGTGTTTTTCAAACAACTTTGGTGCAATGGAGCATGTGATTGTAGTTCAAATTTTAGTTATGCACATTAAATGCCCAGAAACTCAATTAATGTATAAAAAGGCCAAACGAACCCGGAATAATTCCAAAATTTAGCACGGTACTTCTATTTGGTCTAATCTGGCTGTCAAAAAAAATTAAGGCGGGAGAAAACAGTGTACGTATGTCGTTTCGCACACGGAGGTAACACATTCCCTCTATGAACCAGGAGCCTTCTTTAGGGAAGCACCGGTTTGCAAGAAGCTAACACCAAAGCTTGTCCCAATTCGGCCAAAAAAATTACCGCAGCATGTTGGTGCCATGTCATGAGACCATGGCAAGTTCATGATTTTCAGGCGTGTTTTGGAATTACAGGAATTAAAAAACCAAGTTTCTCCATCTTTCCGGCCGAGCCACGACGCCCAGATGTTTGAATTTCACTCCAATCTCTTGCATGGGACCTAGAAATTCACCCAAGGACACACATGTGATTTTTCAAACAACTTTCGTGTACTAGAGCCTGTGCTTGTAGTTCAAATTTGAATTATGCACATTAAATACCCAGAAACTCAATTAATGTATAAAAAAGGCGAAACGAACCCGGAATAATTCCAAACTTTTGCACGATACTTCTATTTGGTCTAATCTAGCTGTGTAAAAAATTAAGGCGGGAGAAGGCAGTGTACGTATGTCGTTTCGCACACGGAGTTGACACGTTCCCTCTATGAACCAGGAGCCTTCTTTAGGGAAGCTCCGGTTTGCAAGAGCTTACACCAAAGCTTGTCCCAATTCGGCCAAAAAAATTACTACAGCATGTTGGCGCCATGTCATGAGACCATGCCAAATTTCATGATTTTCAGGCGTGTTTTGGAATTACAGGAATTAAAAAACCAAGTTTCTCAATCTTTCCAGCCGAGCCACGATGCCCAAATGTTTGAATTTCACTCCCATCTCTTGCATTAGACCTAGAAATTCACCCAAGGACACACATGTGATTTTTCAAACAACTTTGGTGCACTAGAGCATGTGCTTGTAGTTCAAATTTGAATTATGCACATTAAATGCCCAGAAACTCAATTAATGTATACAAAAGGCCAAACGAACCTGGAGTAATTCCAAAATTTAGCACGATACTTCTATTTGGTCTAATCTGGCTGTCAAAAAAAATTAAGGCGGGAGAAAACAGTGTACGTATGTCGTTTCGCACACGGAGGTGACACGTTCCCTCTATGAACCAGGAGCCTTCTTTAGGGAAGCTCCGGTTTGCAAGAAGCTAACACCAAAGCTTGTCCCAATTCGGCCAAAAAAATTACCGCAGCATGTTGGTGCCATGTCATGAGACCATGGCAAGTTCATGATTTTCAGGCGTGTTTTGGAATTACAGGAATTAAAAAACCAAGTTTCTCCATCTTTCCGGCCGAGCCACGACGCCCAGATGTTTGAATTTCACTCCAATCTCTTGCATGGGACCTAGAAATTCACCCAAGGACACACATGTGATTTTTCAAACAACTTTCGTGTACTAGAGCCTGTGCTTGTAGTTCAAATTTGAATTATGCACATTAAATACCCAGAAACTCAATTAATGTATAAAAAAGGCGAAACGAACCCGGAATAATTCCAAACTTTTGCACGATACTTCTATTTGGTCTAATCTAGCTGTGTAAAAAATTAAGGCGGGAGAAGGCAGTGTACGTATGTCGTTTCGCACACGGAGTTGACACGTTCCCTCTATGAACCAGGAGCCTTCTTTAGGGAAGCTCCGGTTTGCAAGAGCTTACACCAAAGCTTGTCCCAATTCGGCCAAAAAAATTACTACAGCATGTTGGCGCCATGTCATGAGACCATGCCAAATTTCATGATTTTCAGGCGTGTTTTGGAATTACAGGAATTAAAAAACCAAGTTTCTCAATCTTTCCAGCCGAGCCACGATGCCCAAATGTTTGAATTTCACTCCCATCTCTTGCATTAGACCTAGAAATTCACCCAAGGACACACATGTGATTTTTCAAACAACTTTGGTGCACTAGAGCATGTGCTTGTAGTTCAAATTTGAATTATGCACATTAAATGCCCAGAAACTCAATTAATGTATACAAAAGGCCAAACGAACCTGGAGTAATTCCAAAATTTAGCACGATACTTCTATTTGGTCTAATCTGGCTGTCAAAAAAAATTAAGGCGGGAGAAAACAGTGTACGTATGTCGTTTCGCACACGGAGGTGACACGTTCCCTCTATGAACCAGGAGCCTTCTTTAGGGAAGCTCCGGTTTGCAAGAAGCTAACACCAAAGCTTGTCCCAATTCGGCCAAAAAAATTACCGCAGCATGTTGGTGCCATGTCATGAGACCATGGCAAGTTCATGATTTTCAGGCGTGTTTTGGAATTACAGGAATTAAAAAACCAAGTTTCTCCATCTTTCCGGCCGAGCCACGACGCCCAGATGTTTGAATTTCACTCCAATCTCTTGCATGGGACCTAGAAATTCACCCAAGGACACACATGTGATTTTTCAAACAACTTTCGTGTACTAGAGCCTGTGCTTGTAGTTCAAATTTGAATTATGCACATTAAATACCCAGAAACTCAATTAATGTATAAAAAAGGCGAAACGAACCCGGAATAATTCCAAACTTTTGCACGATACTTCTATTTGGTCTAATCTAGCTGTGTAAAAAATTAAGGCGGGAGAAGGCAGTGTACGTATGTCGTTTCGCACACGGAGTTGACACGTTCCCTCTATGAACCAGGAGCCTTCTTTAGGGAAGCTCCGGTTTGCAAGAGCTTACACCAAAGCTTGTCCCAATTCGGCCAAAAAAATTACTACAGCATGTTGGCGCCATGTCATGAGACCATGCCAAGTTTCATGATTTTCAGGCGTGTTTTGGAATTACAGGAATTAAAAAACCAAGTTTCTCAATCTTTCCAGCCGAGCCACGATGCCCAAATGTTTGAATTTCACTCCCATCTCTTGCATTAGACCTAGAAATTCACCCAAGGACACACATGTGATTTTTCAAACAACTTTGGTGCACTAGAGCATGTGCTTGTAGTTCAAATTTGAATTATGCACATTAAATGCCCAGAAACTCAATTAATGTATACAAAAGGCCAAACGAACCTGGAGTAATTCCAAAATTTAGCACGATACTTCTATTTGGTCTAATCTGGCTGTCAAAAAAAATTAAGGCGGGAGAAAACAGTGTACGTATGTCGTTTCGCACACGGAGGTGACACGTTCCCTCTATGAACCAGGAGCCTTCTTTAGGGAAGCTCCGGTTTGCAAGAAGCTAACACCAAAGCTTGTCCCAATTCGGCCAAAAAAATTACCGCAGCATGTTGGTGCCATGTCATGAGACCATGGCAAGTTCATGATTTTCAGGCGTGTTTTGGAATTACAGGTATTAAAAAACTAAGTTTCTCCATCTTTCCGGCCGAGCCACGACGCCCAGATGTTTGAATTTCACTCCAATCTCTTGCATGGGACCTTGAAATTCACCCAAGGACACACATGTGATTTTTCAAACAACTTTCGTGTACTAGAGCCTGTGCTTGTAGTTCAAATATGAATTATGCACATTAAATACCCAGAAACTCAATTAATGTATTAAAAAAGGCGAAACGAACCCGGAATAATTCCAAACTTTAGCACGATACTTCTATTTGGTCTAATCTAGCTGTGTAAAAAATTAAGGCGAGAGAAGGCAGTGTACGTATGTCGTTTCGCACACGGAGGTGACACGTTCCCTCTATGAACCAGGAGCCTTCTTTAGGGAAGCTCTGGTTTGCAAGAGCTTACACCAAAGCTTGTCCCAATTCGGCCAAAAAAAATACTACAGCATGTTGGCGCCATGTCATGAGACCATGCCAAGTTTCATGATTTTCAGGCGTGGTTTGGAATTACAGGAATTAAAAAACCAAGTTTATCAATCTTTCCAGTCGAGCCACGATGCCCAAATGTTTGAATTTCACTCCCATCTCTTGCATTAGACCTAGAAATTCACCCAAGGACACACATGTGATTTTTCAAACAACTTTGGTGCACTAGAGCATGTGCTTGTAGTTCAAATTTGAATTATGCACATTAAATGCCCAGAAACTCAATTAATGTATACAAAAGGCCAAACGAACCTGGAATAATTCCAAAATTTAGCACGATACTTCTATTTGGTCTAATCTGGCTGTCAAAAAAATTAAGGCGGGAGAAAACAGTGTACGTATGTCGTTTCGCACACGGAGGTAACACGTTCCCTCTATGAACCAGGAGCCTTCTTTAGGGAAGCTCCGGTTTGCAAGAAGCTTACACCAAAGCTTGTCCCAATTCGGCCAAAAAAATTACCGCTGCATGTTGGTGCCATGTCATGAGACCATGGCAAGTTCTTGATTTTCAGGCATGTTTTGGAATTACAGGAATCAAAAAACCAAGTTTCTCCATCTTTCCAGCCGAGCCACGACGCCCAGATGTTTGAATTTCACTCCAATCTCTTGCATGGAACCTAGAAATTCAACCAGGGACACACATGTGATTTTTCAAACAACTTTCGTGTACTAGAGCCTGTGCTTGTAGTTCAAATTTGAATTATGCACATTAAATACCCAGAAACTCAATTAATGTATAAAAAAGGCGAAACGAACCCGGAATAATTCCAAAATTTAGCACGTTACTTCTATTTGGTCTAATCTGGCTGTGTAAAAAATTAAGGCGGGAGAAGGCAGTGTACGTATGTCGTTTCGCACACGGAGGTGACACGTTCCCTCTATGAACCAGGAGCCTTCTTTAGGGAAGCTCTGGTTTGCAAGAGCTTACACCAAAGCTTGTCCCAATTCGGCCAAAAAAATTACTGCAGCATGTTGGCGCCATGTCATGAGACCATGCCAAGTTTCATGATTTTCACGCCTGTTTTGGAATTACAGGAATTAAAAACCAAGTTTCTCAATCTTTCCAGCCGAGCCACGACGCCCAGATGTTTGAATTTCACTCCCATCTCTTGCATGAGACCTAGAAATTCACCCAAGGACACACATGTGATTTTTCAAACAACTTTGGTGCACTGGAGCATGTGCTTGTAGTTCAAATTTGAATTATGCACATTAAATGCCCAGAAACTCAATTAATGTATACAAAAGGCCAAACGAACCTGAAATATTTCCAAAATTTAGCACGATACTTCTAGTTGGTCTAATCTGGCTGTGAAAAAAAATAAGGCGGGAGAAACCAGTGTACGTATGTCGTTTCGCACACGGAGGTGACACGTTCCCTCTCGGAACCACGAGCCATCTTGAGGGAAGCTCTGGTTTGCAAGAAGCTTACACCAAAGCTTGTCCCAATTCGGCCAAAAAAATTACCGCAGCATGTTGGTGCCATGTCATGAGACCATGGCAAGTTCATGATTTTCAAGCGTGTTTTGGAATTACAGGAATTAAAAAACCAAGTTTCTCCATCTTTCCGGCCGAGCCACGACGCCCAGATGTTTGAATTTCACTCCAATCTCTTGCATGGGACCTAGAAATTGACCCAAGGACACACATGTGATTTTTCAAACAACTTTCGTGTACTAGAGCCTGTGCTTGTAGTTCAAATTTGAATTATGCACATTAAATACCCAGAAACTCAATTAATGTATAAAAAGGCGAAACGAACTCGGAATAATTCCAAAATTTAGCACGGTACTTCTATTTCGTCTAATCTGGATGTGTAAAAAAATTAAGGCGGGATAAGGCAGTGTACGTATGTCGTTTCGCACACGGAGGTGACACGTTCCCTCTATGAACCAGGAGCCTTCTTTAGGGAAGCTCCGGTTTGCAAGAGCTTACACCAAAGCTTGTCCCAATTCGGCCAAAAAAATTACCGCAGCATGTTGGCGCCATGTCATGAGACCATGCAAAGTTTCATGATTTTCAGGCGTGTTTTGGAATTAAAGGAATTAAAAAAACCAAGTTTCTCAATCTTCCCGCCCGATCCACGACGCCCAGATGTTTGAATTTCACTCCCATCTCTTGCATGAGACCTAGAAATTCACCCAAGGACACACATGTGTTTTTCAAACAACTTTGGTGCAATGGAGCATGTGATTGTAGTTCAAATTTTAGTTATGCACATTAAATGCCCAGAAACTCAATTAATGTATAAAAAAGGCCAAACAAACCCGGAATAATTCCAAAATTTAGCACGGTACTTCTATTTGGTCTAATCTCGCTCTGTAAAAAATTAAGGCGGGAGAAGGTAGTGTACGTATGTCGTCTCGCACACGGAGGTAACACGTTCCCTCTATGAACCAGGAGCCTTCTTTAGGGAAGCTCCGGTTTGTAAGAAGCTTACACCAAAGCTTGTCACCATTCCGCCAAAAAAATTACCGCAGCATGTTGGTGCCATGTCATGAGACCATGCCAAGTTTCATGATTTTCAGGTGTGTTTTTGAATTACAGGAATTCAAAAAACCAAGTTTATCAATCTTTCCGGCCGAGCCACGACGCCCAGATGTTTGAATTTCACACCCATCTCTTGCATGGGACGTAGAAATTCACCCAAGTACACACATGTGATTTTTCAAACAACTTTGGTGCACTGGAGCACGTCCTTGTAGTGCAAATTTGAATTATACACATTAAATGTGTAGAAACTCAATTAATGTATAAAAAAGGCCAAACGAACAAGGAATAATTCCAAAATTTAGCATGATACTTCTATTTGGTATAATCTGCCTGTGTAAAAAAATTAAGGCGGGAGAAGGCAGTGTATGTATGTCGTTTCGCACACGGAGGTGACACGTTCCCTCTCGGAACCAGGAGCCTTCTTTAGGGAAGCTCCGGTTTGCAAGAGCTTACACCAAAGCTTGTCCCAATTCGGCCAAAAAAAGTACCGCAGCATGTTGGCGCCATGTCATGAGACCATGCAAAGTTTCATGATTTTCAGGCGTGTTTTGGAATTACAGGAATTAAAAAACCAAGTTTCTCAATCTTTCCGGCCGAGCCACGACGCCTAGATGTTTGAATTTCTCTCCCATGTCTTGCATGAGACCTAGAAATTCACCCAAGGACACACATGTGTTTTTCAAACAACTTTGGTGCACTGGAGCATGTGCTTGTAGTTCAAATTTTAGTTATGCACATTAAATACCCAGAAACTCAATTAATGTATAAAAAAGGCCAAACGAACCCGGAATAATTCCAAAATTTAGCACGGTACTTCTATTTGGTCTAATCTGGCTGTGTAAAAAATTAAGGCGGGAGAAGGTAGTGTACGTATGTCGTTTTACACGGAGTTGTGACGCGTTCCCTCTTGGAACCACGAGCCTTTTTGAGGGAAGCTCCGGTCTGTAAGAAGCGTACACCAAAGCTTGTCACCATTCCGCCAAAAAAATTACCGCAGCATGTTGGTGCCATGTCATGATACCATGCCAAGTTTCATGATTTTCAGGCGTGTTTTGGAATTACAGGAATTAAAAAACCGAGTTTCTCAAACTTTTCGGCCAAGCCACGACGCCCAGATGTTTGAATTTCACACCCATCTCTTGCATGGGACGTAGAAATTCACCCAAGTACACACATGTGATTTTTCAAACAACTTTGGTGCACTGGAGCACGTGCTTGTAGTTCAAATTTGAATTATACAGATTAAATGCGTAGAAACTCAATTAATGTATAAAAAAGGCCAAACGAACAAGGAATAATTTCAAAATTTAGCATGATACTTCTATTTGGTATAATCTGCCAGTGTAAAAAAATTAAGGCGGGAGAAGGCAGTGTATGTATGTCGTTTCGCACATGGAGGTGACACATTCCCTCTCGGAACCAGGAGCCTTCTTGAGGGAAGCTCCGGTTTGCAATAAGCCTACACCAAAGCTTGTCCCAATTCGGCCAAAGAAATTACCGCTACATGTTGGTGCCATGTCATGACACCATGCCAAGTTTCATGATTTTCAGGCGTGTTTTGGATTTACAGGAATTAAAAAACCAAGTTTCTAAATCTTTCTGGCCAAGCCCCGACGCCCAGGTGTTTGAATTTGACTCCCATATCTTGCATGGGACCTAGAAATTCCACCAAGGACACACATGTGATTTTTGAAACAACTTTGGTGCACTGGAGCATGTGCTTGTAGTTCAAATTTGAATTATGCACATTAAATGCCCAGAAACTCAATTAATATATAAAAAAGGCCAAACGAACACGGAATAATTCCAAAATTTAGCACGATACTTCTATTTTATCTAATCTGCCACTGTACAAAAATTAAGGCGGGAGAAGGCAGTGTACGTATGTCATCTCGCACACGGAGGTGACACGTTCCCTCTCGGAACCAGGAGCCTTCTTGACGGAAGCTCAGGTTTGCAAGAAGCTTACACCAAAGCTTGTACCAATTCGGCCAAAAATTTACTATGGCATGTTGGTGCCATGTCATAACACCATTCCAAGTTTCATGATTTTCAGCCTTGTTTTGGATTTATAGGAATTTAAAAACCAAGTTTCTCAATAATTCCGGCCGAGCCACGACACCCAGATGTTTGAATTTTATTCCCATTTCTTGCAAGGGACCCATAAATTCGCCCAAAGACACACATGTGATTTTTCAGCAAACTTTGGTGCATTGGAGCATGTGCTTGTAGTTCAAATTTGAATTATGCACATTAAATGCCCAGAAACTCAATTAATGCATAAAAATGCCAAACGAACCCGGAATAATTCCAAATTTAAACACGACACTCATGTACTAATTGCATGTTCACTGTACGTAAATGTTCTAGCAATTCAAACACCATCCTTTCCCTCCATAACACCATTTTGTCTTTCAAAACATAATGAAAAAATCAGGTATACCACAAACAGTTTACTAGAAATAATCATGTGGGATGCGATATAAAATATCTTGGCACACCGTCTTGTCTGGCTTACGCAGGAAGCTTCGTCGTCTATAGTCCACCACCCCCACTTGCACCACACTTGCGCGCCAGTTTCTCGCGGCACCGAGCGAAATTTTTTTGCCACCGTGGAAATATCTATCACCCCGCCCCCTCCCTCCTACCAACAGCCACATTTCCACTGTTCCTCCTTTCTTTCCAAGTTCAAACCTTCGCTGCTGCTTACTGGTAGCTCAGCCTCCTCGCTGCGTGACCCTTCTTCTTGCAGCGCTGCCTCCTCGCCGGCTACCCTTCTTCTTGTGGCGCCGCCTCCTCGCCGGCGACCCTTCTTCTTGCAGCGCCGCCTCCTCGCCGGCGACCCTTCTTCTTGCTGCGCGGCCTCCTCGCTGCCGACCCTTCTTCTTGCTGCGCGGCCTCCTTGCTGCGCGGCCTCCTTTCCCGTCCCACATGCCCCGACTGACGGAGCGACACCTTCCACCGAAATCACTGCCCCCTCCTCCAATTAAGCGCCACCCACAGCCATTTTACACGCAGTATAACATGGAGCTCAGTAGCATGCGGCTGCACGCATGAACGAGGTCGCTATGGCTGGCATGCGTGTCGACCGCCAGACCTTGGAGGAGCACCTCGTCTTCGAGGCCACCGTCGACACCGCCGCGTGGTTGTCTACTTTAAAATGCAATTCGTGATGTTTTCTCGAGGCCACCGCCAGTGCCTTCTAGGGATTTGTCCTCTGTAATGTTAATATGCAATCTGATCTTCAGTTAACAGTTTGGTCCTCTAAAATGTAATGTTCAGTAAACACTTTGGTCCAACAATTGCTACATTTCATAGTATTGTTCTCAAGCATTCTTTGTTTTGTTAACTGTCTTATCTTCTAGTACATGTTTCTATTCTGCAATGTCGTGCTCAGTTAACTATTTTGGTTCATTTGGTCTGCTCTCCATTTAACTGTTTGGTTTAGTTCTGCAATTTGATTTTCATTTGCTGTGGGTATAATTTTTTATTGTTATGCATGTGACACCAATCGAATTTGGCTGTACTCAATACATATTCTACTGATAGTATGGCAACTCTCAGTTAACCTGATCAAGATCTTCCTTATGTGTGTTGCAGGGAAACAATGGGAGACACTGCAGTTTACCATCGAGGTTTGTTCAAGCAGGGTCCTTTGGCTAATAGCACATTATTGTGTAGTTGCAGGAATCATTCTAATATTTAGGTTTCTTACAATTTGGTCTTGCACATGTACGTCCTGCTGTCAGAGGCTTAGACCCACTATTCGACCCATTTTGCATATGGGGAAATGAGATGTCCATGAATATGAGTCAAGTCAAGAAACTTAGAAAGATTGTTAGGATGAAGAAACTTGCAACGAATGAAAGCAAGATCATTGTTTGCAGAATGAAGAAGACATCTGTCAACTATAGGATGGTGCCAACTCTTTTACCTTGTTTTTACCCCTAGCGCCATTTCAAAATTTACAACAGCGATTTACGCATAGCTTTGTTTTCAATACTTTTCAAAGCAGTTCACCAATGATTACCTCTCAAACCACCTGCATGGTCAAGAGGAGAGGAAGGTATTTATTCAACACCCATGGTACAATATTGAAGTCTTGCTGAAGAGGACGAAGGTTGGGCGGGCAATTATCCATAGTCACTGGCCTAAAGTTGCAAGGACATTCAACATCACTGAAGGCTCAATATTTGCCTTCCGCTTCTGCAGTTTCCCAGATGAGATTCATCTGTCTATTTACCATGTATGATGCTACTTTCCAAAGGTTTTTATGCTGCATATGAAACTTTGTGCTGTTGTGTAATGGCGTAACTGAGTGTCGAAGCTATCTGATGTAATTCGATTATGAAATCCTGGTTGCTTTTATACGGATATGAAATATCTGGAGTGTTTTATAAGAAATATCAGTTTGATTAGTACATGGATTATCAATGATAGGCTAATTACCCTGCTTATTGGGGTTCTCTATTGCAAACGGTTACTCAGAAAACACCGTGGGCGATGAACTCAAACAACCCGCGCGGTTTCTAGAAAGTAGGCGTGTTCGATCAACTAACAATCACACACGACTTCCGGCAGCGAACTGTTTGCATTAGGCCACCTTGCACAAACGTTTCCACACAAAGAACTGTGTCGGATGTACATACCTATGGAAATGATTTTTTGCGATTCACCGTGTGGGATGTACATACCTGCGGAAAAGATTTTTGGGATTCACCGTGTGGGATGTACATACCTACGGAAATGATTTCTGGGATTCACCATGTGGGATGTACATACCTACGGAAATGATTTCTGGGATTCACCGTGTGGGATGTACATACCTACGGAAATGATTGGGTTTCGATGCCTCGCCCGATCGCACACGGCCCCAGCCTGGGTCCCAGGAGGGCCTATCCCCGATGATTTCTGGGTCGCGTGGGAAGGACACCCTATCGCACACACTCACTTGGCGACGGTTCCAAATGCCTTCGCGAAAAGGGGTTTTAAACCGTTTGTTTAGGACGTCGCTGTACCAGTGTATGACAAAGAACTATATGCTTTTGTGAGAGTATTTCATGTGTGGGAGAATTACCTTCACCCTCGTGAATTTGTCATCCATACGGATCATGAGACGCTTAAGTACCTTAAAGGTCCCAAAAAAATTGAATAAGCGACATGCCAAATGGAGTGAGTTCATTGAGTCTTTTCCTTATGTGATCAAGTACATCAAAGGCAAGGAAAATGTTGTGGCGGGCGCTCTTTCCCGTAAATGCATGCTTGTAACTCAACTTGAATCTAATGTCATTGGATTTGAGCACATAAAAGACTTGTATGTGCATGATCCTAGTTTTGTTATTCCTTATGCCAAATGCTTGATGCATACATATTGGGAGTGATGCTATATCAAGGATGATTATCTAATGAGACCTAACAAGCTTTGTATACAGGAGTCTTCTCTTTGTTTCTTACTTTTGCAAGAGACTCATGGAGGAGGACTTATGGGACACTTCGGACATGACAAGACATTCGCTACGCTCTCCAAGAAATACTTTTGGCCTAAGATGTTTCGTGACATCTCCCGCTGCACCAACGGATGCTCTACAAGTGGCAAAGCTAAGTCTCAAGCTCAACCGCATGGTCTCTATATGCCACTTCCTATTCCGTATCACCCATGGGAAGATATTACTATGGACTTTGTACTTGGTTTGCCTAGGACTCAAAATGGAAAAGATTCCGTATCTGTTCATGTGGACCGTTTCTCTACGATGGCACATTTTATTCCATGCCACAAGATAGACGATGCTTCACATGTTGCAAATATATTTTGTAGGCAAATATTGCGTCTACATGGAGTGCCAAAGACTATTGTCTTGGACCGCGACGTCAAGTTCCTTAGCTACTTTTGGAAGACCCTATGCGCCAAGCTCAGAATCAAGCTCTTATTCTCTTCGGCATACCATCCACAAACCGACGGCCAAACGGAGGTCACGAACCGGACGCTATCTACTCTCCTACGCATGTTGATCAAGAAGAACATCAAGGAGTAGGAGGAGTGCTTACCTATCGATAAGTATCCTACAATCATGCAAGACATTCGACTACCGGCAAGTCCCCATTTGATGTAGTCTACGGTTTCAATCCATTCTCCCCATTGGACATTCTACCGCTACCTCTACAAGAGTGCATCAACAAGGAAGTGAGCGCATGAGCGAGCTATCTCAAGAAGGTCCATGTCACAACCCTAGCCAGTGTTGCATTAGAGTGATGCATCATGTCTAAATTTTTCCCATAAATCTAAAGTGGGGATGATCTAACCCCCCAGCACCACCTAAACCAACTAGGGTTACTAAATAATTTGCTCAATGAACCTGAAATGCCCTTCAAAAATGTCCATCAATTTTGTCTTGGTTTAGAACCTCTGCCAAAATTGGTTCACATTTTTCTAGGACACCTAAGGTCACTGAATTAAATCATATGCTATTTGCAATTGGGCATTTAAATGTTATATATTATTTTAAGTGTTCAATTAATTCTGAACTTAAGTGTGGGCTGTTAGGAATAATCCTAACAGAGCCCACAGTTATTTTCAGGATTTTTGGAAACGTGTTGGTATTTTTAATAAAGCTCAGAAGTTACAGAAAAATAGAAAACAGAAAACAAATGGAATTAGAAAGAGAGAGAGAGAGAATACATGACCACTTACCAGCCCAGCGGTGCGGCCCACTGGCCCAACTGCCAGTCATTATCTCCACCGCGCCAGTCGGACGCCGAGCGTGTGCCCGACGCGCGCGCACAGCCGTGCTGCCACGCCACCTGCCTGCTTGCGTCCCCGGGATAGCGCAACGCCGCGGATCTTCTCCTCGGTGCCGTCCCGATCGATCCGGCCTCTATTCCCCCCCCCCCTCTGCTCTCTCCTTCACCCCCCTGACGCCATGGCCGACGCGTGCTTGAGCTCACTGCCGCCATAGCCGCGCCCACCATGCTCCCCTCACCACCCCTCTGAGTCCGCAAGAACCGCCGACGACCGCTGCTTCGCCCCACCCTGGCCCCAAGCGTTGGGACGACCTGCATCACCGGCTACTCCACCTTCTTCCTCCTCGGTCGCCGGAGGCCGCGCCCGTCGATTCTCCGCCGTTTCCGCCTCTCCGAGCTCACTTTCTACCTCATCCAACCCACCGTGAGCTCCTGCACTTTTTCCCCCTAACCCTGTGGCTTGCCGCTCGCTGTAGCCGTCGTTTCGTAGATGGCCGTAGCAAGTCTCCGCCTGAGCTCGCCGTCGGCGTAGCTCCGGTGACCATTTGGTCACCCCGGTGAGCCCAACGCGTTCGTAGTTCCCCGTAGAGCATGCCTAGCGCAAAAACTAGCCCGCTTGCTCTCTGCAGCATCGAACCCGTGGTCGCCGGAACTCCGGCTGCCGTGGACGTGCTCGCCGTCGTCATTCTCGGCCACTCCAGCACCTCCCACCACCACCGTTCGATGTGCGCCACTGCGTGCGTTCGAATGCAACTAACCTCGCTCGAAATGATGCCCTGTGGGCGATTTCCGAAGCCCGCCGCCGCATCTGGCCTCGCCGGCGGCTAAACGCCGGCGGGTTGACCGCCTTGACCGGTGGGGTTTGACCCCGTCTGCCCATGGGTTTGACCCCTCTCTCTCACTGATGTGTTGGCCCCAGGCCACTAACTAAACTAGGTTAGTGTTAGTTTAACGCTAACTAAACTTAGTTAGTTTAATTAACCACTGACAGAAGGGACCCACTGGTCAGTTTGATCTGGACCGGGTTAGTTGACCGCTGACGCAATGCTGACGCAATAAGTATTTTCTGGATTTATTCTTATATAGGAAATTCCAAAAAATGCTACAAACTTCAAAAATTCATAGAAATTAATCTGTAACTCCAAATGCAAAGTTTTATATATGAAATTTGATCAGAAAAATCCAATCTATCCATCTGTAATGGTTTCATGCATGTCAGAACACATTAACCTTGCTGTTCAAGTGAAACAAGTTAATGCACCTTTATGACTTCATAAAATGGGTTTGCATTTGAATCTTTGGTTCAAATGGACTCATTTCAATCTGTTCTAGCTTGCATCAGCCCAAAACACACTCATTATGCCATGTCATATCATGCATCATATTGTTGCACTGAATTGATTGTATTTCCATCTCTATTTGCCGGTATCCGTCCCCTCTTTGCAGACGATGTTCCGACGACGTGATTGATGACACCGATGAAGAACTATACTATCTTCAGAAGTGCCAGACAAGCAAAACCCCCTTGTTCATTCCGATACAAACCCACTCTCTCGCTTCTGCTCTCTTTTACTGCATTAGGACAACATTGATTCAACTGTTACATGCTCCGGTAGTTGAACCCCTTTTCCACTGCATGACGTGTCATTGCCACAGTAAATAGATGAAACCCACTAGCATGAGTAGGAGTTGTTTGAGCCCTGATGTGCCTACTCATTCATGCTTGTTTGTCATGCCTAGTACTGCTTAGAGTTGAGTCAGGTCTAATTCATCGGGGATGAATTGGAATGTTGTGAACATGTCCTGCTGTGTGTGAGCTAAGTGTGTGAACACGATTTGGTAAAGGTAGCGGTGAGAGGCCATGTAGGAGTACATGGTGGGTTGTCTCATTGAAGCCGTCCTCAGGAACTGAGTACTGTGTTTGTGATCCATGAACAGCTACTACCATGCATTGGGCCCGAAACCAATGGACCCTCTCGGCTTCTTAACCACCCTTGTCATCTGTCCAGGAGTTGCAAGTAGTTTCTGGTGTTTGTAGTATGCCAGAGGCCGTGCGCGGTGCTTACCCGAGGGGTGGGCGGTGATGCGGTAGGCACGTGGCACAGTGTACCAGGTGCCCGTTTGGTGTCTCGGGAACCCTGCTCACATCGTTCGGGGCCGTATGTGGAAACTTCGGCCGGACTCCCTGCGGATGGAACCTGAATAGGCGATAAACCTGGACTAGAGACTTGAGTGTTTAGGTAGGCCATGGCCGACACCCTCGTTGGGCTTCTGCTTGAAGGTTGCCGAGTACATGTCGTGTAAACGGCGATAAGTGGTGAGAGCGTGTGTGAAGAAGTACACCCCTGCAGGGTTAACATCATCTATTTGAATAGCCCTGTCCGCGGTAAAGGACTTCTGGGTTGCCTATAACAGTTCATAGACAAGTGAAAGTGGATACTCTAAAATGCGCAAGATAATCGTGAGTGCTATGGATGCGTTCTCGTAGGGAGACGGGAGCGGATCCATAGTGGTGTATTGATATGGTGAATATGTGGACTCGTGTGCGCCACCTGAGAAGAGTTACTTTCAGTCGTAGTTCAGGATAGCCACCGAGTCAAAGCTGGCTTGCTGCAGTTAAACTCCACCACCCCCCTTTATTGATACCGATGCATATGTAGTTAGTTCTGAAGTAAGTCTTGTTGGGTACATTTGTACTCACGTTTTCCTATTTTATGTTTTGTAGAGAGACGTCAGTCTCGCTAGTAGTTCCGTGTGGACTTCGAAGTTTAGCTTGATACCTTAGCTACGATCTTGTGCCCTCAGCAGGATCTGGTAGATAGTTAGGCTTCTCAGCCTTTTTCATTTGTAGATGTCTGTACTCAGACATGTTAAGCTTCCACATGTGCTTTGACTTGTATGCTCTAAATGTTGGGTCATGAGACCCATGTTTGTAATATCTCGCTCCTCGGAGCCGAATGAATAAATACTTGAGTCGTAGAGTTTTGTTGTGATGCCATGTTGTATTTACACATATCGAGCATATTGTGTGTATGATTGAAATGCTCTGTATGTGTGGGATCCGACAACCTAGTTGTTTATCCTTGGTAGCCTCTCTTATGGGGAAATGTAGTCTTGTGCTTCCATGAGCCATAGTAGTCCGCTACAGCCCGGTTCACCGGAGTCCTACTAGCCCATCACTGCTGCTCCGGAACACTTGACTGGCCGGCATGTGATTCACTTTGTTCCTGTGTCTGTCCCTTCGGGGAAATGTCATGCGGTGACATCCGGAGTCCTGCCTAGCCTGCTACAGCCCGGTTCACCGGAGTCCTGTTAGCCCAGTGCTACAGCCCGGATTCGCACGCTGCTGACCGACATGCTCGATGTTGATTCATGTATGCCTGTCCCCGTAAGTTAGTGCCACTTTGGGTTCACGACTAGTCATGTCGGCCCGGGTTCTCTGTCATATGGATGCTAGCGACACTATCATATACGTGAGCCAAAAGGCGCAAACGGTTCCGGGCCATGGTAAGGTGACACCCGTGGGAATACCGTGCGTGAGGCCGCAAAGTGATATGAGGTGTTACCGGCTAATCGATGTGACTTGGAATTGGGGTCCTGACAGTCCATGAAGATACAAGACAAGCAATCGAGCATCAAGTACACCGCCTCGCGACCAAGATCAACACTACAAAAAAATACACTTCCATGATGATACGTGTTTGTCATAGTAGGTCACGTTTTCTGTCATGCATGTACATCCATGACGATTTTATGACAGAATCAAGATAGTCATACATGTGTTGTCGTAGAAGTGTTCCATGACATTAGCAAAATTATCATCACGGAAGTGTCCACTTCCATGACGATAAATGGCGCGCCATGGAAGTGCTTTCGTCAAGGGTGACCGACATGTGGCATCCACCGTAACGGGTCGCCGTTAAGCTATCGGGTCCGGTTTTGGATCTGATAACCCGCTAACATCCCGGACCAATGAGGATTTTCCATGTGTAAAATTATCATTGGCCGGAGGAAACACGTGTTGGCTCACCGTTGGGACAGATGTCATCCATTCATTGGACAGGAGGTGCCTATGATACATCGACACATGGCACGGCCCAATAGAGGCCCATTCCGGTGAAAAGGACGGCCCGTTTGACTTGGTCAAAAGGTAACGGGACGGCCCACGAAAAGCTTGTTAACGGCCTGTTCGTATATAGCCCATTTACGGCCCGCTAACTCATGGCCCGTTACGGCCTATCAGAATTAAGCCCAGTAGCTTCATCTGGGTCGTCCAATATGATACCAGCCTGTTGTAACTTTCGGTCCATGTATGGCCCATGATGTCTTTCGGCCCATACGAGGCCATTTGTAACCCTTGGCCCATTAACGGCCCGTGGTGAATCTGGCCCGCAATGAACAGTGTACCTCTTTATACCCTCAACGGCCCATTATTCCATTGGGCTGTTTCCAACCCGTGTTATCTTTCGGCCTTCTCAGGGCCCATTTATTCTTGGGCTCATTTCCAGCATTCGGTTACATATGGCCCATTACTGGCCTTTTCTGCTTGTGGGCCAAATTCAGCACGTGGTTACAATCGGCTCGTTTGCGGCCCGTTAATCCGTTGGGCCGTTTTCATAGCGTCATCAAATACGGTCGATTAATGACGGCCCATTATTGTCAGCCCATGAACGGACGATTCCAAATCTAGCCCATTTACGGCCAATAATGCGGTCTGTTATTGGCCCATGTTTGGCCTATCGATCATACGACCCGTAGAAGGCCCATTGTTGCTATGGCCCATAGAAGGCCCATTGTTTCTACGGCCCTTAGAAGGCCCATTGTTTCTACGGCCCGTAGGAGGCCCATGGTAACTACAGTAAATATGTAGCCCATGGTTATTGTGGCCTAGTTTTAAAAAATAGGTTATTGCGGCCACTAGCAAACCACGGAAAAAGAACTGCACTGACTACAAGCAAAGAAATAAACAAGACAACAAGGAAATAAATAAGCAAGCAACTTACGCTAGGCTATCACGGCTATTACACATATTACATCCACTGGGCATCAAAGTTCGCCACCAGTGCAAATATAGGGAACAAAGCAGCATATCATATACACTGGTTGTCAAAGTTGGCGACCAGTGCAAATAAACGCCACGGCAAAACAAGTCCAGAACTGAAACCACTTCAGAAGAGCTCAAGAAACAATATCCTGGGTACCCATAATGCTGGCAAGATGCTTAGCAAGCTTATTAACTTTCTCTTGTTTGGCGCTCAAATCCTCCAGCACTTGCTGTTGCACCAGAAAGTATGCATCTGAATTCTGCAGGGACTTCCTCAGTCCTTCAGCTTCCGGTCGCAGCACATCTGATCGATGTCTTTCAACTTGAACTTGAGACTCAAGAAGCCGAATTGATTTAGGCAGCGAGTTTGAAGAGCTGGTGCCAGCAGTAGTAGCCAGTAACTCGAACACTACATCAAGACAGGACTTTGGGGTTGTCTTAGTGTCTTCATTATAGTTTTTATCAGCTTTCTTGGAGACCAACGGGGAAGCCTCACTATCTTCAACCTTATCTGCATTACTTCCTTTACCATTGCATAACGGGGTACTCTTCTCCAATATTTTATCCGTGTTCTAAAAGACAAACAAACAAACACATCACAAGTTTACCATGTTGTATATGAAACTCATTTTGGTAAACCAGTTCAGCAGTAAGGTGGACAGGATAACAGCATGAAACAAACATATATCTATGTAGTATGGTCACTGTATGGTCTATATCATTCTCGTTTATGTTGCCAAATCAAGATAGGGACAGTTCGAATCATATCTATTTAAGACAAATCAACATAGACAGAATATAAGTGTGGGAAACTACACAGCAATAACAACACTTGTAATGTGCATGGCATGAGAACATAACTGTTTATTCAATTGAAACTGAAATCAACATAGAGCAAGTTACAAGAGCAAACATGTTCAAGAAATGGGTTTAAAACATACCTGTTGCGCCATTGGAGTTTCAGTTGCATCCTTCAGATTTGAAATTACTTTGTATGAGTAAATACAGTGATGCAAGAGCAAATTAGTATGAACCATAGCTACTGAATCTGGCCTGAGAACAATCCTTCTTCTGCTTTAAGCGTTGACTAGGGGTTCGGAGTGGTGGTCCTCGTGCTTTGGGCACTGCAGTTGCCTTACTAACTGCTCATGTTTGGGTGCTCTGTGGTGGAGACAGTGATGTGTCAATTTGAGCTGGGTTACTATCTGCTAGGGTACGGGTTAGAAGGGGTATAGCTGGTTCTATGTCCAACTGGGTAGGGGTACAATCTGCGTGAGTCTGGGTTATGTGTGGTGGGGCTGGTTCTTGGGCAAGTACAACCGTGGTTCTATCTGCATCGACAGGTAGCACGACCTTTTCTGAATACCATGTTTTTACTCCCACAAATACTTCCATCACCCCCTCCAATTGAAATGGCTGATAAACAAGAAAAGTAATTGAATGTATAGATATTGTAAGATAGACATGTGCAATGGACAGTAGGGAAGAAAACAGGGCATGAAATAATTCACATTTATGTTGTCTAACCAAACAGAATAGTAGGACATAATTTCACATATATGATGGCTAATTAAACAGGATAGCATGACACAATTTCTCATGTATGATGGCTAACTTAACATGATAGAATGACATACTTCAAAATATGATAACTATGTAAACAGGATGACAAGATATAACTATACGATGTGTCTATTAAAGTGGTTGGCATGCCATAAATCACAAACATGCCGTCGATGGAAATATGATGGCATGATATAATTCACGGATAGAATGACATAATTGAAAATATGATGACTATGTAAACAGGATGAGATGATATAACTATATTATGTCTTCAGAAAATGGGTTGGCATGCAATAATTCAGATACATGTTGTCTATGTAAACATCATGGCATGATATAATTCAAATATATGATTTATATAATAAGCAAGTGAGCAGAGGGCAATCGCATGTATGATGTGTCAACTAAGGAGATGGCATTCAATATTGTGTATATGATGTAAAAACTAAGCATTGCAATACAACATATGCATGATATGAGTAATATAACCCTGCCAAGTTTGAGCATACACCTCAGGGGGATAATAGGACTGGTCATCTGCCTCTGAATCCTCACTTTGAAGAGCTATCTGTAACCAGCAAGATATCTGCTTCAGAAGGTAGCATTGTCTACTCTGAAGACCTTGTTTTCACTCCAGATTTGTCCATCACCAATTCAAATGGCTGATGCACAGGAAGAGCAGTTGAGTATACAAACATGTCAACAAATGCAAGGAGAAATACAAAAAAAAGGACGGCATGATATAATTCACATATATGACGCTTGGCTAAACAGCATGGCATTGCATAATTCACATATATAATGCCTTGCAACAAGATAGCATTGCATAATTCACATATATGATGTCTTGCAACAAGATGGCATTGCATAATTCACATATATGGTAATTAGACACTAAACAGGTGGCATTCACACAAAGCATGTCTAAACTAAGCAAATGACATAGCAATGCAAGATACCATACGCACGATATGAACAACATAACCCTGCCAAGTTAGAGCATGCACCTCGGGGGGGGGGGGGAATAGGACTGGTCATCTGTCTCTGAATCCTCCTCTGAGGAGCTATCTGTAACCAGCAAGACATGCGCTTCATCACATAGCATTGTCTGCTCTGAAGACCTTGTTTCCACTCCATATTTTGTCATGACCGTGTCGAATGGCTAATGCATAGGAAGAGTAATTGAATGTCTAAAATTGTTGACAAATTTAACACGTAATAAAAAATGATGGCATGATATAATTCACATATAAGATGATTGGCTAACCAGGGTGGCATTGCAAAATTCACATATATGATACCTGGCTAAACAAGATGGCATTGCATGATTCACATATACGACAAAGAAACTAAATAGATGGCATTCACACAAAGTATGTATAAACTAAGCAGATGACATATTTGATGTATAAAGTAAGCAATGCAAGGCACCATATGCATGATATAACCAACATCAGCATGCCAAGTTAGAGCAAAGACCTCAGGGGGTAAATAGGAGTGGTCTTCTCCTTCTGAATCCCCCTCAGAACAGTTATCTTCCTCTTGATTACAATCCAAATGGGTGGAGGGGGGCTGCCTTTGCGTCCACCATGGAGCGACGTCTTCATGAAATTTTATTGCCACGCAAGGCTCGTCTCTTTTGCTCTACATGTTCAGTTCCATTGTGTACAATAACTGACATGCATAGGAATAAAACATAGTGAGATTATGTAAGGAGTGCATGCACAAATTCAGAGTGATGGTAGCAAACTATGGATAGACCCAAAACCAATGATAGCAGGCAGATAATAGCTTTAGTTAAAAATACAGATAATGGCTCCTTTAATGTTTGTTTGCACCCAACATGAAACTCATAGTAGACACCCGAGATTAACCAGATAGTAGACAGATAGTACTGATTGTTGCCCCAATATGTACCCCACAACCATTTAAAAACTCAAGTGTCGGCATTAGTTTGGACCTGACTCGGAGCCTAATAGGTGAACACGACGACAAAGTAGCATGTCATCATATTAAGCAATGTATAACGTAAGCAGACACGGAAGAGTGCGACCTCTCTTGCGGACCCGTGTAGTCCTCAAGGTCATCTGCTCAGTTGATGATGGTAATGCAGTTGTCATGGCTGCCGGCGGCGGGGAAGAAGATCTGAGGTGGTGAAAGACATTCTGGAGAGCGGATCCCTGCTGTGGTGAACCCTTCCGTCGCTGGAGTAGCTGAGCTGGGGTGGAACACAGCGTAGCAGGAGCAGGACAAACCACACAAGGTTTTATTTGACACATATATGTAACAGAAGTAATTGTGTAAGGGCTTGTTTGAATTTGAGGATTCTAACAATGCAGGGATAGGAAATAGACAGGAATAGGATAGGAATGCATGTGCACAAAACAGAATTTAAAAACACAAGATTTCTGCCAATCTCGGTGTTTGGTTTGGAAGAATTGGAAGATCACAGGATGCAAAGAAGCGTGGTGAGATTAAGTCAAACCACAAGAAAATGTACGGTTATAATGCTATTATGCTACTATCTCTTAGTCTTGTGCTTCATGAATAGGAATTTGAAAAGGAGGACAAGTGGAAATTAAAATTCCTACGGTTTTTCTTTCAAGGAGACACTAAAGGAACAAATCCTACAGTTTTCCTTTGCTCCATTCCTTTTCACCAAATGCATGAATAGTAGTACCATAGGAAATTTCCAATTCCTATGTTTTTCCTTCACTTTTCCTTTCAAGCACTGGCAATTTTAGTAGGCAGGCTTGAGCAAGGAAAAGCCTACACTCAAACAATGTTTTTCTGCTACTTCTACTACTTTGGACCCAGGCCACTGCCCTACTAGCTCAACTCCCAGGCCCATCGACAAATGCACAACTCAAACGCGCAGAGATAAATAATGATGGCGTTCAAGAGAGTCCATCATGGATAGCTAATTGCCTGGTACCTCACTGCTTGTCATATAGTAGGATAAAATAATCGTATTTCACATTACAACATGTGCTCAATGGACAATATATATAACATGTAGAGTAAAAAAGAGATGCAACAAGTGTACAACCTCTTTGGCAAAGAAATGTCGATCTCAGCATGATTGGATTGGTCGGTGAGGATGCTCCGGCTGACTTGGCGGTCGGAGGAGGGGAAGAAGATCTTAGGTGTCTGGAGATGGAGCCCGGGGTACTGCTCCGCTGTGATGGAGGGTTTCGTCATTCAAGCAGCTCCGGTGAGTTGTACGACGCCGGGGCTGAAGCAGGACAAGAGAGACAACATTAACCTGAGTGGAATTTATCAGATTTCGGGTTCTGGCAGAACCCTCAAGGTTTGAACACTAGGGTGCGCACGAAGATCTCTCCCTCCTCTAGCTCACACACTCCCCACGATCCCAAGGCTCAGCACATCAAACTCGCAGAACAAAGGACACAGGGTTTGTACTGGTTCGGGCCACCGATGTGGTGTAATACCCTACTCCAGTGTGGTGTGGTGGATTGCCTCTTGGGCTGAGGAAGAACTAGTACAAGGGAAGAACATCCTCCTGAGGAGAGGTGTTCTTGAGCTCGGTGAGCTTGTGTGGTCGAGGATGATCTGAAGGATCCGAGATCCCTGCCTCCTACTATGGTGGCTAGTCCTATTTTATAGAGGCCCTGGTCCTCTCCCCAAAAGTAGGCGGGAAGGGATCCAACAACGACCAAATTTGAAGGGAGACAACCAGTACAAGTTATCCTGACTAAAGGTGGTCTTCGCCTACCAAAGGCTCTCGTGGTGACGCCGTCCTGGGCTCCACGGTGACCTCCGTCCAGCCGTCCTGCTAGTCTTGGTCTTGTTGCACCGATATGGAAACCTTTGCGTGATGCCTCGGGACTCCTCACCTGCGCTTGCCTCTTTAGCACCAAAGAGGAAACGAGTACACGTCACGCGCCGGCGCCCGCCTGGCCTCGGTCGTCATGGCTTGCATCACAGGAACCTCACGAGGTGCCCCTCGCCTTGATCTCTCCGCCCCTCGCGAGCCAGCCTAGTGAGGCTGCCCCCGAGGAGGTCTTGTGTCCTCCGCCTCGTGAGGCTTAGCCCCTCGCGAGGGTCTTGAGTGTTTGCTGGTGACGATGGGCCGTACAGGGCCGCTGGCGGAGCCACACCGAGGGTCGCAGGCAGGCAAGTCTGGGGACCCCCGTTCCCAGGACACCGACAGTAGCCCCCGGGCCCAAGGCGCGCTCGGACTTGGCTTTGAGGCGAAGCCAAGGGGCAAGTGCGGAGCACCGCGGGCCCCAACAGCCTGCGGCGTCGGTTGACGTGTGGCGATTGATGGGACGTGGGCATCTCCGCTTCCCCACACTGCCTCGGCAATTGCCCATCTGATAAAAGGCTGGCGTGGGCTGCATTTGCCATCATTGGTTTCCTTCATCTTGCCCCAGATCCCCTTTCTTGCTCTTTACTACCAGAGACTCCAGATCTGCCCGGATCCTCCTTCAAGCCTACCTCTAATGGCGCCCAAGAAAGCTCGGGCCACTCCCTCGTCGTCTTGGTACGAGCCGGCGCTTGATGCGCCGAGCGTTTCGGAGAAGAATCTTGCCGCCGTGCTCCTGATGACGGCGGAGGGTGATGAGAAGAGGAAGACTCTGCTCCGAGCTGGCTCCGCCGAGTTGGAGGCCTCAGGTAGCACTTTCTACCCCTTCTTCATGAGCAGCATCGTCGCCGGGTTGGTTCCCCGCTTCTCCGACTTCTTCTACTCCGTCCTTAGCCATTACAAGATCCACGCTCTCCATCTTCATCCCAACTCCATCCTCCTCCTGTCGATCTTCGCCTTCTACTGTGAGGCGTGTGTTGGAGTGATGCCATCCGTGGCTCTGCTGCGCCACTTCTTCTTCCTCCGGATCAAGGAGGGCCACTGCTCTGGGTGTGTTGGCTTCGTCGTGGCCAACAAGACCAACGCCATCTCGAAGGCCGGGAAGAAGTCCAAGGGCTTCAGGAGCAAGTGGGTCCTAACGGACGCCAAGTGCTCCCACCCCCGGCTGGTGCTGCAGACGAAAATGCCCGTGTCCCAAGAGGGTAGCTTCGCGCGAAGATCACCGACCCCCGGGCGGTGCAGGTGTTGGAGAGGATGACCGCTGACCTGAAGCCTGGTGATTCAAGGGCGGCGAAGCTGACGGGGGCCATGATCATCAAAGAATTCATGACGCAGCGCGTGGCTCCCCTTCAGGCGCGTTTGCGCCCCTTATGGAAGCTTGGGGACGAAGGGGACGACCTCCACCTGCGCTCAGTGGCCCTTTCTAACGAGGAGTTGCGCTTGGCCCTCTGCTCCTTGGTTGGGGACGACCAAGGGTACCCGCCGGACTCCTTCATTCCCTTGTTCTGCCGCTCAGATGGGGCGGAGGCGGCCACCGCCATGCCCGACTTCAACGGTCGTGGGCTTGTGCCGCCTGCGCCCTCGAATGTCCTGGTGACGACGACTCTGGTGGACGTGTCTTCCGACGAGTCTTGCGAGGAGGAAGAGGAGGAAGAAGAGGAGGAGGAGGAGCATGACTCGGAGGCGACCCGCGAAGGGGCGGGGGAGACCTCCCCTTTGCGCAAGGCCGACATCCTCCGCACCCTGCGTGATGACGATGACTAGGCCGATGTCCCCCTCGAGAGGGGGGAGCTGCACGTGGCAGGGGGCTCCACGAGGTCCAAGGTCAGTCCCCGGAGGAGGCCACTAGCCGAGGTTCCGACGAGGGGAAGGTCGGCGCGGATCTCCCTAGACGACGCCCCTGTTCTGACGATGCCTGGAGCTGCTCCCGGCCCATCTGCTGCCCCCTCTTCTGCGCCTGGAGCCCGCGCGCCTGCGCCTCAGGCTGCAAGGCTCTCAGGTTTCAAGCTTAGGAAGTGGAGAAACTACACCGCGGTGGACTAGTAAGTATTCTCGTCCTTCCTTGTTCCTGCTTCTGCTGCTGGTTCCTGATGCTTCTCCATTGTGCAATTAGGCCGACGCCCATGGCAAAGAAGAGGAAGGATGAAGCGGTGGTACCGCTCGGGACCGAATCGCCTGCGGCGGTTGCACCCCCCCTCCATGGGGAAGGGCGGTGACGGCGCTCGCGCTTCCCCGGCCCGGTCGTCCTCGCGAGGCTTGGGGGAGCGTCCTCTAGAGGAGGCAGCCCCCGTAGCCCCGCTGGCTCCGGAGGTGCCAACGTCCAGCCGATTGGTGGGGTCCCCAAAGCTCAGGAGTTCCCAGCCTCCGAGGACATGGTGACGACGTTGCCTCCTCCTCCTCCTGCCGCACTGCTGAGCACGGATCCTTCCGCCTTCCTTGACGTCCTGGAACACACCCTTTCTACGTTGACCCTGCTGCGGGAGGATCTTCAAGGCACCGACCGTCGCCTGGTGGCCGGGCGCCTGGAGCTGATCTCTGGCTGGCTTCACTCCGATGTGTCCGTCCGGGTGGCGCTCAGTCAGCCTGCAGCGGCCTCCGAGGAGGACAAGCAGGCCGTCGCCCAAGCTGCGGCTTCCCGCGAGGTGGTGCTGAAGGATGCCGGGGCTGCCAAGGATCAGTGTCGGTCGCTGGAGGTCGAGCTGGAGACCATGCGCAATGAGCGTGCGGACGAAGCTCGAGGCCGCAAGGCGGACGAGGAGAAGATGAAGGCCCGAGAGGATGCCGTCAGGGGTCGCAACGCCGAGCTGGAACAGCTGGCGAAGGCGCAGGCTACGCAGCACAGCCGGCTGGAGAAGTTGGAGCGGAAGATGAAGGCAGAGAAGGCCGAGCTGGAAGCCAAGGCGAAGGTCCTGGCTGAGGACCGCGCGGACTTCAAAACCCTTGAGGAGAGGTCCCGTGTGGCGCTGCGGGCACTCTACGAGAAGGGCTTGGAGGAGCCACTGGCTACGGACGACGAGGGCCCCACCCAGCTGCTTCCTCATCTGGTCGCGGCGCTTGAGGACGTCGTGGGCGGGATCGGCCCCTTGGTGGAGGAAGAAGCCCGCACGCTTTCCTCGGCCGCGCTGACGCGCGTCTTCAGCCACCTCCATCTTCGCGACCCTGACGCCAACCTTGACGAGCTGCTGGAGCCTGTGGATGACGAGCGCTGTGCAGCTGCCGCCAAAGCCGTGAAGGGCCAGGTGGAGGCCTTGCTCAAGAAGTTCTGCGCCTTAGACCCTGCGCCCTCAGCAGGTGGCGCTGCTGAACCTGCAACTCCGGCGGGCGGCACGGGTGAGGGCAACATCACCGTCAAAGGGGCACCTCTTGTAAGCAGCGACGGCGTCCAAGGATGATGGGATGACTTGCTGGCGACTCCTTTCTTTGCTTCTGCAACACGTACCATGCCTCATGGAGGCGTTAAACTTGTGTTTGGTATTTGAAGAACAATTTGTCTTGTAATATTTGTTTCAGGTTTTGCGATTTCCTTCTTGTTTGCTTGATGTTCTACGTCGGCACGGCCCGACCCCGCGCATACCTAAGCCGCCGTTGGGTCGTCCGGATCACCTGGACGAGACCAAGGGGTGAGGGGCTACATGGCCAGTTAGGCTCCTGAGTCACGATGCTCAGGAGTCCCCCTTGACACGCAAACAACTTATGGGAAGGAGATGCAGGAGTAGGCCTAGTGTTCTACGTCGGCAGGGCCCGACCCCGTGCATACCTCAGCCGCCATTGGGTCGTCCGGATCACCAGGACGAGACCAAGGGGTGAGGGGCTACGTGGCCAGTTAGGCTCCTGAGTCAAGATGCTCAGGAGTCTCCCTTGACGTCCAAACGGACTTCATACCTTGGCTCCTCTCGGGAGGACCCGTGACGACCAGGTCTGAGAGACCTGGCAGGGCGGCGTACGCTTGGGAGTGACCCGAGGGCAGCCCCCATGCCCAGCACCCTCATGCGGCTCTACCAAGGGGAAAGCGTTGTGCTGAGGCTGGATACCGAGCCGGGTGGCTCCCTGAGGTTGGTGATGTCGGCGTTCTGGGAACGGGGGTCCCCAGACTTGCCTGCATGCGGCCCACGGCATGGCTGTGCTAGCGGGCCTGTACGGCCCATCTTCATCAACAAAGCACTCAAGACCCTCGCGAGGCAGACGACACAAGACCTCCTCAGGAGCGGCCTCAACAGGCTGCCTCGCGAGGAGCGGAGTTATCAAGGCGGGGCAAACCTCGCGAGGCTCTCGTGTCATGAGCCATGACGATCGACGCCAGGCGGGCGCCAGCGCGCGCAGTGTCCTGGTTTCCTCTTTGGTGCTAAGGAAGCAGGCGCAGGCGCGGAGTACCGAGGCATCAGGCAAAGGTTTCCATATCGGTGCAATGAGACCAAGACCAGCAGGCCAGCAGGACGGAGGTCACCGTGGAGCCCAAGACGGCGTCACCACCAGACCCTTTCGCAGGCGAAGGCCACTTTTGTCAGGATAGCTCGAACTAGTTGTCCCCTTTCAAATTAGCCCGCCGTTGTTGGCTCCCTTCCCGCTCAATATTTGGGGAGAGGACCAGGGCCTATATAAGTAGAACTAGCCACCACAGTAGGGGCATCTCATCTGGATCTGATCTAGCCTTGGGCCAATCCTTAGCCACACACCGAACACAAGAACACCTCAACCTCAGGAGGTCGTTCTTCCACTTGTACTGTTCATCATCAGCCCAAGAGGCAATCCACCACCACACACTGGAGTAGGGTATTACACCACAACGGTAGCCCGAACCAGTATAAATCTTGTGTCTTTGTGTTGCTAAGTCCGTCGAGTTCGTCCGCGAGATCTTAGTGAGCTAGGGCATAGATCGGATGGAGGGAAAGAACTTCGCGCGCACCCCAGAGTTCGAACCTTAAGGGTTTTGCCGGAACCCCACATCTGACATTTGGCGCGCCAGGTAGGGATGCGCCGTAGCTTCCCTTTCGTCGATCAACGCTCCGTCGCTCCGTCGCTCCGTCGTCTCCATGGCGAATGCACGCCGCGCTCGAGCTAAGCGCCGGGCTGCCCTCACCGCCCGCGTTGCTCAGACGGCTCTCGTCGGCGGGCCACCTCGTCGTTCTCCGTCTCCCGCCGCCACCGGCCCTGCGGGGAATGAACAGCAAGCGTCCTCGCTACACCCATCGGTACGGCAGGACAGCCACACCGCCACTCCATCGTTGACCCACGCATGTCGCGCTCCCATGGAAGCGTAGGCCGCACTCCTCATGGCGAACGAGCTCCTGCGCTACCACCCGGTCGATGACCTCTATGAGGACTGGCTCGACCGCATCGCCGAGCTCGTCCGCGTTGCAGCGGGCTCCCCAGCGTCATCCCTTTCTCTGCCTCGCCCTCCGCCAGCCACGGGCGACGTGGCACACGGAGCGCATCCTCCGCCTCTACCCCAAGACGGTGCCTCGGCGCCAAGGCGCGTGGCCCCACGGCGCGATCCACCTCGCCCGGTGCCCACGCGCGAAGAGGGAAGCTGCCAAGAAATTCCCCGGCCGTGAGAAGTTGCACCTGCGCTTCCCGCGCCACCTCACCAAAACCGCGCGCCACCTGCGGTGGCGGCACGCGGGCCTCGTCAAGACCAAGCTCCACCTCCGAGACGGGCCCCGGCAACCACGGCCGGCTGCCGGGTCTTCACCCCCGAGCTGCGTAGCGTCGCCTGGCCGGGCAAGTTCAAGCCAGATCTGCCTCCTTGCTACGACGGCATCGCCGACCCCGCAGAGTTCCTGCAGCTCTACGAGCTAAGCATCGAAGCGGCCAACGGCGACGGGAAAGTCATGGCGAACTGGTTTCCTATGGCTCTCAAGGATTGTACCCGCTCCTGGCTCCTGAACCTGCCGCATGGCTCGATCTCCTCCTGGGACGAGATGCGCGACCGCTTCGTCGCCAACTTCCAGGGCACTCGCGACCGCCAGCCGGCCGCGGGTGACCTGCGATGCATCAAGCAACAACCAGGAGAGACCCTCAGAAGTACATCCAGCGCTTCAACAACACCCGCCTCAAGATCCCCAAGGTGACGGACGAGGCCATCATCTCCGCGTTCTCTGACGGCATCCGCGACATCAAGATGAAGGAGGAGCTCGCTATCCATGAGGAGCTGTGCACATCTCAGGAGTTGTTCAACCTAGCGACCAAGTGCGCAAGAGCTGAGGACGGGCGCCTCTCCCTCCTCGAGCTGCCAGCTGCGGGCGCAGAAGAGAAGAAGGCCAAGGCCAAGGACGTGAAGCGCAAGGAAGCCACAGTGCTCGCAGCAGTGCCGGACACCAAGAGAGGCAGGGACCAGCCCGAGTCATCCAAGAACAGTCGATCGTTCTGCGCCTTCCACAACCTGAATGCCCACAACACCAGCGACTGTCAAGAGCTCAGAGCCATTGTGAAGGACGCTACGGTCGACGCCCCGAGCGCAGCGACCGGGGCTACGGCCGAGGAGGATGTGGTGGCGGACGGTGGGACGACCGCGGCCCGTGCCAGGAGTGGCACGACTGGCCTCGTGAGGACCGCTGGCAAGATCATCCTCATGAGGGCGCCTGGAGAGACCAGCCTCGCGAGGACCATCCTCAGGGCAACGCCGGTCTTCCCCCGCTGCCACCACCGCCAAGAAGGAACGACGACCACCATCAAGACGAGGGGGCTGGGGGCTTCCAGGAGCCACGTGCTATCGCCTGCATCTTGGGCGAAGCCTAGGCCCTAGCCTCGCAGCGCATCTTCAAACAGTTTGCTCGTGAAGTGAATGCAGTCCTCCCCGAGCTCGAGGCCACGCGCCCGCTCAGGTGGTCCCAGTGCGCCATCACCTTCAACTCGGCAGACCAGCTCAAGTTGCTGCCACCACTGGCGCCCTCCCGATGCTTTGCTCACCAGTCATCAGCAACATACAAGTCACCAAGACCCTCATCGACGGCGGCGCAGGGCTCAACGTCCTGTCCGTTGACACATTCGACAACCTCCAAGTCCCATATGACCAGCTTCATCCTACCAAACCTTTCTTGGGAGTGCCCGACGGTTCCACCACGCTGATAGGGCAGGTCCGCCTCCCAGTCACCTTCGGAGAACACAAGAATTACCACACGGAGCTCATCGACTTCGACGTCGTGCACATCCGTCTGCCGTAGAATGCCATCCTTGGGTATCCAGCCCTGGCCAAGTTCATGGCCGTCACCCACAACGGCTACAACGTCCTCAAGATGCCGGGAAGCGGCGGAATCATCACGGTCCCATGTGAAGAGAGAGATGTGGTGTGCTCCCTCGAGCGCGCCTTCCAAGCTGCAGCAATCGACGACCCCGACAGCAAAAGCGAGGGCCATCCTGAGGCCCTCCCCAAGAAGAAGAAGCAGTTGTGCCATGCAGGATCTCAGGAGGATGGCGTCGCAGCTGGAGCATCATCAGGATCAGCGCCCGCTCCGGGGGCGCCTCCATCGCATAGGAAGGCGCGCCCGGCGCCCTCCTCGGGCAGGGCTCGGGGCTCTCTTCTGGAGAGCCTTAGACCTTGCCAACATCATGAGGGAGGTGCTTTGGCACCACCTGGAGGCGTGCTTCGCGGCATGCTTCCCTCAGGAGAATACAGGGCAAGGAGCGCCCACCACTCAGGAGTTCATCACCAAGACCACTCAGGAACTGCAAGACGCAAGGGCCATGCGCGGTAACCGCCGCTCATGAGGCGCAGCTCCCCATCCAGGCGAGGATGTCGGGCTGCGCGTCTGCATCGACGTCCCAGGGCTCAACAGGGCCGCATCTCAGGAGCCTTTCTGGCCTTCACGCGTGGGCCGTTGCGAGGGTCCACCACACAGCTACGTTCGCATGCCCTTCGGCTTGCCGAGCGTGTCGTCAGCCTATCAGCGCAACATGCGGTGTGTCCTGGCGGCTCAGGAGGCCAGGCATCACGCTGTCCTGGCAGAGATGGAGACGGTCCTCAGGGAACCACCTGAGCCTCCCGAGGCTCAGGGCCCCGATGGCTCGTGAGGAGCAAATCCTTCGCCGCGTACCTTCAGCTGCCCCAACTCTCCTTCGTCAACAGAACCAGGTGACATTTTCCAAGTTCGTTTAGCTGGGAGCGCCCCTCGGGCTGCATTATTCCCAGGCCGCATGGGTCCGTCCCCGTGGCCTGTATCCTTTCCTTATGTCTTTAGCTTACCTTGCTGGGGGCGCCCCTCGGGCTGCATCATCCCCAAGCCACTTGGGCCTAACCAAGTGGCATGCATCTTTCTGCAATGATTATCACCTGCTCGATTGCCACCCGCCACGGGTACACCCCTTCATCATGCAATTAGCTTGCGCGTTAAAAGGGGGGCTCCTGAGCATCGCGGCTCAGGAGCTCTTATTGGCTCTCAAGCCCTCACCCCCTGGCCTTGACCACGGCATCGCGACCTGGCATACCAGGGGCGGCTGAGCTCGCTCGAGGGCCGGGACCTGAGGACGTAGAGCGCTTGCACCTAACCGTCTTGACCAGGCGCAACCCGCCTTGAGGTACCGCCTCGTGAGTTCCGCGCTGGCTCATGAGTGCCCAGATACACCTCGCAGCCCTGCCGTGCAAGCCACGTGTCAGGGCGGGGCTATACATGCCCCGGGGGCTCCTCCCGGAGGGGGGACCTGTCACATCCCTAGTTCTGGTACGACCTAGACTAGCTAGTCATGTGTGCATCATGTTTAAATTCCATTTAAATTTGAAGTGGGGATCTGTGAAACCTCAGAATCATTTCTGGAAATGACCCAGATAAAAATTGGTCCAAAAGGGTCCAAGAAAATGTTCATGTTGCTCTCTGGAAATATTGGACAGAGATAAAAAAATCAAACCAATATTTTCAGGAGGTCATAAATATTTATTTTGGGCATTTGGAATTAATGAAGTAATTATTTGCATTGGATATATATATGTTATATATTTTATATATGTCCAAAAATTCTGAATTTTTGTGAGGGGCTTTGGAATAATCCCTTAGGTCCCTGCAAAAATTGTCAGAAGAAAATAAAATGGTTTAGTATTTTTATTAAACCAAACAAATGTCAGGAAATTAGAAAAGAAAAGGAACTAGGAAAAAGGAAGCCTACTTGGGTCGATCTACCTGGCACTGTGTAGCCAGCCGGCCCACTGGCCCAGTGCCAGTCGTCGTTGTCCTCGCGCCAGTCGGACAGGCGTGTGGCCGACGCGCGCGCACCCCCGTGCCGCCACGCCACCAGCCTGCCTGCCCTCTCCCCTGCCAGTGCGACGCGCTTGGCGACGTCGCGGGTGCCGACCCGACCCGGTCGACCCCCTCATTTTTTCCCTCGCCTTCTCCCTTGCTCTCTCTCACCGCGCCCGAACGCTGCCGTCGCCGCCACTCGCCATTGCCGCAGCCACCGTCTCCCCCTCGTCTCTCCGACATGCGCAGGAGCTCTGCCTCCTCGCTCCGAAGCTCTCCGCCGAGCCACGCAAGCCGGAGCGCCCCGTGGAGCCGTCGCCGTCGGCATCTTCGCCTCCGGCCGCCGTGGATCCCCATCGCCGCCCCGCCGACTCCAGCCCTTCCCCGAGCTCTCCAACGACGCCCGCCGATCCGCTGTGAGCCCCCGCGTCGGTTCCCCCTCCTCTCCTGCCTCCCCGTGCTCTGTAGCCCGCCGCCGCGAGCTTTGCTCCGGCGAGCTCCGGCATCCCCGCGTCCTTCCGTTGCCTCCGCTGGATGCGGACGAGCCCGGACTATGCCCCGGTGCTCTCAGCCGCCGCCCCCGTGCACCGCAGCGCTGCGCCCGCACTTGGCCGTGCTCCGGCCGCCGCCGCGAGTTCTGCTCCGGCGAGCCACGGCACACCCACGGTCTCCAGCGTGTCCCACGGGATGCGCGCGAGCCAGGGCTCCTCGGAGATGGTCTCCGCGGCCCTTTTGGTTGTCGGAGACGCGATCCCGAGCCCCTCCGCCGCGTTCGGCCTCGCCGGCGGCTAAACGCCGGTGGGGTTTGACCCCTTTGACCTCGCCGGCCTGACGTGCGGGCCCGACCTGCCAGCTAATCACCACCTAAACTAACCCCTGTCTCACTGACCAGTGGGCTCCGCCGGTCAGATTTGACCCTGGCCAGCCGTTGACCTGCTGACGCAGCGATGACGTCATGCTGACGCAATTATTTATTTTCTGGATTTAACTTTATTCAAGAAATTCTAGAAAATGTTCAAAACTTCTAAAATTCATAGAAATTCAACCGTAGCTCAGATTTAAATAATTTATATATGAAAAATTATCAGAAAAATGCAATCTATCCATCTGTACTAGTTTCATGCATGACAAACCAACTTATACCTACTGTATAAGTGAAAACATATAAAAGGCATATATAAGGACTTAAATTAGAGTTGCATTTGAACCTTTGGTTCAAATGGATCTCTTCCAAGTTGAATGCTAAATGCATTGGCTCAAAATACATCACATATTCATGCCATATTCATGCATCATATTGCTGCATATGATTGTGTTTTTGACTGTCGACACCGTTCCCTCTCGATAGGTCCTGCTCCGGAGAGTGTTCCAGAGTACCTGTCTGAGGAGCAGTGCCACCCTGTTGATCTACCAGGCAAGCAAACCCCCCTTTGTTCATTCCGATACAATCCTACTCTCTCGCTCCTGCTCTCTTTTACTGCATTAGGACAACAACGATTCAACTGCTACTTTATGCTGCGGTAGTTGAACCCATTCCTCTGCATGACCTGTCACTGCCATAGTAAATAGTTGAAACCCACTAGCATGTGTAGGAGTTGTTTGAGCCATGTTGTGTTCCTACCATGCCATGCCTGCTATTGCTTAGAGTTGTGTCAGGTCTGATTCATTGGGAATGAATTGGAGTGTTACGATATGTTCTGGTGCTGAGAGTTAGGCGTGTGAACACGATTTGTAAAGGTAGCGGTGAGAGGCCATGTAGGAGTACATGGTGGGTTGTCTCATTGGGACCGTCCTTAAGAACCGAGTTCTGTGTAAGTTGTCCAATGACTAGCTACTACCACACATTGGGCTCCGGGCGCTCCAAGCTCTCTCGACTTATTAACCGCCTTGATCTCTGTCCAGGAGTTGCAATTAGTTTCTGGTGTTTGTAGGTAGTGTTAGTAGTCTACCAAGTGGCACCCGGCCAGGTGGGCTTGGGACAGACTAGGCACAAGTGGCATGGTGTACCAAGCGTAGATCCATCCGGCGAGGTGGGCTTGGGAACCCTGCGCACATCGTTTGGGGCCGTGAGCGACACCCCGGCCGGATCTCCTTGCGGATGGAACCCGAATAGGCGATAAACCTGGACTAGAGTCTTGTGAGGTTAGTCAGGTCGTGGCCGACACCCTCGCTAGGCTTCCGCTTGAAGGTTGCCGAGGTACATGACGTGTACATGGCGGTAAGTGGCGAGAGCGTGTGTGACGCAGTACACCCCTGCAGGGTTATCATGATCTATTCCAATAGCCGTGTCCTCGGTTATGGACTTCTTGGATGCTTACGTGGTACATAGATAACTTGAAGTGGATACTCTAAAATGCTCAAGATAAGTGTGAGTGCTATGGATGGCTTCTCGTAGTGAGACGGGAATGAATCCATAGTGGTGTATTGAGGTGGTGATTAGTGGACTCGTGTGCGCCTTCTTACCTCAAAGAAGTTTCTCGTAGTCGTAGAACAGGATAGCCACTGAGTCAAAGCTGGCTTGCTGCAACTAAACCCCACACTACCTTCTTGATACAAATGCATATAAGATAGGTTCTGATGTAAGTCTTGCTGAGTACCTTTGTACTCATGTTGCTTTGTTTATGTTTTGCAGCGGAGACTTCAGTCTTACTAGTAGCTCCGCTTGGACTTCGACGAGTAGCTTGTACCTCAGCTACGATCTTGTACCCTTGGGAGGGTCTTGTAGATAGTCAGGCTTCTCAGCCTTTTTCTTTGTAGTTGTCTGTATTCAGACATGTAATACTTCCGTTGCTTGTATGCTCTAAATGATGGGTCATGTGACCCCTGTTTGTACTGAATGCTATGTGGCTCTTCTGGGCCTTTTATCTATATGAGTTCGCGTTATGTTGTGATGCCATGTTGTACAACACATACTTGCATGTTATGCGTACGTGTGACGTGTATTGCTATGTGTGGGATCCGACAATCTAGTTGTTTATCCTTGGCAGCCTCTCTTATGGGGAAATGTAGTCTAGTGCCTCCTTGAGCCATGGTAGTCCGCTACAGCCCGGTTCACCGGAGTCCTGCTAGCCCAGCACTACTGCTCTGGACACTTGACTGGCCGGCATGTGTTTCACATCGTTCCGGTGTCTGTCCCTTCGGGGAAATGTCACGCGGTGACATCCGGAGTCCTGCCTAGCCTGCTACAGCCCGGGTTCCCGGAGTCCTGTTAGCCCAGTGCTACAGCCCAGATTCACACGCTGCTGACCGACACATTCGATGTTGATTCATGTATGCCTGTCCCCATACGTTAGTGCCGCATTGGGTTCACGACTAGCCATGTCGGCCCGCGTTCTCTGTCATATGGATGCTAGCGACATTGTCATATACGTGAGCCAAAAGGCGCAAACGGTCCCGGGCCATGGTAAGGCGACACCCGTGGGAGTACCGTGCGTGAGGCCGCAAAGTGATATGAGGTGTTACAGGCTAGATCGGTGTGACTTAGAATCGGGGTCCCGACAGGACCCCCTCCCACGAACAAGTGGAAGCACCATGCTCTGCGCTGGTCGTCGACACTGCCGAGGAGCGGCTATGCCCGTGCAGAAGCGGAAGCACTATGCTCCGCGCTGGTGATAAAAAACTGAGGGCGGCCCCACAGTCGTACCAACCTCACGGAGCCCAGAGCTCGGCATCCGGCCTCACCGCAAACGCCTCCCCTCGGGAGAGCCGCGCGAAGGGGCTGGACACGGGGGCTGCACTCGGGTCACGCCCAAGCGTACGCCACCCATCCAGGTCTCCCGGGCCTGGGGGCTGCGCTCGGGTCACGCCCAAGCGCACGCCGCTCAAACAGGTCTCCCGGACCTGGTCGTCGCATGCCCCTCCCGAGGACTCGGCGAGGGCAGGTACGGAAATTGTTTGCGCGTCAAGGGGGACTCCTGAGCATCGCGACTCAGGAGCCTAACTGGTCATGTAGCCCCTCACTCATTGGGCCGTCCTGGTCTTTGGTCGGCCCAATGGCGGTTGAGGTGTGCGCGGGGCCGGGCTCTGCCGACGTAGAACATTAATCTATCCTCGCGCACTCTTCCTATAAGCTGTTTGCGCGTCAAGGGGGACTCCTGAGCATCGCGACTCAGGAGCCTAACTAGTCACGTAGCCCCTCACTCCTTGGTCCGTCCTGGTCTCCGGTCGGCCCAACGGTGGTTGAGGTATGCGCGGGGCCGGGCTCTGCCAACGAAGAACACAAAGTGGATAGGAAGAAAATCGCAAAATCTCGAAGCAAATACTACAAAACATATTGTCCTTAGAATATCGAATGAAAGTTTAACGCCTCCACGAGGCCTGATGCATATTACAGGAATGAAATAGGAAAGTAGCCGCAGGTCTCCCCTGAACACCGCCATCGCCTGCAGAAGGTGCTCCTCCTTGGGTAACGACGTCTTCACCTGCAGCCGCAGGATCGGCGGCACCACCGGACAGGGGTGCAGAGGCAAAGCCGCAGAACTTCTTCAGCAGGGCCTCCACCTGACCCTGCACGGCTGCGGAGGCGGCTGCGCAGTGATCATCAGCCACAGGCTCCAGCAGCTCGTCAAGATGAGCGTTGGGGTCGCGAAGGTGCAGATGGCAGCAGACACGGGTCAATGCAGCTGAAGACAGGACGCGAGCTTCTGCCTCTGCCATGGGACCGATACCATCCACGACTTCCTCAAGCGCCTTCACCAAGAGACGAAGCAGCAGGGCGGGGCCGTCCTCATCGGTGGTCAGCAGCCTCTCCAAGCCGTGCTCGTAGAGCGTCTTCAGTGTTGCGCGAGACCTCTTCTCGAGATCGGCAAAAGCCACGCGTCTTCGACCAGGACCCACGCCTTGGCATCAAGATCGGCCTCCCTCGCCTTCACCTTCCGCTCCAGCTCTTCCAGTCGGCTGCGTTCGGCGGCCTGCGTCTTCCCCAGCTCCTCCAGCTCAGCGTCACGGTTTTTAACAGCGTCCTCCCGGGCCTTCATCTACTCCTCCTTCACCAGGCGGCCGCGTGCTTCTTCGGCGTGCTAGTCGTGCAGGCTCTTCAGCTCATCCTCCAGCTCTTGGCAGTGGTCGCGGGTGCCGTCTCGTGATCGGCTGCAGCATTGGCGGCGCTCTGCTTCTCCTTCTCGAAAGACGCCGCGGCCTGGCTCAGCGTCGCGCGGACCGCCGAGTCAGAGTGAAGCCAGCCAGATGCCAGCTCCAGGCGACCGGCGACCAGACGCGGGTCCGCGCTTAGGAGATCTGCCTGCAGCTGGGTCATCTCCAAAAGAGCACGTTCCAGGACGGCAGCAGAGGCAGAAGAACCTGGGAGTGGAGGTGCAACAGTGGGAGGAGGCGACGCTGTCACCAGGGCTTGGGAGACTGCGGGTTCCGGAGCAATCGGGGCCTCTTCAACCGAGCCGGACGCCGGCACTTCAGGAGCCAGAGGGGCCATGGGGGCTGACTCCTCAAGGTGATGCTCCTCTTGGCCTCGCGAGGGCGACCGGGCTGGGGAGGTGCGAGTGCTGGTGCCTCCTTTCTCTGCGGAGGGAGGCGCGGCCGCCGTATCCCCCTTCCTTTTCTTCGCCGAAGGTGTCGGCCTGATCAACCAAGGCTGAACATCAGGAAATAACAAGTATAGGCAGGGACAAGATGAAGCTCAAGGCACTTACCGATCCACCGCGACGTATTCCACCTTCCGCTTGGGGAGCTTGAAGCCCGAAAGCACCAGGGCCTGAGAAGTGGGTGTGCGGGCCCCGGCGGCAGAATGTGGCGCGGCAGAAGGGCCGGAGCCGGCCCCGGGAGGCGTCAAGATGGAGGCAGCATCCCGAGGGATCAGTGACGACCTACTCCTCATCGGGACGATGGGCAGTTCTCCCTCCTCTTGGTGGGCCTCGACTTCGGCGTCATCAGGAAGGGCGCGGAGGATTTCAGCTTTGCTCAAGGGGGAGTTTTCCCCCATCTCTTTGAGGGTCACCTCTGAGTCCCCCACCTCTTCTTTCCCCCTGTGCGACTCGTCGGAAGATAGCTCCACCGGCTTCAGCGCCGTCAGGGCTCCGGAGAGCGCAGGCGGCACCAGCCCGCGTGCGTTGAAGGTCGGCCTGGAAAGCACAAGTGGCTCCCAGTCCTTGCAGAGGAACAAAGGAGTGAAGGCGCTCGGCGGGTACTCCTGGTTATCCCCAACCAGGAGGCGCAAGACGGTAGCCAGTTCGTCGTCAGGCAGGGCCCCCGGCCTCAGGCGGATCTTGTCTTCTCCATCTCCAAGCTTCCACAAGGGGCGCGATCGCACCTGGAGCGGGGCGACGCGCAGCATCAAGAATTCCCTCAGGAGCATGGCCCCTGTGACCTTCGCCGCCTTCGCGTTGCCTGGCTTCAGGTCGGTCTGCATCTACCCGAACACAGACGACGCCCGCTCATCAGCAAGCTTCGCGCAGGGCAACCCTTTGTTGAACTGGGGCGCCTCGGTTGGCAAGGCGAAACGCGGATGGGTGCGCTTGGCGTCCATCATGACCCACTTGGCTCGGATGTTGTCGGCCCTCTTCCCGGTGCTCGAGATTGAGTTGGCCTTGTCAGATGCGATAAAATTGGCGCACCCGGAGATGTGTGAGGGAGTCCTGGATTAGGGGGTCCTCAGATAGCCGGACTATATACTTTGGCCGGACTGTTGGACTATGAAGATACAAGATTGAAGACTTCGTCCCGTGTCCGGATGGGACTCTCCTTTGCGTGGAAGGCAAGCTTGGCAATACGGATATGTAGATCTCCTCCCTTGTAACCGACTCTATGTAACCCTAGCCCCCTCCGGTGTTTATATAAACCGGAGGGTTTAGTCCGTAGGACAACAACAATCATAATCATAGGCTAGCTTCTAGGGTTTAGCCTCTACAATCTCATGGTAGATAACTTGTAATACTCATATCATCAAGATCAATCAAGCAGGAAGTAGGGTATTACCTCCATCAAGAGGGCCCGAACCTGGGTAAACATTGTGTCCCCCGCCTCCTGTTACCATCCGCCTTAGACGCATAGTTCGGGACCCCCTACCCGAGATCCGCCGGTTTTGACACCGACATTGGTGCTTTCATTGAGAGTTCAACTGTGCCGTCACCATAAGGCTTGATGGCTCCTTCGATCATCGGCAACGATGCAATCCATGGTGAGGTTTTTCTCCCAAGATAGATCTTCGTATTCGGCGGCTTCGCACTGCGGGCCAACTCGCTTGGCCATCTGGAGCAGATCGAGAGCTAAGCCCCTGGCCATCAGGTCAGGTTTGGAAACTTAAACTATACCGCCGACATCCGCGGAGACTTGGTCTTCGACGGATTCGAGCCCATGTCAGGTGCGCCGCACAGTCACGACCAGCATGACTTAGCTCTGCCGTCGGACGATGTTTGGGAGATCACACCTGTGGCTACTCCGGCCCTTAATCCAGAGCAGATTGCGCCGTCCGTGGACGGGTGGATGGACCCCGCCACGGAGGCCGCACACTCAGCGGCGATAGAGCCGAATACTGACTTCACCTCTTACGAGACCTGTGTTGCCGTACACTTGGATTCGTCCCCGGCCATGGGCTCCAAACCGCCTGCGTCCGTGCCTATCGAATCTGATTGGGCACCGATCATGGAGTTTACCTCCGCGGATTTTTTCCAGCACTCGCCCATGGGCGACATGCTAGATTCTTTAAAGTCTCTCTCCTTGTCAGGAGACCCTCGGCCAAACTATGTCCGGCTCGAGTGGGAAGCGGACGACGAAGAAATTCGTTCCCCACCCACCACCCACTTAATAGCCACTATCGACGATTTAACCGACATGCTTGATTTCGACTCCGAAGACATCGACGGTATGGACGACGATGCACGAGAGGAACAGGAACCACTGCCCACAGGGCGCTGGACAGCCACTTCATCACACAATATATATATATATATATATATATATATATATATATATATATATATATATATATATATATATATATATATATATATATATATATATATATATATATCGTGGATACACCCAAAGAAAACAATGTCGGGGAACGGGAAGAGGAAGCGAAGGATAGTTCCCTCGAGAAGCAACCAAAACGACGGCGTAGGCACCGCTCCAAACCCCGCCTCGGCAAAAACAGCGATAACAGCGCAAGAAAGAATAATACCCCGGTCGACTCCAAAGGAAACGACGACCACATGGACCCAGTGATAGAGCAGGATGGACCAGCGGACGGCGAACATAGTACGGAGCCGCTTTCCGATCACGACGACGCCGAGGGTAAAGCTAATCAACCTGTCTCCGGAGAGGAGAACAGTCCGGACGATGATGCACACATTATCCCGGAAAGGCACTTGGAGCAAGAGAACCTCCATAGAAGGCTTATTGCCACCGCGAGGAGTCTAAAGAAGCAGAAGCAAAGGCTTAAGGCCGCGCAAAATACACTCAACAATAGATGGAACAAAGTGCTCGACACTGAAGAAAAGTACGATGGCAGTCGCCACACAAAGAGCTATCCAAAGCGCAAGCTGCTGCCTGAATTCGATGACGAGGCTTTAGAGCCTATACAGCCGAAAAATAAAACGGCCGATCAGCCGGATCGACCACCCCGCGGCCACGATAGGGCGGCTAAAGATGTCGCACATAAGTCAACATACGATTTACGTGAGGACTTGCACCAAAAAGCCGGTATGACCAGGTCCATCTACGGATCTAGGAAGCGCGCTCCGGCACAGAATCAAAACCGAACACTACAACCGTCAGAATGCCATGACACATCCAAATACAGGGGTGCCGCGCACCCCCTATGCTTCACCGATGAGGTGCTGGATCACGAATTTCCAGAGGGATTCAAACCCGTGAACATAGAGGCATACGACAAAACGACAGACCCTGGGGTCTGGATTGAGGACATCATCCTTCATATCCACATGGCTCGAGGAGATGACCTCCACGCCATCAAATACCTGCCCCTCAAGTTGAAAGGACCAGCTCGGCACTGGATGAAGAGCCTCCCCGAAAACTCAATTGGAAGTTGGGAAGAGCTTGAGGATGCTTTTAGGGCTAATTTTCAAGGGACCTATGTCCGACCTCCGGATGCAGACGATTTAAGTCATATAATTCAACAGCCCGGAGAGTCAGCCCGAAAGCTTTGGAATAGATTCCTCACTAAGAAGAATCAAATTGTTGACTGCCCGGACGCCGAAGCCTTAGCGGCTTTCAAACACAGTGTCCGGGACGAATGGCTCGCCAGACACCTCGGCCAGGAAAAACCGAGGACAATGGCAGCCCTAACAAGCCTTATTACCCGCTTTTGCGCGGGCGAAGATAGTTGGCTGGCCCGTAGCGGCACCAGCGACCCAAGCACATCCGAAGTCAGGGACGGAAGAAAAGTAAGCGACGAAACAATGAAGACAGCCCAGACAACACGGCGGTAAACGCCGGATTCAGGGGCTCTCGACCTGGCCAACAGAAAAAGCTATTTAAAGGCAGCAGAGATGGACTGTCCAGCCTAAACAAGATTCTAGACAGATTATGTTAGATTCATGGCACCTCCGACAAACCTGCAAATCACACCAACAGAGAATGCTGGGTCTTCAAGCAGGCCGGCAAGCTAAACGCCGAACACAAGGGGAGGGAGACACCAAGTGAAGATGAGGATGAGCCTCGCCAGCAACACTCGAGGGGACAGAAAAAATTCCCACCAGAGGTCAAAACAGTGAACATGATTCATGTAACAAAAAGGAGGAACAAATGCGCACTCGGGACATATGCGCTGTAGAACCCGTCACCCCCAAGTTCAACCCTTGGTGCTAGACCCAATAATTGACGGATACCATCTCACTCGAGTCCTTATGGACGGCGGCAGTAGTCTTAATCTGATATATCAGGACACAGTCCGCAAAATGGGGATAGACCCGACAAGAATCAACCAAAGCAATACTACCTTTAAAGGAGTAATACCAGGCCTAGAGGCCCGCTGCACGGGCTCTCTAGTACTAGAGGTTGTATTCGGTTCTCCCGACAACTTCCAAAGTGAAAAGTTAACCTTCGACATCGCCCCATTCCGAAGCGGCTATCAAGCACTACTCGGAAGAATGGCATTCGCTCATTTTAACGCAATACCGCATACCGCTTATCTTAAGCTTAAGATGCCCGGTCCACGTGGCATCATCATAGTTAGCGGAAACACAGAGCGTTCCTTACGTGCGGAAGAATGTGTGGCGGCTTTAGCAGCCGAACACTGAACGGCCTCTCCAACCAGAATAAATGATCGGTCGTCAAGACCGCAGACACGGCTAGACGAGTCTGGCGCACCACTAAGCTGTAACAGCTAGGATAAACCCGAGATTGGGTCAACGGATATAGCTCCATAGATGGTGCTAAGGGCTTCCCGCATGTAAAAAGAACTACAGTTCGGCTTGACCTTATTTAGATTGAATTTTAATGGTTTATTAAGAATAACCAATTTTTCGCACGAAGACTTTCACCTGGGTTTTTCTCTTTTACAGATGATAATCGTTCTACACCCTTCGAGGATACGGCACAACGGATACACAGGCGCAGACGTGCAGCAGGGCCCCGCTCAAAGGTTTCTTTTTAGATTAAGACCCTGTGTAAACCATTCTTACTGTCTCTTGTTGCTTCACACCCTCCGGATACTCAACACAACCGAGAGGGATGCTGGCGTTATTGGCATTTCGCCACGTCAGACTAATGCATGTACCTAGAAATTCAGGGTTCATCATCAAGGGCGTTACTCAGCCCGGTATATGTTGTAAAGTCCGAATACCTTAGGGAGTGTTCGGCGTCGCGAGTTTGGCCTAATATGCATCAGCTCCGAATCATGTCTTTGGTCAATTGTTGGGTTTGCCTGGCACCCGTGTTTTGCTACCTTACGTTCCGCTCTATCGGCTAAGGTGGCACCGGGAGAACTACTGCGATTGTGCCCTGGTTCATCTGGACGAGCACCTCAGTAGAGAAAGCCAAAAACTGACTGTCATGATAAAGCGCGAGACTGGTCAACCACTCGATGACTCGGCGGAATCTTCGCGATTCCTCCGTATTAACGAAGGGCCGGTTTCCCGGCCATGTATGTACGCACCACGTATTCGGATGAGCGCGGAAGTACCAGGGGCTATATAGTAGCCCCACCGTCAAACTCCTATGGCTAAGTGAAAGTGTTAAAGCTATATAGTCCGATTGCCTTGTTCGCCGCGCCATCACCTCCTTAATGGACCAAGACGTCGGATCAAGTGTGAATACGTGCTTTTCGAACACCCCCGCATTATATGCGTGGGGGCTGAAGCCGACGACTGCAAACTTTCAAGTTATATACATACATAAGCGGCCGCACACGAGGCATCATAAGACTTTCAGGAAAAGTATAAACACAGCCTTTATAATCCAAATAGCATTGTTTTTACAATCGGGATACATGTCACTCAAACATGATACTCTTCGAGCACTGAGCCTCTATTAAACGAGCACCTTCTATGACTTCCTCAAAATAGTGCTCGGCCGAGACCTGGCCTACGGCCGGACCCTGGGTTGTAATAGCGGTGGCCTCCATCTCTGCCCAGTATGTCTTAACACGGGCAAGAGCCATCCGCGCACCCTCTATGCACGCCGACCTCTTTACAGCGTCGATATGCGGCACAACACCAAGGAATCGTTGCACTAAACCAAAATAACTATTCGGCCTTGGTCCTTCCGGCCAAAGATGATCCACGACACGCCTCATGGCAAGTCCGAACAATCTATAGAGTTCAGCCCACGCGGCCATTTGTTCATTTAACAGCAGCGGACGCGTTGGGGCACTGAACTGCGACCAGAACAACTTTTCCACTTCGTGATCTTTTTGATCTTTGAAAAACTCAGTCGCATCAGCAACACTCGTTGCCAAGTCCAAGTATGTGGGTGCAGCACTCCATAATTGATCCAGAGGGGCATACTTCGGATCTCCAAACTTCGTCCGCAACAAAAAGGGCTTCCCAGCCGTGATATCTCCGGCTTGACGAAGCTCCTCCTTCGCCGCTCTGATTTCAGAGCGGGTTTCCTTGGCTGCTACCATGGCTTTCTTCAGGTCCGCCACTTTCACTTGGCTTTCCTTTTCAAGAAGCTCATACCGGTCGGCGGCATCCTTCAGCTCAACAGCCATCTTGGCTATTTTATCTTCGCTCTGGCGATGAGCAGCTTGTTCGGCTCTTAACTCTTCGGCCGCCTTTAGGGCGGCCGCATCGCTTCTCCTGGCTTGTTCCTTGGCTCGGGCAAGCTCCGCCCGAAGGGTCTCCACGGCGGCAGCTCCATCTGCAGTCACAGCATATTACAAATACTACCATCATGCTCCTCTTAATATCTGTTGACCACCGGAGAATACATACCCTATGCCTCATCAAGCCGCTTGTTTACAAGCATGATGTCGGCATCTGCCGCATCAAGTAGCCGCCTCAGTTCGGCAAACTCACCAGTCCGGCCAGCCACCGGACCCTTAGCCGCCTGCACATGAAAGCAGCATGATCATTACCTGGGACTATGATCCTCTGTTTGCCGCCTTTGGACAGCAACCAGAGTCTTAGGGGCTACTATCTGCATAGGGCACACCTAGCATGTGTGGTACCGTCAAAAAAAATATATATTACTTTGCGTACCTCAAAGCCTCTTAGCAGGCTCATAAAAGCTTCATGCAACCCACTTTTGGCGGATGAAATCCTCTCAACCACCGTACCCATTAAAGTATGATGTGCCTCTGAGATGGCCCCTTGCTTCAGAAGACCCATCAGCGCGTCCGGTCGTGCACCGGATAGTCCCGGACTCTTTTTGTTGCTCTCCTTAGGAGCCGAATACTCCGAACTTCGGGTGGCCGAAGGGTTACCTTCTGGCCTTGGCGGATTAGGAGAAATCCTCCATGATGACACCTCAGGGTCGTCCGCCTCATGAGGTGGGGAGACAGGGGGAGGCGTTTCGCTCTCCATCATCTCCGGAAGAAGATCCCCCAAAGACGAACTCTATCGAGAAGGGCTACGATCCGAACTGCAAGACATACGTCTCGGTTATTGTCCTCGGAGATGAAGCAGGATATATTTACCAAAAGTACTCTTGTTCACTTAAAGCTCGGTGGAGGGCTGATCCCCTTGCGGGCATTGTGCGGTAAGAATGCCCTCCGGGGCAGGGCCCCCCTGGCGAAGGTTTCTTCCCTCGTTTGGAAACCCTTGTTTCCAAGTCTTCAGAGGCGGTCCTTTTCCTTCCTTGGGGAGAGGGAATTTCAGATTCTTCTCCCCGATCATCCTCCTTCGCAAAGACACTAATTCCCCCGGTTTGGATGAGTAATCCGTGAGGCCCGCTTTCGGCTTCTTTATTCCTCCCTTTATCTTCCCCTGATGGCGCTTGATAAGGTGCGAGCTCAAGCATTCTGGCTAGTACAGGATCCGATGAGCCTTCGGGAAGGGGGGCCGAACACCTGATCATCTTCGCCTTTTTTATCCAGTCCTGGTCAAAGAGAGATTTTTCAGAATGATGTTAGGACAAATGAAAAGACAGCGTGTTCAGCCGCAGAATTACTTACGTGGGTATCTGGACGATTGCAGTTTAGACCCGCATCCTCGGTGGTGTCCGGACACTTTATTCATGATCCGAAGAACAATCCATACATCCCTTCGAGCGTCACGCCGAAGAATTGCTGAATAGTTCACGGTCCTTCCGGGTTGAACTCCCACATACGGAGAGGTTGACGTTGACATGGTAGGACCCGACAAACTAGCATGACTTGCGTTACCTTGACAAGGCTGGCATCTCTCTTGAGGAGATCTCGGTTGCGACTCTGCAATATCGGCACGTCATTAACTGGCCCCCAGTCCAGCCCCTTAGTACTTCGGGGAGCTGTAATGTAAAACCACTCCCGCTGCCATAAGCCGGACATCTCCGGGAAGGAACCCTTTGGCCATGGAGCATCGGCGCCTTTGCTTATTATGGCACCTCCACATTCTGCGTGTCGCCCATCGACCACCTTCGGCTTCACATTGAAGGTCTTGAGCCATAAGCCGAAGTGTGGGGTGATGCGGAGGAAGGCCTCACACACGACGATGAACAACGAGATGTGAAGGATGGAATCCGGAGCCAGATCATGGAAATCGAACCCGTAATAGAACATAAGCCCTCTAACAAAGGGATCAAGGCTAAAGCCTAGCCCTCTGAGGAAGTGGGAAACAAGTACGACACTCTCGTTGGGTTCGGGAGTGGGGATGACCTGCCCTTGAGCAGGCAGCCTGTGCGAGATTTCGGCGGTCAGATACCTTCCTTCTCTTTGCTTCTTGATGTCCTCCTCTGTCAGAGGAGGCCATCCACCGGCCTTGAAGGTTGGATCCGACCATGATTGAAGGTCCGAAGCGCATAGCCTGAGCCTTGGGTGTTGGAATTCGAGGTGGGGGAAGGGAAGGATCGAGCGCGAGAAGAAAAGGACAGGCCTTGGCCCCTATATAAAGAGGGTGAATATCAAGCGTCCTCCGCGTGGCCGTTTGGCAGGCACGATTGGGTCACCCATACCCGTATTGATGAGAATCCCGTGATAAGGGGAACACGATCTCTGCTTCGACAAGACGCGCCAATAAAACCGCCTCGCAACACGTGAAGTGGCAGGCTGGTTGAGAAAAACAATTCGAATAATGACCGAGCCATGGCGTGATGTCACGTTATGAAAAGTTGTCAGCAAATTGGATTTGTGGAAATATTATACTCTCTACGGTGGTATGTGGAATTTGTTTTGCAGAGCCGGAAACGATCCTTGTGTTCGAAATCTTCTATGGAGTATTCGGAGAAGGAACCCGCCTTGCAATGCCGAAGACAATCTGCGCACCGGACTCATCGTCATTGAAGCCTGGTTCAGGGGCTACTGAGGGAGTCCTGGATTAGGGGGTCCTCGGACAGTCGTACTATATACTTTGGCCGGACTGTTGGACTATGAAGATACAAGATTGAAGACTTCGTCCCATGTCCGGATGGGACTCTCCTTTGCGTGGAAGGCAAGCTTGGCAATTCGGATATGTAGATCTCCTCCCTTGTAACCGACTCTGTGTAACCCTAGCCCCCTCCGGTGTCTATATAAACCGGAGGGTTTAGTCCGTAGGACAACAACAATCATAATCATAGGCTAGCTTCTAGGGTTTAGCCTCTACGATCTCGTGGTAGATCAACTCTTGTATGCTCATATCATCAAGATCAATCAAGCAGGAAGTAGGGTATTACCTCCATCGAGAGGGGCCGAACCTGTGTAAACATTGTGTCCCCCGCCTCCTGTTACCATCCGCCTTAGACGCACAGTTCGGCACCCCCTACCCGAGATCCGCCGGTTTTGACACCGACAATGTGCCCATTGCGGACGCGAAGGAAGAACAAGTGGCGTAGAAGCGCCACGGATGGCATCACACCCAGGTACGCCTCACAGTAGTAGACGAAGATGGACAGGAGGAGGATAGAGTTGGGGTGGAGGTGCAACGCCTGCAACCCGTAGTGGTCAAGGACCTCATAAAAGAAATCAGAGAAGGGGGGAACCAACCCGAAGGCGATGCTACTCGAGAAGAAGGGGAAGAAGGTGCTTCCCTTTGGCTCCGGCACGTCGGAGGCAAGCCGGAGCTCCGTCTTGCCCCCTTCATTGCTCCCCCCCCCGCCGTCAGCAGGCGCGCGGAGGCAAGTCTCTTTTCGGTTACAGTGGGTCTAGAGCTGGCTCATACCAAGCCGGCGCCGAGGAGGGCTTGGTCTTGCGCGGCGCCATGGATCGCAGATGTGGGGCAAGATTGGAGCAGATCTGGAGATTTCGGTGGCGAGGAGCAAGAAAGGGGATCTGGAGCAAGGCGAGGAAGAAGCAATGAAGGCAAGCACTGTCTGCGCCAGCCTTTTGTCAGGTCAGGCAGTTGTCGAGGCAGCGTGGGGAAGTGGAGACGCCCATGTCCAATCAACCGCCACGCGTCGACCAAGGCCACAGGCTTTTGGGGCCCACGGCGCTCCGCACTTGACCCTTGGCTTTGCCTCGAAGCCAAGCCCGAGTGCGCCTTGGGCCCGGGGGCTACTGTCGGCGTTCTGGGAACGGGGGTCCCCAGACTTGCCTGCCTGCGGCCCACGGCGTGGCTGTGCTAGCGGGCCTGTATGGCCCATCTTCATCAACAAAGCACTCAAGACCCTCGCGAGGGGCCAAGCCTCGTGAGGCGGACGACGCAAGACCTCCTCAGGAGCAGCCTCACCAGGCTGCCTCGCGAGGAGCGGAGTTATCAAGGCGGGGCAAACCTCGCGAGGCTCTCGTGACGTGAGCGATGATGATTGACACCAGGCGGGCGCCAGCACGCGAAGTGTCCTGGTTTCCTCTTTGGTGCTAAGGAAGCAGGCGCAGGCGCGGAGCACCGAGGCATCAGGCAAAGGTTTCCATATCGGTGCAACGAGACCAAGACCAGCAGGCCAGCAGGACGGAGGTCACCGTGGAGCCCAAGACGGCGTCACCACCAGACCCTTTTGCAGGCGAAGACCACTTTTGTCAGGATAGCTCGTACTAGCTGTCCCGTTTCAAATTAGCCCGCCGTTGTTGGCTCCCTTCCCGCTCAATATTTGGGGAGATGACCAGGGCCTATATAAGTAGAACTAGCCACCACAGTAGGGGCATCTCATCTGGATCTGATCTAGCCTTGGGCCAATCCTTAGCCACACACCGAACACAAGAACACCTCAACCTCAGGAGGTCGTTCTTCCACTTGTATTGTTCATCATCAGCCCAAGAGGCAATCCACCACCACACACTGGAGTTGGGCATTACGCCACAACGGTGGCCCGAACCAGTATAAATCTTGTGTCTTTGTGTTGCTATGTCCGTCGAGTTCGTCCGCGAGATCTTAGTGAGCTAGGGCGTAGATCGGTTGGAGGGAAAGAACTTTGCGCGCACCCCAGAGTTCGAAGCTTAAGGGTTTTGCCGGAACCCCTCATCCGACAGGTGCGGCCAGGGGGGGCCCTAAGTTGTTTATCACTAGCACGGAGCATAGCGCTTCCTCTCTTGCACGGGCATAGCCGCTCCTCGACCGTGTGGACTACCAGCACTGAGCATGGTGCTTCCACTGGTGTGTGGGTGAGGGCTCCCTCTGAGTGGAGCCCCCGGGGCGTGTACAGCCCCGCCCTGACACGTGGCTTGCACGGCAGGGCTAGACGAGGTGTGTCTAGGCACTCGTGAGCCAGCGCGGGACTCACGAGGCCCTGCCTCAAGGCGGGTTGCGCCTGGTCTTGGTTCTTGGCAGCTTCGTTAATCCTGCAAGATGGTCAGGTAACCTGCGCCGGACGAGTTTCCAGAGGCGATCCCATGAGAAGGTCAGACACCAACGACCCCAGGAGGTGACATGATTGGGGCCGGCCCGCCAGACAGAGCTCGGTCATTTGGTTTATCGACGCTGCAGGGACGGGCCCGAGCACAGACGTCGTGCTGAGCCTACTCATGCAAGAAATCCTAAGGGAAAACGACCGGTGCGCGGCTCTCGTGGTGACGATGGCGATCGCGGGTGGGGCATCGATGTACCAGATAAGCAGGTGGTACCTATAGATAACTTATGCAAAGAAATAAGCCAGCTTAGATAGATGCGAGAACGATACATGCCACTGGGACGGACCCGAGCAGCCTGGGGATGATGCAGCCCGAGTGGTGCCCCAACAGAGTAAGCTAAAGACGCAAAAGGATACATGCCGCAGGGACAGGCCCGTGCGGCCTGGGAATAAAGCTGCCCGAGGGACGCTCCCAGCTAAATAAACATGGAAAATGTCACCTGGTTCCGTTATCGAAGGAGTGTTGGGGTAGCTGAAGACGCGTGATGAAGGAGTCGTTCCTCATGAGCCGCCAGGGCCCGGAGCCTCTAGAGGCTCTGGGGGCTCGGGCGGTTCCTTGAGGACCGTCTCCATCTCCACCAGGACTGCGTGATGTCTGGCCTCCTGAGCTGCCAGGATGCTCCATAGGTGGCGCTGGTGGGCGGCCGCCATGTTTGGCAAGCCAAATGGCATGCAGACTTTGCTGTGAGGTGGACCCTCACAACGCCCAGCGCGCGAAGGCCAGAAGCGCTCCTGAGACGCGGCTCTGTTGAGCCCTGGGATGTCGATGCAGACGCGCAGCCCGCCGTCCTCGCCAGGATGGGGAGCTGCGCCGAGTGGTGGGCGGCTGTCGCCTCGGATGGCTCTTGCTTCTCGAAGCTCCTGGGTGGCCTTGTCGATGAACTCCTGAGCGCCGGGCGCTCCTCGCCCAGTGCCCTCCTAAGGGAAGCGTGTAGCAAAGCAAGCCTCCATGTGGTGCCCGAGCGCCTCCCTCGTGATGTTGGCCAGGTCCGAGGCCCTCCAGAAGAGAGCCCCCGAGCCTCGCCCGAGGAGGGCGCCGGGTGCGCTTTCCTATGCAAGGGAGGGAGGCGCCCCAGGAGCAGGCGCTGATCCTGAGGCGGTGACGCTGGTGTCGGTGTTCTGGGAACGGGGGTCCCCAGACTTGCCTGCCTGCGGCCCACGGCATGGCTGAGCGAGCAGGCCAGTACAGCCCATCTTCATCGACAAGGCATTCTAGACCCTCGCGAGGGGCCAAGCCTCGCAAGGCAGACGACACAAGACCTCCTCAGGAGCGGCCTCGCCAGGCAGGCTCACGAGGGGCGGAGAGATCAAGGCAAGGCAAACCTCACGAGGTCCACGTGACGTGAGCCATGACGATCGAGACCAGGCGGGCGCCAACGCGCGCAGCGACCTTGTTGCCTCTATGGTGCCAAGGGGGCAAGCGCAGGCGCGGAGTACCGAGGCATCAAGCAAAGGTTTCCACATCGGTGCAACGAGACCAAGACCAGCCGGACGGCAATACGGAGGTCACCATGGATCCCAAGACGGCATCACCACCAGAGCCTTTTGCAGGCGAAGACCACTTTTGTCAGGATAAGCTGTACTAGCTGTCCCCTTTCAAATTGGCCGTTGTTGGCTCCCTTCCCGCTCAATATTTGGGGAGACGACCAGGGCCTATATAAGTAGAGCTAGCCACCACAGTAGAGGCAACTGATTGAGAGGCATCTCGCCCACACAAGTTCACCAAGCATAAGAACACCTTGCCTCAGGAGGCTGTTCTTCCCCTTGTACTGTTCATCATTAGCCCAAGAGGCAATCCACCACCACCACACTGGAGTAGGGTATTACACCACAACGGTGGCCCGAACCAGTATAAATCTTGTGTCTTTCTGTGTTGCGAGTTCATCGAGTTCGACCGCGAGATCCTAGAGAGCTAGGGCATGAATCGATAGGGAGGAGATCTTCGCACGCACCCAAGTGTTCGAACCTCGAGGGTTTTGCCGGAACCCGTGATCCGACATTTGGCACGCCAGGTAGGGGTGCGCCGAAGCTTCCTTTCGTCGCTCCGCGCCCGGTTGCTCCGTCGTCTCCATGGAGGATGCTCGCCGCGCTCGTGCTGAGCGCCGGGCTGCCCTCGCCGCCCGCGTCGCTCAGACGGCTCCCGTCGGCGGGCCACCTCATCGTTCCCCATCGCCTGCCTCCAACGCCGCCACCGGCCGGCGGGGAACGAGTAGCTGGCATCCTCGCTGCACCCCTCGGTGCGGCAGGATGGCCGCACCGCCACTCCATCGCTGACCCCGGACGGTTCTTCATCCCATGCACGTCCTGCTCCCATGGACGTGCGGGCCGCGCTCCTCATGGCGCACGAGCTCCTGCGCTACCGCCCGGTCGACGACCTCTACGAGTACTGGCTCGACCGTATCGCCGAGCTCGTCCGCGCCACAGGGGGTTCCCCGGCGCCGTCCCTCTCTCTGCCTCGCCCTCCGCCAGCCACGGGTGACATGGCTCATGGAGCGCCTCTACCACCTCTGCATCAAGACGGCGACCTGGCGCCAAGACACGCTGCTCCATGACGCGACCCACCGCGTCCAGCGCCTGCGCGTGAAGAAAGAAGCTGCCAAGAAGTCCCTCTGCCGCAAGAAAACGCTCCGCCGCTCCTCGTGCCACCGCGCCAGGACCGGCTGCTGCGGCAAGACCGCGCGCCACCTGTAGCGGCAGAGCGCGGACCCCATCAAGACCAAGCTCCACCCCCAAGGAGGGCCCCGGTGACCAATGCCGGCTGCCGTGCTTTCACCCCCGAGCTGCGTAGCGTCGCCTGGCCGGGCAAGTTCAAGCCGGATCTGCCTCCTCGCTACGACGGCACCCCCGACCCCGCGGAGTTCCTGCAGCTGTATGAGCTGAGCATCGAAGCGGCCAACGGCAACGAGAAAGTCATGGCGATCTGGTTTCCCATGGCTCTCAAGGATGGCGCCCGCTCCTGGCTCCTGAACCTGCCACCGGGCTCGATCTCCTCCAGGGACGAGATGCGCGACCGCTTCGTCGCCGACTTCCAAGGCACTCGCGACCGTCCGCCGGCTGCGGGTGACCTGCGTCGTGTCAAGTAGCAACCGGGAGAGACCCTCCAGAAGTACATCCAACGCTTCAACAACGTCTGCCTCAAGATCCCCAAGGTGACGGAGGAGGCCATCATCTCTGCGTTCTCTGATGGCGTCCACGACGTTAAGATGAAGGAAGAGCTCGCTATCCACAAGGAGTTGTGCACGTCCCTGTAGTTGTTCAACCTGGCGACCAAGTGCGCAAGAGCTGAGGAGGGCGCCTCTCCCTCCTCGAGCTCCCAGCCGCAGACCCGGAGGAGAAGAAAGCCAAGGCCAAGGACGTGAAGCGCAAGGGAGCAGCCGTGCTTGCAGCGGAACCAGACACCAAGCGTGGCAGGGACCAACCAGAGTCATCCAAGAGCAGTCGTCCGTTCTGCGCCTACCACAACCTGAATACCGACAACACCAGTGACTGTCAAGAGCTCAAAGCCATTCGCGAAGGACGCTTCGGTCGATGCCCCGAGCGCGGAGACCGTGGCTACGGCCGAGGAGGAGGACGTGGTGGCAGACGCTGGGACGACCGTGGCCCGCGCCAGGAGTGGCGCGACCGACCTCGTGATGACCGCTGGCAGGATCAGCCTCGCGAGGGCGCCTGGAGGGACCGTCCTCAAGGCAACGCTGGACTCCCTCCGCTGCTGCCACCGCCAAGAAGGAATGACGAACACCATCAAGACGAGGGGGCTGGGGGCTTCTAGGAACCGCGTGCCATCACCTGCATCTTGGGCGGAGCCCAGGCCCCAGCCTCGCAGCGTATCTTCAAGCAGTTTGCTCGTGAAGTGAATGCAGTCCTCCCCAAGCTCGAAGCCACGCGCCCACTCAGATGGTCCCAGAGCCCCATCACGTTCAACTCGGTAGATCAGCTCAAGTGTGTAGCTACTGCTGGCGCCCTCCCGATGCTTTGCTCCCCAGTCATCAGCAATGTGCAAGTTACCAAGACCCTCATCGACGGCGGCGCAGGGCTCAACGTCATGTCCGTCGACACGTTCGACAACCTCCAAGTGCCATATGATTAGCTTCAGCCTACCAAGCCTTTCTCAGGAGTGACCGACGGTTCCACCACACCAATAGGGCAGGTCCGCCTCCCTATCACCTTCAGAGAACGCAAGAACTACCGCACCGAGCTCATGGACTTCGACGTTGCGCACATCCGTCCGCCCTACAATGCCATCCTCGGGTATCCAGCCCTGGCCAAGTTCATGGCCGTGACCCATCACGGCTACAATGTCCTCAAGATGCGGGGGAGCAGCGGGATCATCACGGTCCCATGTGAAGAGAGAGATGCAGTGGGCTCCCTCGAGCGTGCCTTTCAAGCGGCAGCAATCGACAACCCCGACAGCAAGGGCGAGGGCCCTCCTGAGGTCATCCCTAAGAAGAAGAAGCAACTGTGCCGTGCAGGACTTCGGGAGGGTGGCGTCGCAGCCGGAGCCACGTCAGGATCAGCGCCCGCTCTAGGGGCGCCTCCCTCCATCGCATAGGTAGGCGCGCCCGGCGCCCTTCACGGGCAGGGCTCGGGGGCTTTCTTTGGAAGGCCTCAGACCTTGCCCACATCGCGAGGGAGGTGCTCGAGCACCACTTGGAGGCGTGCTTCGTGGCATGTTTCCCTCAGGAGGACACAGGGCAAGGATCGCCACCGTTCAGGAGTTCATCACCAAGACCACCCAGGAATTGCAAGATGCAAGGGCCATGCGCGGCAACCGCCGCTCACGAGGCGCAGCTCCCCATCCAGGCGAGGATGTCGGGCTGCGCGTCTGCATCAATGTTCCAGGGCTCAACAGGGACGCTTCTCAGGAGCCTTTCTGGCCTTCGCGCGTGGGACGCTACAAGGGCCCACCGCACAGCTACGTTCGCATGCCCTTCGGCCTGCCGAGCGTGTCGTCCGCCTACCAGCACAACTTGCGGCACATCCTAGCAGCTCAGGAGGCCAGGCACCACGTCGTCCTGACTGAGATGGAGACGGTCCTCGAGGAACCACCTGAGCCCCCAGAGCCTCCTGAGGCTCAGGGCCCCGGTGGCTCATGAGGAGCGACCTCTTCGCTGCGCACCTTTAGCTGCCTCAACTCTCCTTCGTCAACAGAACCAGGTGATATTTTCCAAGTTCATTTAGCTAGGAGCGCCCCTCGGGCTGCATCATTCCCAGGCCGCGTGGGTCCATCCCTGTGGCATGTATCCCTTTTTTATGTCTTTAGCTTACCTAGTTGGGGGCGCCCCTCGGGCTGCATCATCCCCAAGCCGCTCGGGCCTGACCCAGTGGCATGTATCTCCCTTGCATTTACTTAAGCCTGTTGCTCTCCATGCTTAACCTACCTATGATTACTACTTGCTTGATCGCCACCCATCATGGGGACCGCGCGCCGGCCGTCGTTCTTCAGGACCCTTAGCGTGAGTAAGTTGAGCACGGCGTCTGTACTCGGGCCCGTCCCTGCAACATTGATAAATCCAATGGCTGAGCTCTGTCTGGCGGGCCGGCCCCGTTTACGTCACCTCCTAGGGCCGTTGGTGCTTGGCTTTCTCACACGATAACCTCAGGAGATTCGTTCGGCGCAGGTTGTCTGACCACCTCGCAGGGCCAGCACAGCGAACAAGAACCAAGACCAGGCGCAACCCGCCTTGAGGTAGGGCCTCGTGAGTCCCGCGCTGGCTCACGAGTGCCCAGATACACCTCATGTAGCCCTGCCGTGCAAGCCACGTGTAAGGGCAGGGCTGTACACGCCTCGGGGGCTCTCCTCAGAGGGAGCCCCCCCTCCCACGCACAAGTGGAAGCACCATGCTCCGCGCTGGCCGTCAACACTGCCGAGGAGCGGCTATGCCCGTGCACAAGCGGAAGCACTATGCTCCGCGCTGGTGATAAACAACTGAGGGCGGCTTCACAGTCGTACCAACCTCTGGGAGCCCCAGAGCTCAGCGTCCGGCCTCACCGCAACGCCTCCCCTCGGGAGAGCCACGCGAGGGGGCTGGGCACGGGGGCTGCGCTCGGGTCACGCCCAAGCGTATGCCACCCAACCAGGTCTCCAGGACCTTGGGGCTGGGCTCGGGTCACACCCAAGCGCACGCACCAAACCAGGTCTCCCGGACCTGGTCGTCGCACGCCCCTCTCGAGCCGAGCCTCGGCGAGGGCAAAGGTATAGAGATTGTTCGCACATCAAGGGGGACTCCCGAGCATCGCGACTCAGGAGCCTAACTGGTCACGTAGCCCCTCACTCCTAGGTCCGTCCTGGTCTCCGGTCGGCCCACTGGCGGTTGAGGTATGCGCAGGGCCCGGCTCTGCCGACATAGAACATTAACCTATCCTCGCATACTCTCCCTGTAAGCTATTTGCACGTCAAGGGGGACTCCTGAGCATCACAGCTCAGGAGCCTAACTGGTCACGTAGCCCCTCACTCCTTGGTCCGTCCTAGTCTCCGGTCGGCCCAACGGCGGTTGAGGTATGCACGGGGACGGGCTCTGCCGACGCAGAACACAAAGCAAATAGGAAGAAAATCGCAAAACCTCGAAGCAAATATTACAAAACATATTGTGCTCACAATATCATATGAAAGTTTTAACGCCTCCACGAGGCCTGATGCGTATTGCGGGAATGAAACAGGAAAGCAGCCATAGGTCACCCCTAGACAACCCCATCGCCTGTAGAAGGTGCTCCTCCCTTGGTAGCGTCGTCTTCACCTGCACCACCAGCTGCAGGATCGGTGGCATCGCCGGTCGAGGGCGCGGGGACGAAGCCGCGGAACTTCTTCAGCAGGGCCTCCACCTGACCTTTCACGGCTGCAGCGGCGGCCGCACAATGTTCATCAGCTACAGGCTCCAGCAGCTCGTCGAGACGAGCATTGGGGTCGCGAAGGTACAGATGGCTAAAGACACGCGTCAGCGCAGCTGAAGAAAGGACACGAGCCTCAGCCTTAGCCATGGGACCAATGCCCTCCACGACTTCCTCAAGCGCCTTCACCAAGTGGGGAAGCAGCTAAGCAGGGCCATCCTCGTCGGTGGTCAGCGGCTTCTCCAGGCCCTTCTCGTACAGTGACTTCAGTGCCACGCCGGACCTTTTCTCAAGAAACAAGAAGGCCACGCGGTCTTCGGCCAGGACCTTCGCCTTGGCGTCGAGCTTGGCCTCCCTCGCCTTAGCCTTCTGCTCCAGCTCCTCCAGTCGGCTGCGCTCTGCGGCCTGCGCCTTCGTCAGCTCCCCCAGCTCAGCATCGGGGCCCTTGATGGCGTCCTCCCGAGCCTTCATCTCCTCCTCCTTCGCCTTGCGGTCACGTGCTTCTTTTGCGCGATCGTCGCGCAGGCTCTTCAGCTCACCCTCCAGTTTTCGGCAGCGGCCGCGGGCGGCCTCGGCGTCCTTCAGCACCGCCTGGCGATCGGCCACAGCTCTGGTGGTGGCCTGCTTCTCCTTCTCGGAGGCTGCCGTGGCCTGGCTCAGCGACGCTCGAACTGCCGAGTCAGAGTGAAGCCAGACTGAGGCCAGCTTCAGGCGCCCGACCACTAGGTGCGGGTCCACTCCTAGGAGGTCTTCCCGCAGTTTGGCCATCCCCGAGAAGTCACGCTCCAAGACTGTGGAGGAGGCAGAAGAATTTGGACCAGAGGCGCAGCAGGAGGAGGAAGCGACGTCGTTACCAGAGCCTGGAAGACCGAGGGCTCCGGGGCCCTTGGGACCTCATCAGCCGAGCCGAGTGCCGGCACTACCGGAGCCAGCGGGGCCACGGGGGTTGATTCCTCCTGACGATGCTCCTCTTGGCCTCACGAGGACGACCGGGCTGGGGAGGTGCGAGTGCTATCGCCTCTCTTCTACGCAGAAGGGGGCACGGCCGCGGCATCCTCCTTCCTCTTCTTCGTTGAAGGCACCGGCCTGATCAACCAAGGGCGAATGTCAGAAAACAGCAAGTACAAGCAGGAACAAGACGAAGCTCGAAGCACTTACTGATCCATGGCGACATAGTCCACCTTCTGCTTGGGGAGCCTGAAGCCCGAAAGTGTGGGGGCCTGAGGAGTGGGCACACGAGCTCCGGGGGCAGAAGACGGCGCAGCAGAAGGGCTGGAGCCGGCCCCAGGTGGTGTCAAGGCAGAGGCAGCATCTCGAGAGACCAACGACGACCTACCCCTTGTTGGGATGAGGGGCAGCTCCCTCTCCTCCTGGTGGGCGTCGACCTCGGCGTCGTCTGGCAGAGCGCGGAGGATGTCAGCCTTGCTCAAGGGGGAGTTCTGCCCCATCTCCTCGGGGGTCTCCCCCGAGTCCTCCTCCCTCTCTTCCTCCCTGCGGGACTCGTCAGAAGACACCTCCACCGGCTTCGGCATTGCTGAGGGCCTAGTGAGCGTCGGCGGCACCAGCCCGCGCGCATCGAAGGTCGGCCTGGAGGCAAAGAATTGCTCCTAGTCCTTGAGCTGGAACAAAGGAACAAAGGCGCTCGGTGGGTACTCTTGGTTATCCCCAACCAAGAGGCGCAGAACTGCAGTCAGCTCGTCATCAGGCAGGGCCACCGGGCTCAGATGAATCCCATCTTCTTCATCTCCAAGCTTCCACAAGGGGCGCTTACGCGCCTGAAGTGGAGCAACGCACAGCGTCAAGAATTCCTTCAGGAGCATGGCCCACGTCACCTTGGTCGCCTTCGCATTGCCCGGCTTCAAATCGATCTTCATCTGCTCCAACACTGACGATGCCCGCTCGTCGGTAAGCTCTACACGAGACCACCCCTTGTCAAACTGGGGCGCCTCCGTCGGCAGTTCCAAGCATGGATGGACGCACTTGGCGCTCATCATGACCCATTTGGCCCTGATGTTGTCAACCCTCTTCCCGGTGTTCGAGATCGAGTTGGCCTGGCCGGACACGATGAAGTTAGCACACCCGGAGATATGGCCGCCGGAGAGGCGGCGGAAGAAGAAGTGGCGCAGCAGTGCCATGGACGGCATCACGCCCAGGTACGCTTCGCAATAGTAGGCGAAGATAGACAGGAGAAGAACGGAGTTGGGATGGAGATGCAGCGCCTACAGCCCGAAGTGGTCGAGGACCTCAAAAAAGAAATCAGAAAAGGGGGGAACCAACCCGGCGGCGATGCGTCATGAAGAAAGGGAAGAAGGTGCTTCCCTTAGGCTCCGGCGCGTCGGAGGCAAGCCGGAGCTCTGTCTTCCCCCTCGCGTTGCTCTCCCCCGCCGTCAGCAAGCGCGTGGTGGCTAGGTTCTTCTCCGTGACATTGGGCGCATCAAGGGCTAGCTCGAACCAAGCCGGCGCCGAGGAGGACTTGACCTTGCGCGGCGCCATTGGTCGCAGATGCGGAGCGAGGTTGGAGCAGATCTGGAGGTTCCGGCAGCAAGGAGTGAGAAAGGGGATCTGGAGCAAGGCGGGGAAGAAGCAATGAAGGTAAGCACTGTCTGCGTCAGCCTTTTTGTCAAGACGGGCAGTTGCCGAGGCAGCGTGGGGAAGCGGAGACGCCCACGTCCAATCAACCGCGACGCGTCAACCGAGGCCGTAGGCCATTGGGGCCCGCGGCGCTCCGCGCTTGACCTTTGGCTTCGCCTCGAAGCCAAGCCCGAGCGCGCCTTGGGCCTGGGGGCTACTGTCGGCGTTCTGGGAACGGGGGTCCCCAAACTTGCCTACCTGCGGCCCATGGCGTGGCTGAGGGAGCTGGCCTGTACGGCCCATCTTCATCGACAAGGCATTCAAGACCCTCACGAGGGGCCAAACCTCGCGAGGCGGATGAGACAAGACCTCCTCAGGAGCAGCCTCGCCAGGCAGGCTCACGAGGGGCGGAGAGATCAAGGAAAGGCAAACCTTGCGAGGTCCACGTGACGTGAGCCATGACGATCGAGACCAGGCGGGCGCTAAGCGGGCACCAGCGCGCGCAGCGCCCTTGTTTCCTCTTTGGTGCCAAGGGAGCAATCGCAGGCGCGGAGTACCGAGGCATCAAGCAAAGGTTTCCACATCGGTGCAACGAGACCAAGACTAGCCAGACGGCAAGACGGAGGTCACCATGGAGCCCAAGATGGCGTCACCACCAGAGCCTTTTGCAGGCGAAGACCACTTTTGTCAGGATAAGCTGTACTAGCTGTCCCCTTTCAAATTGGTTGTTGTTGGCTCCCTTCCCGCTCAATATTTGGGGAGAGGACCAGGGCCTATATAAGTAGAGCTAGCCACCACAGTAGAGGCAACTCATTGAGAGGCATCTCGCCCACACAAGTTCACCAAGCATAAGAACACCTCGCCTCAGGAGGCTGTTCTTCCCCTTGTACTGTTCATCATCAGCCCAAGAGGCAATCCACCACCACCACACTAGAGTAGGGTATTACACCACAACGGTGGCCCGAACCAGTATAAATCTTGTGTCTTTCTGTGTTGCAAATTCGTCGAGTTCGTCCGCGAGATCCTAGAGAGCTAGGGCGTGAATCAATAGGGAGGAGATATTCGCACGCACCCCAGTGTTCGAACCTCGAGGGTTTTGCCGGAACCCGTGATCCGACAGCTGGAGACGCCACTCTCCTGAGGCCCTGCGCGGAGTAGTTGCTTCTTCTTCTTGGGGATGGCCTCAGGAGGGTACATGGTGCCTTGGTTGTCGGGGTCTTCGATTGCTGCAGCTTGGAAGGCGCGCTCAAGGGAGCACACCGCATATCTTTCTTCACAGGGGACAGTGATGATTCTCCCGCTTCCTGGCATCTTAAGGACGTTGTAGCTGTGGTGGATCACTGCCATGAACTTGGCTAATGCCGGATACCCAAGGATGGCGTTGTACGGCAGACGGATGTGGGCGACGTCAAAGTCGGTAAGCTCGGTGCGGTAGTTGTCGCGCTGGCCGAATGTGACAGGGAGGCGAACCTGCCCTATCGGAGTGGTGGAGCCGTCGGTTACTCCTGAGAAGGGTTTGGTAGGCTACAACTGATCGTATGGCACTTGGAGGCTGTCGAATGTCTCAACGGACAGGACGTTAAGCCCTGCGCCACCGTTGATGAGGGTCTAGGTGACTTGCACGTTGCTGATGACGGGCGAGCACAGCATCAGGAGGGCGCCAGCAGTAGCCCCGCACTTGAGCTAATCTGATGAACTAAAGGTGATGGCGCATTTGGACCACCTGAGCGGGCGCGTGGCCTCAAGCCTGGGAAGGGCCGCGTTCACTTTGCGAGCAAACTGCTTGAACATGCGTTGGGAAGCTGGGGCCTGAGCGCCGCCCAAGATGCAATGGATGGCGCACGGCTCCTGGAAGCCCCCAGCCCCCTCGTCTTGGTGGTCGTCGTCGTTCCTTCTTGGTGGTGGCGGCATTGAAGGGAGACCAGCATTGCCCAGAGGGCGGTCCTTGCGAGGCCAGTCCCTCCATGCGCCCTCACGAGGCTGGTCCTGCCAACGGTCCTCGCGAGGCCGGTCGCGCCACTCCTGGCGGGGGCCGTGGTCGTCCCAGCGTCCTCCACCTCGTCCTCCTCCTCAGCCGTAGCCCCGGTCGTTGCGCTCGGGGCGTCGACCGAAGCGTCCATCTCGAATGGCCCTGAGCTCTTGACAATCGTTGGTGTTGTGGCTGTGTACATTGTGGAAGGCGCAGAACGGACGGCTGCTCTTGGACGACTCGGGATGGTCCCGGCCGCGCTTCGTGTCTAGCTCCGCCACGAGCACGGCCACCCCCTTGCACTTCACGTCCTTGGCCTTGACTTTCTTCTCCTCTGGTTCGATAGCAGGGAGCTCGAGGAGGGAAAGGCGCCCTTCCTCAGCTCTTGCGCACTTGGTCGCCATGTTGAACAGCTCCAGAGCCGTGCATAGCTCCTCGTGGATGGCGAGCTCCTCCTTCATCTTGACGTCGCGGACGCCATCGGAAAATGCTAAAATGATGGCGTCGTCCGTCACCTTGGGGATCTTGAGGCAAACGTTGTTGAAGAGCTGGATGTACTTCTGCAAGGTCTCTCCTGGCTGCTGCTTGATGCGGCGTAGGTCGCCCGCTGCCGGCGGGCGGTCGCGAGTGCCCTGGAAGTTGGCGATGAAGCGGTCGCGCATCTCACCCCAGGAGGAGATCGAGCCCGTGGGCAGATTCAGGAGACACGAGCGAGCACCATCCTTGAGAGCCATGCGGAACCAGTTCGCCATGACTTTCTCGTTGCCGTTGGCCGCCTCGATGCTCAGCTCGTAGAGCTGCAAGAACTCCGTAGGGTCGGGGGTGCCGTCGTAGCGAGGAGGCAGGTCTGGCTTGAACTTGCTCGGTCAGACGACGTTACGCAGCTCTGGAGTGAAGGCGCGGCAGCTTGCTGTGGCCACCAGGGCCCTCTGCAGAGGCGGAGCCTGCCCTTGATGCATGTGCTCCGCCACCGCGGGTGGTGCGCGGTCTTGTCGTGGTGGCGCCAGGAGCGCAGGGGCGTTTTCTTGCGGCCGGGGAACTTCTTGGCAGCTTCCTTCTTCTCGCGCGGGCGCCTGGCGCGGTGGGTCGCGCCGGGGGGCCGCGCGCCTTGGCGCCATGGCTCCGTCTTGGTGTGGAGGCGGCGGAGGCGCCCCATGGGCTACGTTACCCGTGGCTGGAGGAGGGCGAGGTAGCGAGAGAGACGGGGCAGGCGAGCCCCCAGCGGCACTGACGAGCTCGGTGATGCGGACCGACCAGTCCTCGTAGAGGTCGTCGACCGGGCGGTAGCGCAGGAGCTCGCGTGCCATGAGCAGCGTGGCCTGCGTGTCCGTGGGCACGCGACGAGCGTGAGATGATGAGTCGGCCGGAGTTAGCGATGGAGTGGCGGTGCGGCCGTCCCGCCACACAGAGGGGTGCAGCGCGGACGCTTGCTGCTCGTTTCCCGCCAGGCCGGTGGCGGTGTTGGCGGCGGGTGACGAAGAATGACAGGGAGGCCCGCCGACAGGGTCGTCTGTGTGACACGGGTGGCGAGGGCGGCCCGGTGCTCAACGCGGGCTAGACGCGCGTCTGCCATGGATGAGGTGGAGCGGTGGAACGTGGGTCAGCGGAAGGAAAGCTTCGGCGCACCCCTACCTGGCGCGCCAAATGTCGGATTTCGGGTTCCGGCAAAACCCTCAAGGTTCGAACACTGGGGTGCGCACGAAGATCTCTCCCTCCTCTAGCTCACACACTCCCCATGATCCCAAGGCTCAGCACATCAAACTCGCAGAACAAAGGACACAGGGTTTATACTGGTTCGGGCCATCGATGTGGTGTAATACCCTACTCCAGTGTGGTGTGTTGGATTGCCTCTTGGGCTGAGGAAGAACTAGTACAAGGGAAGAACAGCCTCCTGAGGAGAGGTGTTCTTGAGCTCCGTGAGCTTGTGTGGTCGAGGATGATCTGATGGATCCGAGATCCCTGCCTCCTACTGTGGTGGCTAGTCCTATTTATAGAGGCCCTGGTCCTCTCCCCAAATGTAGGCGGGAAGGGATCCAACAACGGCCAAATTTGAAGGGAGACAACCAGTACAAGTTATCCTGACTAAAGGTGGTCTTCGCCTGCCAAAGGCTCTGGTGGTGACGCCGTCCTGGGCTCCATGGTGACCTCTGTCCAGCCATCCCGCTAGTCTTCGTATTGTTGCACCGATATGGAAACCTTTGCCTGATGCCTCGGGACTCCTCGCCTGTGCTTGCCTCTTTAGCACCAAAGAGGAAACGAGTACACGTCGCGTGTTGGCGCCCGCCTGGTGCCCGCCTGGCCTTGGTCGTCATGGCTTGCATCACAGGAACCTCACGAGGTGCCCCTCGCCTTGATCTCTCCGCCCCTCACGAGCCAGCCTAGTGAGGCTGCCCCCAAGGAGGTCTTGTGTGGTCCGCCTCGCGAGGCTTGGCCCCTCACGAGGGTCTTGAGTGTCTGCTGGTGAAGATGGGCCGTACAGGGCCGCTGGCGGAGCCACGCCGAGGGCCGTAGGCAGGCAAGTCTGGGGACCCCCGTTCCCAGGACGCCAACAGAATTCTAATAACATCTCCAATAGATGACGTAAAATACATAACCACAAAGTGCTAGATGTAAAATACATCAGCCGCTCGTCTCTGAACTTAACTGTTGAAACTGAATTTAACTGTGGAAACTGAACTTAACTGTCGATACTGAATTTTGTTGTCGAAACTGAATTTTACTGTCGAAACTGAACGCACTAGTAGCAGAAAAGCAGTAGCAGCAGCGCGTGCGAGAGCCGGGGTAGCTGGTCGTGTAGCAGCATCAGTCGACTGACACCACTGGCCAAACCGCCACCCCCCGCCGCCCGCGGCCGGTGGTGCACCGCCCCACCCGCCCAAAAACCACTCCCCACCGCCGGTCCGCCGCCACCCCGGCCATCCCTCTAGGCCCCCCCGTGCCGAGATTTTTCTCCAGCAATCCCCACGGCACCGCCCCACCACCGCCGGCGACCACCGCCCCCACCCTGAACCCTAAGATAGATAGTGGGCTACCTCTTCGGCGAGCCCCCCTCCCCGTTGCGACTGGTTCTCCCTTAACTCTGGCGAGCCCCACTCCCCACCCCCTGAAAATTGACTGACCCAAAAGTCAATTCAGTCAACTGAAGTGTAGCCAAATCGGAGCAGCATCACAAGCAACAACAAGAGAGAGAGCAGCAGCGCGAGCAAGAGCAATAGCAAGAGCAGACCAGGCAGGGGACCGAGAGCAAGAGAAGAGCAGTAGCGCGAGTGAGAGCTAAAACAGCAGCAGCTCCTACTGATGTGGACGTCGCCGCCGAGGGAGCGACGCCGTGGAGGAAGTGGCCGGTGACGCCGCCGTGGATGGAGTCGCGCCATGTCGGCTCGGGACCGAGCGCCGGCAGCACCGTGAGTTCGAATCAAGAAGAAAATGTGGTGATTTGTGTACAACCTCTTTGGTGGCGCCGATTAGACCTCAGCTTCATCCGAGGAAATGGTGATGATGATGCTCTTCCGGTGGTGCAGGTGAAGACGGCGGTGTGTGAATGGAGGTGGTGCGAAAGACGAGGGGAACATCGGGGCAGCTCCTTGGAGGTGGAGGACGGGGTGGCTGAACCAGCGGGACGACGAGATCGACAACGGATCCTCATCTAGTACGGTGGATGAGGGGCGTCGAGGTGTTGCTGTGGACGACGTCATCGGGGAAGAGGCTCCGGCTGGGTGGCGAATAGAGGAGGGTGTGGGGCTTCGCAGGTTTTCGCGGCCTCTGTGTACGAATGGGTGGGCTAATGGGATGGGAGTGGGGAACCATGGCTTAGGGACGGGCTTGTCCGAAATGTGGGGTAAGTTACGAAAGCATCCCCACTGATTTGTGCTAGGCGGTTCTTTTGGTTCAGGGGTATCACGGGCATCTCGCGTGTCGGCATTTCGCAGGAGGTGGGAGTTTTCGCACGCGTTGTAATTTTGGGATAGCAAGGAGTGGGTTGAGATGGAGGGAGTTTTCGGAGCACGAGACAAAGATATATCTTAAATATTTCGGGGTAACAAGGCGCGGGTTGAAGAGGCGGGAGTTTCGCAGCACAATAGACGGAGATGCTAGCTTGAAATTTCGGCATAACAAGGCGCGGCTTGAAATTTCGGGAGAACAAGCTTAACGTGTACCCAAAAAAAGACAATTCACACCTCATCACTAGAGAGAGCCAGGTCCCGTTTTACTATATTACTAGAAATGCATTCAAATACAACAAAAGAAACTAAAAAATCGGGACAACAAACATAACGTGTACAGTACCAAAACAATTTGCACTTCCCTCAACAATAAAAAAACAATGTGTGTTGTCTAGCATATGGACTAAAATTTGAGTACATTTTCCCTGTTTGAATGGGATTGTACTCGGGTTAGTTATACAACCATCTAAATATTATCTTCACAACACATGACATGAATATAGGAGAAGTAAATTCCTATATAAATACGAACTACATGTACATACAATCTCAAATTCCAATATATGTATCCATTTTATGTTGAATTCAAATCATAGTACATGTATGCTCTAGCTAGATGTTCAGAATCTAAACCATGTATGATACTACGTACAATGTTTGCACGCATGAGATTTGGCAACCAAATTATGAATAAATACCACATTATAGCATCCTTTGAATATGACTCAAAGCTTACATGCTATAGTGTGGTATTTATTCATAATTTGGTTGCCAAATCTGATGCGTGCAATGCACGTGTACCTTACTAGTACTTCGAGTATGTGCAAAACACGTAAATTAGAATTCCAATGCCACGCTACACGGTGTCTCTCTTACAGTTCATAAGCCACGTGGCACATGTGGAGGCGTTGTCGCGACTTCCTTGTGTGGATTGATCATAGTGACGTGCTGCTGGTTCCAGAAGAATGTACTCGTCTTCTCTAAGGCACACTGGCGGTACATGCACGAAGCAAAGATGTGCAAGCACGCCACGCACGCACTCATTCCCTCACACGCACACGCGGGTACACGGGGGGACGCATTTTTGAATGAAGGTCCTGAAGGAAATATGCCCTAGAGGCAATAATAAAGTATTATATATTTCCTTATATCATGATAAATGTTTATTATTCATGCTAGAATTGTATTAACCGGAAACGTAATACATGTGTGAATACATAGACAAACAGAGTGTCACTAGTATGCCTCTACTTGACTAGCTCGTTAATCAAAGATGGTTATGTTTCCTAGCCATAGACATGAGTTGTCATTTGATTAACGGGACCACCTCATTAGGAGAATGACGTGATTGACTTGACCCATTTCGTTAGCTTAGCACCCGATCGTTTAGTATGCTGCTATTGCTTTCTTCATGACTTATACATGTTCCTATGACTATGAGATTATGCAACTCCCGTTTACCGGAGGAACACTTTGTGTGCTACCAAACGTCACAACATATTTGGGTGATTATAAAGGTGCTCTACAGGTGTCTCCAAAGGTACTTGTTGGGTTGGCGTATTTCGAGATTAGGATTTGTCACTCCGATTGTCGGAGAGGTATCTCTGGGCCCACTCAGTAATGCACATCACTATAAGCCTTGCAAACATTGTGACTAATGAGTTAGTTGCGGGATGATGTATTACGGAACGAGTAAAGAGATTTGCCGGTCATGAGATTGAACTAGGTATCGAGATACCGACGATCGAATCTCAGGCAAGTAACATACCGATGACAAAGGGAACAGTGTACGTTGTTATGCGGTCTGACCGATAAAGATCTTCGTAGAATATGTGCGAGCCAATATGGGCATCCAGGTCCCGCTATTGGTTATTGACCAGAGAGGTGTCTCGGTCATGTCTACATAGTTCTCGAACCCAAAGGGTCGGCACGCTTAAAGTTACGATGACAGTTATATTATGAGTTTATATGTTTTGATGTACCGAAGGTTGTTTGGAGTCCCGGATGTGATCACAGACATGACGAGGAGTCTCGAAATGGTCGAGACGTAAAGATTGATATACTGGACGACTATATTTGGACATCGGAAGTGTTCCGGAGAAGTTTCGCCGGAGTGCCGGAGGGTTACCGGAACCCCCCGGGGAAGTATTGGGCCTTGGTGGGCCTTGAGGGGAGAGAGAGGGCAGCAGCCATGAGGTGGCGCGCCCCCTCCCAAGGGGAGTCCTAGTTGGACTAGGAGAGGGGGGCGCAGCCCCCTTTCCCTCTCCCTCTCCCTCTCTTTCCTTCCCCCCCTCTTTTCCTAATAGGACTAGGAAAGGGGAGTCCTACTCCTACTAGGACGAGGACTCCCCCTCTCTCCTTGGCGCGCCTAGGGCAGCCGGCCTCCCCCTTGCTCCTTTATATACGGGGGCAGGGGGGCACCTGAGAACACACTTGATATACGATATTTTAGCCGTGTGCGGTGCCCCCCTCCACCAGATTACACCTCGATAATACCGTCGCGGAGCTTAGGCTAAGCCCTGCGTCGGTGGAACATCATCATCGTCACCACGCCGTCGTGCTGCCGAAACTCTCCCTCAACACTCGGCTGGATCGGAGTTCGAGGGACGTCATCGAGCTGAACGTGTGTAGAACTTCGGAGGTGCCGTGTGTTCGATACTTGATCAGTCGGATCATGAAGACGTACGACTACATCAACCTCGTTGTGATAACGCTTCCGCTGTCGGTCTACAAGGGTACGTGGACAACACTCTCCCCTCTCGTTGCTATGCATCACCATGATCTTGCGTGTGCGTAGGAAAATTTTTGAAATTACTACGTTCCCCAACAGTGGCATCCGAGCCTGGTTTTATGCGTTGATGCTATGCACGAGTAGAACACAAGTGAGTTGTGGGCGATATAAGTCATACTGCTTACCAGCATGTCATACTTTGGTTCAGCGGTATTGTGAGATGAAGTGGCCCGGACCGACATTACGCGTACGCTTACGCGAGACTGGTTTCACCGTTGCTAGCACTCGTTGCTTAAAGGTGACCGGCGGGTGTCTGTCTCTCTCACTTTAGTTGAACCAAGTGTGGCTACGCCCGGTCCTTGCGAAGGTTAAAACAGCACCAACTTGACAAACTATCGTTGTGGTTTTGATGCGTAGGTAAGAACGGTTCTTGCTAAGCCCGTAGCAGCCACGTAAAACTTGCAACAACAAAGTAGAGGGCGTCTAACTTGTTTTTGCAGGGCATGTTGTGATGTGATATGGTCAAGACATGATGTGATATAATTTGTTGTATGAGATGATCATTTTTTGTAACCGAGTTATCGGCAACTGGCAGGAGCCATATGGTTGTCGCTTTATTGTATGAGATGCTATCACCATGTAATAGTTTTACTTTATCACTAAGCGGTAGCGATAGTCGTAAAAGCAATTATTTGGCGAGACGACAACGATACTACGATGGAGATCAAGGTGTCGCGCCGGTGACGATGGTGATCATGACGGTGCTTCGGAGATGGAGATCACGAGCACGGTGCTTCGGGGATGGAGATCACAAGCACAAGATGATGATGGCCATATCATATCACTTATATTGATTGCATGTGATGTTAATCCTTTATGCATCTTATCTTCCTTTGATTGATGGTAGCATTATAAGATGATCTCTCACTAAAATTTCAAGATCAAAGTGTTCTCCCTGAGTATGCACCGTTGCAAAAGTTCTTCGTGCTGAGACACCACGTGTTAATCGGGTGTGATAGGCTCTACGTTCAAATACAACGGGTGCAAAACAGTTGCACACGCGGAATACTCAGGTTAAACTTGACGAGCCTAGCATATACAGATATGGCCTCGTAACACAGAGACCGAAAGGTCGAGCGTGAATCATATAGTAGATATGATCAACATAGTGATGTTCACCATTGAAACTACTCCATCTCACATGTTAATCGGACATGGTTTAGTTGCTTTGGATCACGTAATCACTTAGATGATTAGAGGGATGTCTATCTAAGTGGGAGTTCTTAAGTAATATGATTAATTGAAATTAAATTTATCATGAACTTAGTACCTGATAGTATCTTGCTTGTCTATGTTAATTGTAGATAAATGGCCCGTGCTGTTGTTCCGTTGAATTTTAATGCGTTCCTTGAGAAAGCTAAGTTGAAAGATGATGGTACCAATTACACGGACTAGGTCCGTAACTTGAGGATTATCCTCATTGCTGCACAGAAGAATTACGTCCTGGAAGCACCGCTAGGTGCCAGGCCTCCTGCAAGAGCTACGCCAGAAGTTATGAACGTCTGGCAAAGCAAAGCTGATGACTACTCAATAGTTCAGTGTGCCATGCTTTACGGCTTAGAACCGGGACTTCAACGATGTTTTGAACGTCATGGAGCGTATGAGATGTTCCAGGAGTTGAAGTTAATATTTCAAGCAAATACCCGGATTGAGAGATATGAAGTCTCCAATAAGTTCTATAGCTGCAAGATGGAAGAGAATAGTTCTGTCAATGAGCATATACTCAGAATGTCTGGGTATAATAATCACTTGGTTCAACTGGGAGTTGAACTTCCGGATGATTGCGTCATTGACAGAATTCTTCAATCATTGCCACCAAGCTACAAGAGCTTCGTGATGAACTATAACATGCAAGGGATGGATAAGTCAATTCCCGAGCTCTTCGCAATGCTAAAGGCAGCGGAGGTAGAAATCAAAAAGGAGCATCAAGTGTTGATGGTCAGTAAAACCACTAGTTTCAAGAAAAAGGGCAAAGGGAAGAAGAAGGGGAACTTCAAGAAGAACAGTAAGCAAGTTGCTGTTCAGGAGAAGAAACCCAAGTCTGGACCTAAGCCTGAAACTGAGTGCTTCTACTGTAAGCAGACTGGTCACTGGAAGCGGAACTGCCCCAAGTATTTGGCAGAAAAGAAGGATGGCAAGGTTAACAAAGGTATATGTGATATACAAGTTATTGATGTGTACATTACCAATGCTCGTAGTAGCACCTAGGTATTTGATACTGGTTCTGTTGCTAATATTTGCAACTCGAAACAGGGGCTACGGATTGAGCGAAGATTGGCTAAGGACGAGGTGACGATGCGCGTGGGAAATGGTTCCAAAGTCGATGTGATCGCCATCGGCACGCTACCTCTACATCTACCTTCGGGATTAATATTAGACCTAAATAATTGTTATTTGGTGACAGCGTTGAGCATGAACATTATATCTGGATCTTGTTTAATGCGAGACGGTTATTCATTTAAGTCAGAGAATAATGGTTGTTCTATTTATATGAATAATATCTTTTATGGTCATGCACCCTTGAAGAGTGGTCTATTTTTAAATGAATCTCGATAGTAGTGATACACATATTCATAATGTTGAAGCCAAAAGATGCAGAGTTAATAATGATAGTGCAACTTATTTGTGGCACTGCCGTTTGGGTCATATCGGTGTAAAGCGCGTGAAGAAACTCCATACTGATGGAATTTTGGAATCACTTGATTTTGAATCACTTGGTACTTGCGAACCGTGCCTTATGGGCAACATGACCAAAACACCGTTCTCCGGTACTATGGAGAGAGCAACAGATTTGTTGGAAATCATACATACAGATGTATGTGGTCCGATGAATATTGAGGCTCGTGGCGGATATCGTTATTTTCTCACCTTCACAGATGATTTGAGCAGATATGGGTATATCTACTTAATGAAACATAAGTCTAAAACATTTGAAAAGTTCAAAGAATTTCAGAGTGAAGTTGAAAATCATCGTAACAAGAAAATTAAATTCCTACGATCTGATCGTGGAGGAGAATATTTGAGTTACGAGTTTGGTCTACATTTGAAACAATGCGGAATAGTTTCGCAACTCACGCCACCCGGAACACCACAGCGTAATGGTGTGTCCGAACGTCGTAATCGTACTTTATTAGATATGGTGCGATCTATGATGTCTCTTACTGATTTACCACTATCGTTTTGGGGTCATGCTTTAGAGACGGCTGCATTCACTCTAAATAGGACACCATCGAAATCCGTTGAGACGACGCCTTATGAACTATGGTTTGGCAAGAAACCAAAGTTGTCGTATCTTAAAGTTTGGGGTTGCAATGCTTATGTGAAGAAACTTCAACCTGATAAGCTCGAACCCAAATCGGAGAAATGTGTCTTCATAGGATACCCAAAAGAGACTGCTGGGTATACCTTCTATCACAGATTCGAAGGCAAGATATTCGTTGCTAGGAATGGATCCTTTCTAGAGAAGGAGTTTCTCTCGAAAGATGTGAGTGGGAGGAAAGTAGTACTTGATGAGGTAACTGTACCTGCTCCCTTATTGGAAAGTAGATCATCGCAGAAATCAGTTTCTGCGACACCTACACCAAGTAGTGAGGAAGTTAATGATAATGATCATGAAACTTCAGATCAAGTTATTACTGAACTTCGTAGGTCAACTAGATCAAGAACCGCACCAGAGTGGTACGGTAATCTTGTTCTGGAGGTCATGTTACTAGACCATGGTGAACCTACGAACTATGAAGAAGCGATGGTGAGCCCAGATTCCGCAAAATGGCTTGAAGCCATGAAATCCGAGATGGGATCCATGTATGAGAACAAAGTATGGACTTTGGTTGACTTGCCCGATGGTCGGCAAACCATTGAAAACAAATGGATCTTCAAGAAGAAGACTGACGCTGATGGTAATGTTACTGTCTATAAAGCTCGACTTGTTGCAAAAGGTTTTCGACAAGTTCAAGGGATTGACTACGATGAGACCTTCTCACCCGTAGCGATGCTTAAGTCTGTCCAGATCATGTTAGCAATTGCCGCATTTTATGATTATGAAATTTGGCAAATGGATGTCAAAACTGCGTTCCTGAATGGATTTCTGGAAGAAGAGTTGTATATGATGCAACCAGAAGGTTTTGTCGATCCAAAGGGAGCTAACAAAGTGTGCAAGCTCCAGCGATCCATTTATGGACTGGTGCAAGCCTCTCAGAGTTGGAATAAACGCTTTGATAGTGTGATCAAAGCATTTGGTTTTATACAGACTTTTGGAGAATCCTGTATTTACAAGAAAGTGAGTGGGAGCTCGATAGCATTTCTGATATTATATGTGGATGACATATTACTGATTGAAAATGATACAGAATTTCTGGATAGCATAAAGGGATACTTGAATAAGAGTTTTTCAATGAAAGACCTCGATGAAGCTGCATATATATTAGGCATTAAGATCTATAGAGATAGATCAAGACGATTAATTGGACTTTCACAAAGCACATACCTTGACAAAGTTTTGAAGAAGTTCAAAATGGATCAAGCAAAGAAAGGGTTCTTGCCTGTACTACAAGGTGTGAGATTGAGTAAGACTCAATGCCCGACCACTGCAGAAGATAGAGAGAAGATGAAAGATGTTCCCTATGCTTCAGCCATAGGCTCTATCATGTATGCAATGCTGTGTACCAGACCTGATGTGTCCTTTGCTATAAGTTTAGCAGGGAGGTACCAAAGTAATCCAGGAGTGGATCACTGGACAGCGGTCAAGAACATCCTGAAATACCTGAAAAGGACTAAGGATATGTTTCTCGTTTATGGAGGTGACAAAGAGCTCATCGTAAGGGGTTACGTTGATGCAAGCTTTGACACTGATCCGGACGATTCGAAATCGCAAACCGGATACGTATTTACATTGAACGGTGGAGCTGTCAGTTGGTGCAGTTCCAAGCAAAGTGTCGTGGCGGGATCTACGTGTGAAGCGGAATACATGGCTGCTTCAGAAGCAGCGAATGAAGGAGTCTGGATGAAGGAGTTCACATCCGATCTAGGTGTCATACCTAGTACATCGGGACCAATGAAAATCTGTTGTGATAATACTGGTGCAATTGCCTTAGCAAAGGAATCCAGATTTCACAAGAGAACCAAGCACATCAGAAGACGCTTCAATTCCATCCGGGATTTAGTCCAGGTGGGAGACATAGAAGTTTGCAAGATACATACGGATCTGAATGTTGCAGACCCGTTGACTAAGCCTCTTCCACGAGCAAAACATGATCAGCACCAAGACTCCATGGGTGTAAGAATCATTACTATGTAATCTAGATTATTGACTCTAGTGCAAGTGGGAGACTGAAGGAAATATGCCCTAGAGGCAATAATAAAGTATTATATATTTCCTTATATCAAAATGTTTATAATTCATGCTAGAATTGTATTAACCGGAAACGTAATACATGTGTGAATACATAGACAAACAGAGTGTCACTAGTATGCCTCTACTTGACTAGCTCGTTAATCAAAGATGGTTATGTTTCCTAGCCATAGACATGAGTTGTCATTTGATTAACGGGACCACCTCATTAGGAGAATGACGTGATTGACTTGACCCATTTCGTTAGCTTAGCACCTGATCGTTTAGTATGCTGCTATTGCTTTCTTCATGACTTATACATGTTCCTATGACTATGAGATTATGCAACTCCCGTTACCGGAGGAACACTTTGTGTGCTACCAAACGTCACAACGTAACTGGGTGATTATAAAGGTGCTCTACAGGTGTCTCCAAAGGTACTTGTTGGGTTGGCGTATTTCGAGATTAGGATTTGTCACTCCGATTGTCAGAGAGGTACCTCTGGGCCCACTCGGTAATGCACATCACTATAAGCCTTGCAAGCATTGTGACTAATGAGTTAGTTGCGGGATGATGTATTACGGAACGAGTAAAGAGACTTGCCGGTAACGAGATTGAACTAGGTATCGAGATACCGACGATCGAATCTCGGGCAAGTAACATACCGATGACAAAGGGAACAACGTATGTTCTTATGCGGTCTGACCGATAAAGATCTTTGTAGAATATGTGGGAGCCAATATGGGCATCCAGGTCCCGCTATTGGTTATTGACCAGAGAGGTTTCTCGGTCATGTCTACATAGTTCTCGAACCCAAAGGGTCCGCACGCTTAAAGTTACGATGACAGTTATATTATGAGTTTATATGTTTTGATGTACCGAAGGTTGTTCGGAGTCCCGGATGTGATCACGGACATGATGAGGAGTCTCGAAATGGTCGAGATGTAAAGATTGATATATTGGACGACTATATTCGGACACCGGAAGTGTTCCGGAGAAGTTTCGGATTAAACCGGAGTGCCGGAGGGTTACCGGAACCCCCCGGGGAAGTATTGGGCCTTGGTGGGCCTTGAGGGGAGAGAGAGGGCAGCAGCCATGAGGTGGCGCGCCCCCTCCCAAGGGGAGTCCTAGTTGGACTAGGAGACGGGGGCGCAGCCCCCTTTCCCTCTCCCTCTCCCTCTCTTTCCTTCCCCCCCTCTTTTCCTAGTAGGACTAGGAAAGGGGAGTCCTACTCCTACTAGGAGGAGGACTCCCCCTCTCTCCTTGGCGCGCCTAGGGCAGCCGACCTCCCCCTTGCTCCTTTATATACGGGGGCAGGGGGCACCTGAGAACACACTTGATATACGATATTTTAGCCGTGTGCGGTGCCCCCCTCCACCAGATTACACCTCGATAATACCGTCGCGGAGCTTAGGCTAAGCCCTGCGTCGGTGGAACATCATCATCGTCACCACGCCGTCGTGCTGACGAAACTCTCCCCCAACACTCAGCTGGATCGGAGTTTGAGGGACGTCATCGAGCTGAACGTGTGTAGAACTTCGGAGGTGCCATGCGTTCGGTACTTGATCGGTCGGATCGTGAAGACGTACGACTACATCAACCGCGTTGTGATAACGCTTCCGCTGTCGGTCTACGAGGGTACGTGGACAACACTCTCCCCTCTCGTTGCTATGCATCACCATGATCTTGCGTGTGCGTAGGAAATTTTTTGAAATTACTACGTTCCCCAACAGGTCCACCCCATGTGATAATTTGACGCGTGTAAAGTCCTTCACTTCACTGATGGTCAATTAATACAGCGCATGCAAATCGAGTGGACGTGAGGGAGGAAGAAAGACATTACTACTCCACTGCGTGCATGTGAGTAGTTAAATCATGGGTTGCTACTTCCATTGGTCTCCTTCATATTTTGTGCCAATTTTTGACCATATGTTTAAGTAACATAATATTTATGCATGTCATAAAAAGTGGCACAAAAAAGGGGGCCAATAAACCAGGACGCAGGCAGCATGATCAATTTTTGCAAGGGCTACTGTTGGTGGCCTTTGTATTTAAATATGGACGGAGTGGAGTAGTACTATCTTTATCTTAGCCTCGTAGGGCTCTCCCAGTGCCTAGGCTCGCCTCCCCGCCTCGCCCACCGGATCCCGCCATGGAGGATCCGCCATGGATAATCCCTTAGATCCCAGGATCCCGCGGGCTGCCCTCTCGCTGCGGCCCGCAGCACTGCCGCCTTTGAGCGAAACCCACATGTGTTTTAGAGTGGATCCATTGCTCTGGAATCACATATCGGTGGTGCCGGAGGACATGCAAGGGCTGCGTTTCAGGTGGTGGGAAGCAAGGGCAAATCGGATCGAGGAAGCATCGCATCGATTGGAGAGAAGTTCCAAGGAGCTGCGCTTGGCGCAGCACAAGGCGGAGGCGCAAGTCGATCTCAGGGGACAGATGCTGAGGGATGTCAGCATCTGGCAGCGTCGCTACGATTTCGAGCTAGGGCTAATGGCAGAGATCATATTCACGGAGTCGACTGCAGAGGAAAGAACGCGCATGCATGAGCAATGGCATGAGCAGCCGGTGCAACTGTTCAAATGGGCGGTAGGAGAAGACAAATCCCGGCACCAGTTGCGGCGGCGCCGCTGGGCATGCATCGTAGGCAAGGTAAGCTGCCCTCCTTCCCCGCCAGCGATGCAGTGACCTAGTTGGTTGCTGCTGCAGTGAACTTGCAACGCCATGTGTGTTTGCAACCTTGACAATCACTCCATCTATATGTATTGTATTCCTGTGAAAATACTTGGTCGTTTGGAAAAAGATGGTAATTGATTTATCACTAGTTTTAGAATGCTTGGTCATGACAATCAACCGAAGCCACAACCAGAAGTCTCCATCACGTACTACTTTACGGTCGGTCGCACCAATAGACGGTCGGTCGGACCCGCGTCTCACCGAAGGCACACGCATCGGCTTGGTCTGACATGTACGACCAGTTACACCACTGACTTCTGCGACCGCATTTGAGCAGCGTAGTACTCCCTCTATCTCAGTTTACAAGCATTGCACGTGTACCTAGGTCATTAATTTGACCAACTTAATACAAAAAATCATTACAAAATTTAAATATTCAGAGTATTTTTTATGTTAAACAATTTATTTTATATAAGTTACATTGATGACCTAGATACACGTGCTAGTACTTAGGTTATAAAAAGGGGAACTACCTAACCGAAAATTACTCTACCTTCCTCCTCATAAGTCCTTCTTCTTCGTCCGTCCTTGCCATGGCCGGTGTGCAGAGCTCTAGGTCAAGAACTACTCGTAACAAGGGAGCGGCAACCAAGGCTGCGGAAAAAAATGAGGGCTCGCCGCCACGCAGAGACCTCGAAAGATCTCTCACGGGCAGGCGATGGCTCCCAGGAGCGCCCTAATCGCGGAGGCGAACATGCCGGCATGCCCGATGAGCTCAATAAGCACCTCAATAAGCAGAAGGAGTTCATCCACGGCTTGGTGGAGCTGCTGAAGCAGAGCCTCGACGACATGCCCGCTGAGCTTAATGAGCAGGGGGGAGTTGACTGTCGGCTTGGTGATGCTGCTGAAGAAGAGCATTGCCTCGGAGAAGAAGGCGACCGGCGAAATCCTGCAACTTCAGGAGGACAAGGCGAAGCTCTGCCACGAGCTCAACCTGTTGAAGGAGGAGAACGCCGGCTGGAAGAAGCTACATGAGAATAGTAGTTCCTCGATGAAGATGTTGCAGGCCCTTGTCATGGAACAAAAGGAGGAGTTGGCAAAGCTCCGCATCGAGCACCCCGCTGCTGTCAAGGTACGTAATGTGGCCGTGGAACAGATGATGCAGGCTCGCGTCGAGAAATCCTGTGAAATGGACACAATGAAGAAGATGGCGGAGGAGACGCGCAAGGAGATGGAGGTCGTGGAGGCGATGAAGAAGCAGTTACGACTCCACGGCCAGCCACCCTTCATGTAGTAGAGAGCAACGCCCCAGACTTGTGTGTGCGTCTTCCTTCTTTTTTGGGGGTGATAATCTTCCTTCTTCTTTTGCTCCTGTGTTTCTTCTTTTGCTTCGGGTGTTTCAGCGCACGTGTCACATTCTCTGCGAGGCATGAATAGAACAATGCTAACAATGAGATGACTACCAAATTAGATCATTTTTTATCACCATATGGCACTGGGCTGCCGTGTTTCATGCTCCTCCGTCGTACTACCTCCGTCCATGTTTATTGGTCCCCATTGTATTTCGTGTCAAATTTTGACTATAGATTGAACTAATAAAATGTTCATGCATGTTACCAAAAGTTATATCATTGAAAACTATGTTCAAATACAAATCCAACGATATAATTTTTGTTGACATGCATTAACATTTTGTTAGCTAAATTTTTGGTCAAAATTTGGCACAAACTACAAAGGTGACCTATAAACAAGGATGGACGTAGTACTACTCCAGTGGAAAACTTGAGTATACCGCATGGCTCTTTGCTCCTCCTCAGGTCGTCGGCACATTTATACAAGCAGTCAAATCACAAGGCCCCGCCTTCCAGCAGTAATGAGCCGTCAAATCACAAAGGCATTGGCCTCTCTTGAAACCGACCAAGCTAGACTGCCCCGCCCTCTAGCCTTTTAAAAATGTATACTTTTGTACAGTATAGATGGATTGCGCCATGGAGCAAAAATAACAAGATGAAATTAAAGAAAAAAGGTGGTACATATAGAGAGCGCTCATCGCCAAATTATGCATATAGTACTATTTAAAAAGCTAGTATGTGTTTAAATGGGGTGCTAAATTCTATTAAAGAAATTAGCATACCTATTTAATTCTTGGGTTCTTATTATTTATGCCACTAGTGGTGTATCACTACTCAGTTTTGCCGTTAGAAGTTACAACTAGTCAATAATGCAATCGATCCGTGAGATGACTGCTCAAAAATGCAATTAGATAATCTCAAAAATGCCATCGTTAAGTTAGATGTTTGCTCAAAAATGCCATTAGACATTGTTATTTTCACGTCAACCCCGTTGACCGTGTTATATGACAAAAATAAGCCAATTCTCACAATGATAAGTGTGGCCCCGCTTGTCAGGAGTAACCAAGCGAATTATTTTACAGGAAAATAAGAATGTTGTTGGGATCAAGTAGGCCCACACTTCATTTTACTATAGTGAGATAGAGGGAGAGCTGGCATGTTGGTCCATCGGTATTTATGTCATTATAGCATGGCCAAAGAGATTTGAGTCACAATAATGGTGTCCAGCACAACACACCCCTCAAATAAAACTAAGCACCCTGAAATTCTTTGACAACTAAACTGCTGGCTATATGATGTTGGCCATATATATTGTACGTATATAGTGTGAAGAAACGAGTGGTAGTACTATACCAACTAAAAGATGAACTGTAAGAAATACTAGTATGTACGTACTAAAAAGTTAAAGTAACGAGAAGGAACATAGCATAGTTCTGCTGGGGGCTCAGCACAACACACCCCTCACATAAAACTAAGCACACCTGAAATTAAACTAAGCAACTAATCCAGTAGACACTGCATTGGAACCACCATGAGCAACGACACTGCCACCTTACTCGGACTCCCCGTCCACATGCTCGACTTCGTCCTTGTCCCTCTTCCTCTTGGCCGATACTTCTTTGCTTGAACCGCACACATGGCTCTTGCTCTTCATCCAACCCTTGTATATATTGAAACAAAGGTAGCCATCCATTGCAGCGTAGTGGATGTGGTCTATATGTAGTACATTCCACTGCCATGCACGATGAAACTTGAACGGAGGTTTCTTCAGTGTACCGTAGGAAGGATGAACCATGGCTCCTACCAGGGTCAGCATTGAAGGCTGATCACGGGAGGGCACCAGCCCATTCTTCTGGAGGTCGAAGGGATTGCCTACAATGAGGCATATCCGACCCAGGACATCCCTATCGTTCCTAAAGTCTACAGTAACAAATTTGACTCGGTCACCCTTGAGGAAGTTCTTAAATTCCTCGCACTCAACGTCGGCATGGCATATGTGGTAGACCAAGCATAATTCATGTACGCAAACCTGGATCATGCCGGCTTCTTCTTCTCTGCCTCCTTTAGAATCTTCTTGCTTTCCCGGACTATGGTGTACTCAACATCTAGCCCAACGACCCACTCATCCTTCGAGTTTTCGAACATGCGTCTGAAGCGAGCAAGGCATCCTTTCACCGTCGCAGAAGAACGGGTGTAGATGACGTCGAACTCATCGCCGGTGATGGTTCTAACCTTGTACTCACCGCTAATCATGGATATTTGGGATGCCATGGATTTGGGAGGAGGGTTAGGATTAGTGGAACTGCCGTAATGTGGAAGGACGGGACGACTAGGAGCGAACTACCATAATGTTAAAGGACGTCCAGGGACGAGTAGGAGTGAATTGCCAGGGGTTTTTCGATTGTAAAAATGTTGAGTGGGGCGTGCGAACGGTAGGGTAGTGGCTTGCCTGGTGGATAAATGGATTCATGCACAGTACTATGGGGGCCCAATTATATGCCATGTCTACTGACGCCCAATTAAATGGCTTTCGATGTCATGTCAAGCGTTAGGAAAATTACAGGTGATACGAAGCTTTCCATTCTCCCATGATACGGGCTTCCGAGAGCCCTTGGATCTGAGATCGAACGGTTGCATGGTGTGATTCTAGACCTATGGGTGAATATCCTATCCTGGACAGTTATTCTGCAAATTTTCAGCAACTTGGCATGCGACCGTTCGATCTCAGATCCAAGGGCTGCCAACAGCCCGTATCATGGTCGCGCCTACCACGACCGTCGCCTCGCTCGCGCGGTCGCGCCCTTGGAGATTTAACACGGTGCATTAGGCTATCTGATCTTGGCATGTCATACATAGTCATCACTTAGTCACTCATACAACAAGGTTAGCTATAAGGTTGGCTATAAGAGTATTTTTTTTAGTTCTCTCTATCTCTTTCTTCGTAGTATTTATTGCATTTGCCAAGGAGTGACCTCTTCCAATGAAATGGTAGTCTCAAGTCATTAAAAGCATGCACACCCCACATCTCTTATTGGTTGATATGTCAAGAAACAAGAAACGATGTAGAAGTTAATGCATCGCGCCTAAGTGTTTTGGGATTATTTGGTTTTCGTAAGATAACTTGCCCACCTAGACTGAGGGAGTAATTAACTTGCCACATCAGACTTTATGCCTATGTGGCAGGCTTAGCACATGTACGAGCAAGTACAATACTGGGCTATAAGCCCGCTTACATGGCATTTTTGCATATGTGGAGGAAAGAGGCAAGGAAAAAGTGGAGGAGTGGGCTCTCATGCAAGAGCCAGCCTCTACATGGTGGAGCATTGGGAGAAGCAATTGTATACCATGGAGGTGGTCAGGAATCGGAAGACCCACGCCGGTCGTAGCGCTGTAGTTAAAATGATAATGACAAGTCAAATCACGGGGCCCCACCTGTCCAGCAGTAACTTGTTGTCAAATCACACAGCCCTACGTTTGCAGCAGCCTACTCCCTCATCTTCTCGCGTCTCTGTCGAACCGACTAGGCGGAACTACCCCGCCTACCGTGCGGGAAAAGCCCCGCCCTCTACTTTTAAATAGTACAGTATACTAATTTTGTATCCATGGATTGCGCCATGGAGCAAAGACTCAAGAAAACGGCGGTACACATGTACGGAGTGTACAGCACGCCCGTCGCGTTCGCGTCGCACCCCAGACGGTCGGCCGGTCTGGCACGCCACTCTCCGAATGGAACGCGCGTCATATTGTGTTTGCACACACATGTGGGACTGCAATTGAGAACCAACCATAGGCACACTCCTCGGCCCCGCAAGTTGGGTGAGATAATAGAAGAGAGAGACAAGCGATAGTACTACTAGAGAAGTGTTGTACAAACGTTGGTGCTTGGACGATCCCTGCATGACACGGAAGATCAGTTCGTCCATGCATGTGACCAGACATTAGAAGACACGCCTAGATTGGCTATCATCTACATATCGTGCAGTTGTGTTGTACAGGGCTGTAGTTCTGATGAGAAATCTAAAAAAAGGTTTCTTGTCATCTCGCAATATTAGGTGTCATATGCTACGGATCACTGCAAGGGTTAAACAGCGACAACTGAGTTCCTCCAAGGCGCTGGTCATTGGGGGCACATGCACGAAGACTACTCGGCTGCCATCTAGGTCAAGCCAGCTATGTTAATTAGGACATCTATCGATGGACCCCTTTTCTATGAGTTTATCTTTAATTTGAGCTTTGATCCTCGTCTAGTTTGTCAGTCAGGATTCATGTTGTCTCCTTTGGGCAGTGAGGTTATGGTTTCTTGTCATGTGCCATTTTTTCATGTTATATGTTATAATCCGGTGCTTCAGATCAAAATGACGACAGTTGCGCCTCCGGGCACGTGCATGAAGACTTCTCGACAGTCATTGATGAGGTCAAGCCAGCTCTGGTACACAAAAGAAAACCAGTGCTCCACTATATAGGCAAGAGCCTCCGCGCTTGCTTGCTAGTGTTGCTCTCTTCACACTATCTCGTCCTCTCCAGATCTAAACACGACAGCGGTGGCCTCTCTCTCTCTCTCTCTCTCTCTCTCTCTCTCTCTCTCTCTCTCTCTCTCTGCTCACCGCTGGTCACAGATCCAGCCGGATCCTCTCCGTCGGGGAAGGTGAGAAGGTGCAACGTTCACGCGGTCGTCCTCGGCGACGGCTCTTACCCACTGGCGGCACGTCCCGATCAGCGTGCCTTGCCCTTCTCTCCCAAGCACCGCTGGCTAGGGAGGGCCTCCGACCCCTTCTTCCTCGCTGTCGTAGTGTGGGCAGAACCGGCCTCCCACCGCCCACCTAGCGACATCCCGGCGACCCTCAGGTATAACTTCCTTCGAAACCGGCCTTGCTCTACTTCGTGAGCTCCTGACGTCGCTGCATTTGTATCTTTTACTATTTCCCAGGCCCCCTCGTAGATAGGATCGATTGGTTGTTCGAAAGCCACCTAAGATTTACTGTTAAGAGGTAAAACTAGTTCATGCACTCGAATCTAGTACTACTTGGTTCAAACAAGGAAGAAAGGGGTGGGGTGGGGGAAGATCTGTTACCTAAATCTAGGACTTGGTCGAAAGAGGAAATAATGGGGGCAAAAAGTAGCAGAGACTGGCTATCCAACTGGTCTCTTGGTCTAATAGGGAAATAAAGGGAAACGCAGTACAAACTCAATATAAACCCGATCTATTCGTTGAAAAAGGAAAGAAAGTGGGGACTGGGGAACAAGTCAACAGAGTAAGTTCAGCACTAGATTTGCTAGCCTCACACAGTATAAGGTGGCTATACCGAACAAAAATGGGACCAACCCAGATATCCTGTTCTAATGTTTGTTGCCCCGAGCCACTCTTATGTAATGCCACTGGTAAAATGTAGCAGTCGCACTGTTAAAAGTAAGGACACGTTAAACCAATGTTGTTTTCAATGTAATGCCTCCAGTAATATGAACCAATGGCACTTTTTTCATGTCCTGCTAAATTTCCCATTAAGATAAGTTGCTTCTTTTCGTTAGAAATGCAACTGTCCTGGTCCGCCTACTCTCCCGTGCCCAAATACCAACTCTGTAGCAGCTGTTAATGTAATGTTGCTGGTAAAATGAAGCAATGGCACCGTTAAAGTAATGTCGTATTTAATGGTTGTCATAGTTAATCCTAATGCCCACACTAATATCTAGCAATGTTGCTGCTTTAGAAATTGCTACTGTCCTTGTAGGATTTCCATTCAAATAAGGAGCATGCTTCTTTTCATTTGATGTATGTTTCATCACTTGTTAGTCACCCTCCTTTCCACCTTTTTTGTGCAAACAGCGATATACATTTCACGCTTGATCTTAGTTAAACTGCACAAATGATATCCCAATTATAGTTGAACATTCCAGGAGCTTCACAACCAACCTTGATGTTGCTCAATTTTATTCCAACTAATGAAGAAGAAGCTCTGTGGGTTTCGTTTTTTGATGGAAATGGTACCGGGGCTGGAGCCCTTTTCTTGAAAAAATGAAGAAGTTGCTAGCTCATGGGACATTGCTTCATTTTAGGTGAACTGCACCAAAAGGTCCCATGAATTGAATCATCCATGTTAGTGACTAGTGTCATCCCATCTACGATGGTGTTGACTGCAGATATGGTTCCCATCACGAGGTATGTTCCTTTTTGGCCTAGCCGTTTGCCAAAGATCCTGCATGTTGAGTCTGCTCTTGTGCTACTGTTTTGGCACTGCCATGATAAAGCAGTAATGTTATTATTTTGCACCTTAATCTAGTGGCACTATTAATTTGAGGCAATGTTTTGGCACCGCTAGTGCCACTGATTTTTTTTATATATCGAAAGAGGGGGTTTCCTCCAATTTGATTAAAGAAACCCTACCATAGACAACCATTATCCGGCAACATCTCAGTGTAAACGGGCAGTTATGCAACTACTACTAGAACGGACTGAGTACTAGCAGGAGACAAGTTTGCCACATAAGCTAGGCAGGTAGGGGGTGCAGCACCTGTTAGGGAACATAGTGTTTCAAATAAATTGCCTACGATCACGCAAGATCTATCTAGGAGATGCATTGCAACGAGCGGGGAGAGTGTGTCCACGTGCCCTCGTAGACCGAAAGTGGAAGCGTTTAGTAATGCGGTTGCTGTAGTCGAACGTCTTCGTGATCCAACCGATCCAAGTACCGAACGTACGGCACCTCCGCGATCTGCACATGTTCAGCTCAGTGACGTCCCTCGAACTCTTGATCTAGTTGAGGCCGAGGGAGAGTTTCGTCAGCACGACGGCATGGTGATGGTGATGATGAAGTTACCGGCACAGGGCTTCGCCTAAGCACTACGGTGATATGACCGAGATGTGTATCTGTGGAGGGGGCACCGCACACGGCTAACGGATTGTCTGTTGTGCCTTTGGGGTGCCCCCTTGCCCCCATATATAAAGGAGGGGAGGAGGAAGCCGGCCAACAAGGGGCGCGCCAGGGAGAGGGGAGTGCTACTAGGACTCCAGTCCTAGTAGGATTCGGCCCCACCCTTTTTTCCTTTTACCGGAGGGCAAAAAGCGGAAGGAGAGGGAGTAGGAGAAGGAAAGGGGGGTGGCGCCCCCTTCCCAAGTCCAATTCGGCCTCCTCCCTTGTGGGGGCACACCAGCACCTTGTCATGTCCGTGATCTCTACCTCTATATATCAATCTTTACTGAATAATACCTACCAATATATCAATCTTTACCTCTCGACCATTTCGAGACTCCTTGTCATGTCCGTGATCTCATCCGGGACTCCAAACAAAATTCGGTCATCAAATCACATAACTCACAATACAAATTGTCAGCGAACGTTAAGCATGCGGACCCTACGGGTTTGAGAACTATGTAAACATGACCGAGACACATCTCCGGTCAATAACCAATAGCGGAACCTGGATGCTCATATTGGCTCCTACATATTCTACGAAGATCTTTATCGGTCAAACCGCATAACAACATACATTGTTCCCTTTGTCATCGGTATGTTACTTGCCCGAGATTTGATCATCGGTATCATCATACCTAGTTCAATCTCGTTACCGGCAAGTCTCTTTACTCATTCAGTAATGCCTCATCCCGTGACTAACTCATTAGTCACATTGCTTGCAAGGCTTATAGTGATGTGCATTACCGAGAGGGCTAAGAGATACCTCTCCGATACACGGAGTGACAAATCCTAATCTCGATCTATGCCAACCCAACAAACACCTTTGGAGACATCTGTAGAGCATCTTTATAATCACCCAGTTACGTTGTAATGTTTGATAGCACACAAGGTGTTCCTCCAGTATTCGAGAGCTGCATAATCTCATAGTCAGAGGAACATGTATAAGTCATGATGAAAGCAATAGCAATAAAACTAAATGATCATTATGCTAAGCTAACGAATGGGCCTTGTCCATCACATCATTCCCTAATGATGTGATCCCGTTCATCAAATAACAACACATGTCTATGGTCAGGAAACATAACCATCTTTGATTAACGCGCTAGTCAAGTAGAGGCATATTAGGGACACTCTGGTTTGTTAATGTATTCACACATGTACTAAGTTTCCGGTTAATACAATTCTAGCATGAATAATAAACATTTATCATGATATAAGGAAATATAAATAACAACTTTATTATTGCCTCTAGGGCATATTTCCTTCAGTCTCCCACTTGCACTAGAGTCAATAATCTAGTTCACATCGCCATGTGATTTAACACCAATAGTTCACATCACCATGTGATTAGTTCACATTGCCATGTGACTAATACCCAAAGGGTTTTACTAGAGTCAATAATCTAGTTCACATCGCTATGTGATTAACACCCATAAAGTACTAAGGTGTGATCATGTTTTGCTTGTGAGAGAAGCTTAGTCAATGGGTCTGTCACATTCAGAGCCGTATGTGTTTTGCAAATTTTCTATGTCTACAATGCTCTACATGGAGCTACTCTAGCTAATTGCTCCCACTTTCAATATGTATCCAGATTGAGACTCAGAGTCATCCGGATCGGTGTAAAAGCTTGCATCGACGTAACTCTTTACGACGAACTCTTTATCACCTTCCATAACCCAGAAATATCTCCTTAGTCTTCTAAGGACAATTTTGACCGCTATCAAGTGATCCACTCCTGGATCAATATCGTACCCCCTTGCCAAACACATGGCAAGGTACACAATAGGTTTGGTACACAGCATAGCATACTTTATAGAACCTATGGCTGAGGCATAGGGAATGACTTTCATTCTATTTCTATTTTCTACCGTGGTCGTGTTTTCAGTCTTACTCAACTTTACACCTTGCAATACAGGCAAGAACTCTTTCTTTAACTGTTCCATTTTGAACTACTTCAAAAATCTTGTCAAGGTATGTACTCATTGAAAAATCTTATCAAGCGTGTTGATCTATTTCTATAGATCTTGATGCCCAATATGTAAGCAGCTTCACCAAGGTCTTTCTTTGAAAAACTCCTTTCAAACACTCCTTTATGCATTCCAGAAAATTCTACATCATTTCGATCAACAATATGCCATTCACATATACTTATCAGAAAGGTCGTAGTGCTCCCACTCACTTTCTTGTAAATACAGGCTTCACCGCAAGTCTGTATAAAACTATATGCTTTGAACAACTTATCAAAGCGTATATTCCAACTCCGAGATGCTTGCACGAGTCCATAGATGGATCGCTGGAGCTTGCACATTTTGTTAGCACCTTTAGGATTGACAAAACCTTCTGGTTGTATCATATACAACTCTTCTTTAATAAATCCATTAAGGAATGCAGTTTTGATATCCATTTGTCAAATTTCATAAAATCTGGCAATTGCTAACATGGTTCGGACAGACTTTATGCATCGATACGAGTGAGAAAATCTCATCGTAGTCAAAATCTTGAATTTGTCAGAAACCCTTTTCGATAAGTCGAGCTTTGTAGATAGTAACACTACTATCAGCATCTGTCTTCCTCTTGAAGATACATTTATTCTCAATGGCTTGCCGATCATCGGGCAAGTCCACCAAAGTCCACACTTTGTTCTCATACATGGATTCTATCTCAGATTTCATGGCCTCAAGCCATCTATTGGAATCTGGGCTTATCATCGCTTCCTCATAGTTCGCAGGTTCATCATGGTCTAGCAACATGACTTCCAGAACAGGATTACCGTACCACTCTGGTGCGGATCGTACTCTGGTTGACCTACGAGGTTTGGTAGTAACTTGATCTAAAGTTTCATGATCATCATCATTAACTTCCTCACTAATTGGTGTAGGCATCACTGGAACTAATTTTAGTGATGAGCGACTTTCCAATTCGAGAGAAGTTACAATTACCTCATTAAGTTCTACTTTCCTCCCACTCACTTCTTTTGAGAGAAACTCCTTCTCTAGAAAGGATCCACTCTTAGCAACAAAGATCTTGCCTTCAGATCTGTGATAGAAGGTGTACCCAACAGTTTCTTTTGGTTATCCTATGAAGACGCACTTCTCCGATTTGGGTTTGAGCTTATCAGGTTGAAACTTTTCACATAAGCATCGCAACCCCAAACTTTAAGAAATGACAGCTTAGGTTTCTTGCTAAACCACAATTCATACGGTGTCGTCTCAACGAATTTTTAGACGGTGCCCTATTTAACGTGAATGTAGCTGTCTCTAATGCATAACCCCAAAACGATAGTGGTAAATAGGTAAGAGACATCATAGATTGCACCATATCTAATAAAGTACGGTTACGACGTTCGGACACACCATTACGCTGTGGTGTTCCAGGTGGCGTGAGTTGCGAAACTATTCCACATTGTTTCAAATGAAGGCCAAACTCGTAACTCAAATATTCTCCTCCGCGATCAGATCGTAGAAACTTTATTTTCTTGTTACGATGATTCTCAACTTCACTCTGAAATTCTTTGAACTTTTCAAATGTTTCAGACTTGTCTTTCATTAAGTAGATATACCGATATCTGCTCAAATCATCTATGAAGGTCAGGAAATAACGATACCCACCGCGATCCTCAACACTCATCGGACCGCATACATCGGTATGTATTATTTCCAATAAGTCAGTGGCTCGCTCTACTGTTTTGGATAACGGAGTCTAAGTCATCTTGCCCATGAGGCATGGTTCGCAAGCATCAAGTGATTCCAAAATCCCACCAGCATGGAGTTTCTTCATGTGCTTTACACCAATATGACCTCAACGGCAGTGCCACAAATAAGTTGCACTATCATTATTAACCTTGCATCTTTTGGCTTCAATATTATGAATATGTGTATCACCACAATCGAGATTCAATAAACCATTCACCTTGGGTGTATGACAACAGAAGGTTTTATTCATCTAAACAGAATAACAATTATTCTTTGACTTAAATGAATAACCGTATTGCAATAAACATGATCCAATCATATTATGCTCAAGGAAAACACCAAATAACATTTATTTTAGGTTCAACACTGATCCCAAAGTTAAAGGGAGTGTGTGATGGTGATCTTATCAACCTTGGAATCACTTCAAACACACATCGTCACCTTGCCCTCAACTAGTCTCTATTCATTTTGTAACTCCTATTTCAAGTTACTAATCATAGCAAATGAACCAGTATCAAATACCCAGGGGCTACTATGAATACTAGTAAAGTACACATCAATAACATGTAAATCATATATACTTTTGTTCACTTTGCCATTCTTCTTATCCGCCAAGTATTTGGGGCAGTTCCGCTTCCACTGACCATTTCCATTGCAGTAGAAGCACTCAGTTTCAGGCTTGGGTCTAGCTTTGGGCTTCTTCATGGGAGTGGCAACCTGCTTCTCATTCTTCTTGAAGTTCCCTTTCTTTCCCTTGCCCTTTTACTTGAAACTAGTGGTCTTGTCAACCATCAACACTTGATGCTTTTCTTGATTTCTACCTTCGCCGATTTCAACATCGCGAAGAGCTCGGGAATCGTTTTCGTCATCCCTTGCATATTATAGTTCATCACGAAGTTCCAGTAACTTGGTGATAGTGACTAGACAACTCTACCAATCACTATCTTATCTGGAAGATTAACTCCCACTTGATTCAAGTGATTGTAGTACTCAGACATTCTGAGCACATGCTCACGGGCTGAGCTATTCTCCTCCATCTTGTAGGCAAAAAATACATGCCAGAGGTCTCATACCTCTCGACTCGGGCATGAGTCTGAAATACCAATTTCAACTCTTGGAACATCTCATATGCTCCATGGCGTTTGAAAACATTTTTAAAGTCCCGGTTCTAAGCCGTAAAGAATGGTGCACTAAACTATCAAGTAGTCATCATATCGAACTTGTCAAATGTTCATAACGTCTGCATTTGCTCCTGCGATAGTTCTGTCACCTAGCAGTGCATCAAGGACATAATTCTTATGTGCAGCAATGAGGATAATCCTCAGATCACGGACCTAGTTCGCATCATTGCTACTATCAACTTTCAACTTAGTTTTCTCTAGGAACATATCATAAATAAAATGGGGAAGCTATACGCGAGCAATTGACCTACAACACAGATATGCAAATACTATCAGGACTAAGTTCATGATAAATTAAAGTTCAATTAATCATATTACTTAAGAACTCCCACTTAGATAGACATCCCTCTAGTCATCTAAATGATCACGTGATCCATATCAACTAAACCATGTCCGATCATCACGTGAGATGCAGAAGTTTTCAATGGTGAACATCACCATGTTGATCATATCTACTATATGATTCACGCTCGACCTTTCGGTCTCAGTGTTCCAAGGCCATATCCGCATATGCTAGGCTCGTCAAGTTTAACACGAGTATTCTGCATGTGCAAAACTGGCTTGCACCCGTTGTATGTGAACGTAGAGCTTATCACACCCGATCATCACGTGGTGTCTCAGCACGAAGAACTGTCGCAACGGTGCATACTCAGGGAGAACACTTATATCTTGAAATTTTAGTGAGAGATCATATTATAATGCTACCACCGTACTAAGCAAAATAAGATGCATAAAAGATAAACATCACGTGCAATCAAAATAAGTGATATGAGATGGCCATCATCATCTTGTGCCTTTGATCTCCATCTCCAAAGCACCGTCATGATCACCATCGTCACCGGCTTGACACCCTGATCTCCATCGTAGCATCGTTGTCGTCTCGCCAGCTATTGCTTCTACGACTATCGCTACCGCTTACTGATAAGGTAAAGCAACTACATGGCGATTGCATTTCATACAATAAAGCGACAACCATAAGGCTCCTGCTAGTTGCTGATAACTTTTACAAAACATGATCATCTCATACGACAATTTATATATCATCACGTCTTGACCATATCACATCACAGCAAGCCCTGCAAAAACAAGTTTGTTGCAAGTTTTACGAGGCTGCTACGGGCTTCTAGCAAGAACCGTTCTTACCTACGTATCAAAACCACAATGATTTTTCGTCAAGTGTGTTGTTTTAACCTTCAACATGGACCGGGCGTAGTCAAACTCGATTCAACTAAAGCTAGAGAAACAGACACCTGCTAGCCACCTGTGTGCGAAGCACGTCGGTAGAACCAGTCTCATGAACGTGGTCATGTAATGTCGGTCCGGGCTGCTTCATCCAACAATACCTCCGAATCAAAGTAAGACGTTGCTAGTAAGCAGTATGACTATTATCGCCCACAACTCTTTGTGTTCTACTCGTGCATATAACATCTACGCATAGACCTGGCTCGGATGCCACTCTTAGGGAACGTAGTATTTCAAAAAAAATCCTACGATCACGCAAGATCTATCTAGGAGATGCATAGCAACGAGCGGGGAGAGTGCGTCCATGTACCCTCATAGACCGAAAGCGGAAGCGTTTAGTAACGCGGTTGATGTAGTCGAACGTCTTCGCGATCCAACCGATCCAAGTACCAAACGTACGGCACCTCCGCGATCTGCACACGTTAAGCTCGGTGACGTCCCTCAAACTCTTGATCCATTTGAGGTCGAGGGAGAGTTCCGTCAGCATGACGGCGTGGTGACAGTGATGATGAAGTTACCGGCGCAGGGCTTCGCCTAAGCACTACGACGATATGACCGAGATGTGTATCTGTGGAGGGGGCACCGCACATGGCTAAGAGATTGTCTGTTGTGCCTTTGGGTGCCCCCTTGCTCCCGTATATAAAGGGAGGGAGGAGGAGGCCGGCCAACAAGGGGCGCGCCAGGGAGAGGGGAGTCCTACTAGGACTCCAGTCCTAGTAGGATTCGGCCCCACCCTTTTTTCCTTCTACCGGAGGGGGAAAAGGGGAAGGAGAGGGAGTAGGAGAAGGAAAGGGGGGTGGCGACCCCTTCCCAAGTCCAATTCTGCCTCCTCCCTTGTGGGGGGCGCACTAGCCCCTTGTGGGCGGGTTAGCCTCCCTCATATGGCCCATAAGGCCCGTATCTTTCCCCGGGGGGTTCCGGTAACCCCTCCGGTACTCCGGTATGTACCCGATGTACTCCAGAACCCTTCCGGTGTCCGAATACTACCTACCAATATATCAATCTTTACCTCTCAACCATTTCGAGACTCCTTGTCATGTCCGTGATCTCATCCGGGACCCCGAACAAAATTCGGTCATCAAATCACATAACTCATAATACAAATCGTCATCGAACATTAAGCGTGCGGACCCTACGGGTTCGAGAACTATGTAGACATGACCGAGACACATCTCCGGTCAATAACCAATAGCGGAACCTGGATGCTCATATTGGCTCCTACATATTCTATGAAGATCTATATCGGTCAAACCGCATAACAACATACGTTGTTCCCTTTGTCATCGGTATGTTACTTGCCCGAGATTCGATCATCGGTATCATCATACCTAGTTCAATCTTGTTACTGGCAAGTCTCTTTACTCATTCCGTAATGCATCATCCCGTGACTAACTCATTAGTCACATTGCTTGCAAGGCTTATAGTGATGTGCATTACCGAGAGGGCCCAGAGATACCTCTCCGATACACGGAGTGACAAATCTAATCTCAATCTATGCCAACCCAACAAACACCTTCGGAGACATTTGTAGAGCATCTTTATAATCACCCAGTTACGTTGTGACGTTTGATAGCACACAAGGTGTTCCTCCGGTATTCGAGAGTTGCATAATCACATAGTCAAAGGAACATGTATAAGTCATGATGAAAGCAATAGCAATAAAACTAAACGATCATTATGCTAAGCTAACGGATGGGCCTTGTCCATCACATCATTCTCTAATGATGTGATCCCGTTCATCAAATGACAACACATGTCTATGGTCAGGAAACATAACCATCTTTGATTAACGAGCTAGTCAAGTAGAGGCATACTAGGGACACTCTGTTTTGTCTATGTATTCAACCATGTACTATGTTTCCTGTTAATACAATTCTAGCATGAATAATAAACATTTATCATGATATAAGGAAATACAAATAACAACTTTATTATTGCCTCTAGGGCATATTTCCTTCAGCACCAGCTCGACCAAGTTTGGATTACAACCCAAATGCTACCATAGAAACATCAGCGGGGAAGATAGAGCCAGCTTTAGCATCCCAGTCTAAGCACCCCCGGCCTCCATCCTTGCGACGCACGGTACAACTCGTTTGCCACCTGCTTGACCCTAGTGCCACTGATAAAATGAAGTAATAATACAGTTAAAATAGAGTGAGTGTCCTCTCTATCATTTCATTTCCAATATAGATAAAGAATGTGCTTCTCTTTGTTAGTATATATTTCATCAACTAGTCCCATTGTTAATGTTTAAGCGTTTCTGCAAAGTGGGGTGCTTAATTTTAGTTGACTGCACAAGAATAGAGATTGGAATGTCACAAGGCCCCTCCTTGTACTACCATTCTACACTGATGTTCATCACTGGCAGAAGGTGTATCAGGGAGACTTGGGTCGATTTCCAGAATGGGGCGTACCGTATGAGGCGTCGCAGGGCCCATCTCACCCTCGCAGCATGGCATACTATGATACTATTGCAATATTTTCTTCTATTTATTACTGTATGTTTCATCAACTAGTGCCACTATAATGTAATCACGCTTTTTCATTATCTGTGCAAACAGGGTTATTCAGCTGCATTTTGGTGGAACTGCACAAATGTACGGATGGAACCGGCATATATGCAGAGTGCAAGGTGTGCCAAGTAAAAATTACCGACACCAACCATGCTCCATGCATGCATTGGCATCCACCACCACCAGTGGGATGTGTGGCGCTCTCTGTGGACGGATCTTTCTCGACAGCAAATCCTTTAACCAAATACTAGTAGCTTATATTGGCAGTTTTCTAGGGAGTACTCTTTTCTGAAAGAAGCACAAATTTATGTTTCTTTATTTGCACACAGTGTCACAACTTTGACCCAAAGGTCCAGAGCTATTTTAGGGTGCTTGGCATAGTACTCGGAGACTGATTCTAAGCATGATTTCCATTAGCTGCCACACTAATTGTAAGCATGAGTAGATGGAAGATTAGGTTAGTGCGAAGCTTACCTTAAACCCTACTGCCGCAAGTGAAACGAGGCGAGCGTCGAGGGAACCGTGGAGAACGGCGGGGAAGCGACGTCCTGCCATCCGACCTCCTCTTGCAGTGGGAGAACGAATACTCATGTAGCTCCGGCTGGCTCTGCACCCTCACGAACGGCACACCGTACTCGATCGATTTGTTATCCTCTGGGTGCTCGACCTTCGACATGTACGCCCACCACCTCCGCCTGACTTTTGCCTTGGGCGAATCTGTCTGCTCCATCGCCCAGAGGAGATACTCGATGAACTCAAAGGACTGCGGCATGACTGCCTCCGAGGAGTACATCGCCGCCCTCATCGCCGCCATCTCGCTCTTTCGCATACATTGCCACATGGCCCTCACCGTCCTCGAAATCTTCCACTCATTGTCAAACCAAGTAAGGATCTCCTTCAACCTGGCTAACTTTGCCTGGTCGCCACCAGCAATCTGCCTGATTCGCTGCTGCATCCTCTCCATAGATGTCCTTCTGAGTGGTCCGGTGCTAGCTTTGGAAGATGGGAGGAGAGACGGTGGTCTTGCAATAGAGAAGAGGGAGAGGCGAGACGGTGGTTTTGGAATGGAGACGATGGAGAGGAGAGGGGTGGTTTTGCAATGGAGAAGAGGGAGAAGCGAGACGGTGGTTTTGGAATGGAGATGATGGAGAGGAGAGGAGGTGGTTTTCCAATAGAGAAGAGGGAGAGGCGAGACGGTGGTTTTGGAATGGAGATGATGGAGAGGAGAGGAGGTGGTTTTGCAATGGAGAAAAGGGAGAGGAACGTGCGGCAGCGATTTAGGATTGGACAAGACGGACTGGATCAAAATCAAGATCAATTTACCCTTCAATTAAGAAAGCGACCCACACTAACTAGTCTCCCTTTTATTCTGGGTCATAATTGACCATGATTTTCACAAATAAAATATATGTTATACGTTGCAAAAAAATATAATTTGAAAGTACATTCAAATACGAACCAAACGATACAATTTTTGGTGACAAGCATTCACATTTTGCTTGTCAAATACAGTACGTGGTCAAATTTTGACCCAAAATACGCAAAACAAAAAAATACTTCCAAGACCAGCGCCGCTCATCTCTTGTTAAACCACCGCCGCTCCTCTCCTGTTCCAATCTAAATCCAGCGCCGCTCCTCTCCTCTTCCATTTCAAAACCACCGCCCCTCCTCTCCTGTTCCAATCCAAAACCAGCGTCGCTCCTCTCCCATTCTAATCCAAAACTAGCGCTGCTCCTCTCCTCTTCCATTCAAAAACCACCGCCGGCAAGTGAAGGTGCTGTGGAGAAGTAGATCGATGGAGGAGTTTAACTGATACGTGAGGATCGCAGACAGCGACCCTATGAAGCTAGCTAGGATGTTGGAGATACAGTCTTGGTTTGACAACAAGGACCAACTAGCGGCGACGGCAACATCCATGGCCAAATATCTGCAACAGAGCAAAAACGCGGTGATACTCCCGAAGGGAGTCACGCGGGAGTACATAGAGCTGCTCCTCTGGGCCATGGAGCAAACAAATTCACCGAATCTGATCATTAGGGAGCGGTGGTGGGAGTATCGATCCCAGATGGAGCATCCACCAGAGATTGAAGGATCGAGTATCTACAGGGTGTCATGCCAGAGCGAGTCGGTGGAGTCTTCGTCGACCGAACCCAACTGCAAGAGAAAAGCAGTTGGCCTGACGACGCTTCCCCGCTATCCTCTCCCTCACCGTTCACATCGTCTCACGGGGCGGCTGTCTGCCGTCGAGGAATAGGAGGGGACTGCCCTCGGGCAGGTTGTGAATTGTCAGGAGGGTTGTCAGTATTTGCAGGTTGTGAATTCTGTTTTGTGTTGTATTTTGAGAGTACTTTCATATATGAATGCCTTTTGAATTTCAGATTTGCAGTATTGAGCATATGAAGTATTTTATGAATTCTCGAGATCTATTTTTAGCACTTAAAAATGTAGTTTCATAGGAGTATAAAAGTGCAGACAATGTGATTCTCAGAGAAGAAACTGCAAGTTTCAGTTTCAGATAAGAAACTGCAAGTTCAGTTTCAGATAAGAAACTGCAATTCAGTTTCAGATAAGAAACTGCAACTTTCAGAGGCGGAGCATTTATATTAACACGGCCTTTTCAAACATGGATAACATCATGTTGGAAGTTTTATTCATGGTCGAAAATGGAACTATCAGCCAGTTAACATCATGTTGATCAACGTTCATGCATAGCACATCTTCATATGATGCACAGTCAAAAAGATATGCTATTTTCAAAATGCCCACACAATGTTGAGTGTGCGAAAAACAGACAAAACAAGGAACGAAGTTTGGTAAGTGTTGGGTGTGCTGTGCGTAGATGACAATGAGGACCCGCATGTCAATAATGGCAGAGGCAAAAAAATTAGAGATATTTTCCCTGTATCGGGTGGAATCGAACCTGGGCGGCACAGCTGTCGGTAGTGTCACTTGGCCACTGGGCTAGTTCAGTACTTTCATTACAAATAAGGCACTGCCTCAGGTGGTCCGATCTCCTCCTGCGCCTTTGTGCGCTCGTCACGGCGCCGCTGTCTGCCGTTGTGAACATGCTGAACAAACGAGAGGAATCTGGAGAGGACTGTACGTGGAGAGGCGGACAGTCAGGACCCACCAGGTCTATGGCCATACGCAAGCAAGTGCCGCATTGAAAAAATACTTCCTCCTAATGCTATACTGACGTTGGGCCCCATGGGTTTGTCAACATAGTTACATTTATTAGGTGCTTCAACGTAGTTACTAAAGGAGATAAATTCACAACGAAGCCGGGGAGCTGGCAAGTATAATTTATTATCACTAGGGCAGCAAGTATCAGTTGGGTTGTGGGCTGCCCCGTCTAGGCTTTTTTTTCACATGCGCAGCCCACGACATGCCGGTTTGTATTTTCTTGAGGGCCATCATGTATTGACCGGCCTATGGACCTCCCATCCGAGGTTTTATTTTTCCTGAAACATCGGCAGCCCAATTTATGTATTTTTTGAAGAAAACGCAGAGGTCTGTTCTATTTTTCTATATAAGAATAGGAACTCCTGGTCCAACTTATGTTTCCCTTCTAACTATATTATATATATTTAAATTATTTTATATGTTATTATATATTATTGTTATTCTCATCATATATTTAACAGATACTTACATATGTAAGAAACAATATCCCACATCTTATTAACTTAAAAAATAATTTCTTAACAATAAATCCTGGATTTTTTTTTTTGCAACGAAAATCCTGGTGATTTGTACAAAAGCTTGGTAAGATTTAAGGACCAATGTAATAGTAAATCACTTATTATTTAAATATATTTATAACAAAATGCTCAGCCCCTGTTTATTTTTTGATAACATTGATGCGCCCAACCCAACATTATAATTAGAACCAGCCCAGCAAAATTGTGTATTTCGAGAAAGTGCAAATGGCCTATAATTTTTTAAGAAAAAAATAAATGGGCCACATGGATGCTACATTATTTGTTCACCCAGCCCAGCAAATGGACTGTAATTCTAAAAAAAGATCAAATTGACTGTAAATTCTGAAAAAATGGGTTGAATACGTGCCACATTTTTGGAGGCTGGAATGTGGGCCAATACGTCGAAGCCAACGCAAGTCATTGTCAACTTAGTCAACAAATGATTCTGACATCGTTAGCCGTTGGATTTACATCCAATGACCGCATCCATCTTCTTCCTCCAGCGTCGCCGGGACCACCTGCTCCCACCTCCTGCTGCTAGCAGCTCTGCTTAGCACGCTTCGCTGTGGAGCGCTACCCCACTGTCGGCCAGGCCATCCCTCCACCCCTCCACACCTCCTATTCTTCTCCACCGACTGCCGAACCACACCGCACCAGAACTAGTTAACCCTCGTACACCTCTCCGTCTGCGACTCCACTCCCGCGTCTTCCCATCTCCGGCTCGTTGATGTCCGGGGCCTCGCCGTCATCCACCACCTTGGATGCGCTCAGCGCGGCGTGGTCAACGAACGACATCCATCAGAAGTGGATTGTACATGGAGAGGCTGACAGCTGGGTCCACAGCCGCACACAAGGAAATGCCTCCTTATTATGCGCAAAATAATGATTCCTCCACTTGACATCTGGGACCCACCGGAAGGGCCTCTGTATTTCGCGAAAAAAATGTTCCCGCCGCTGGCAGCTCAGACCCACCAACTATATCTTCGCATGCAAGGAAGTGCTTCCTTATTACGCACAAAAAAATGAATACTCCCCTTGCTAGCTGGGACCCACCATATGGGAGGCTGACATGTGGGCCTACTAAGTTGACGCGGACGGAGGGCTTTGTCAACTTAGTCAATATGAATGATTCTAGCTCCAGTGACCGTACGATGTCCATCCAACGGCCGTAGTGCTTCTTCAACCGTTCCCGCCGCTGACAGCTCAGACCCACCAACTATATCTTTGCACGCAAGGAAGTGCTTCCTTATTACGCACAAAAAAATGAATACTCCCCCTGCTAGCTGGGACCCACCATATGGGAGGCTGACTTGTGGGCCTACTAAGTTGACGCGGACGGAGGGCTTTGTCAACTTAGTCAATATGAACGATTCTAGCTCCAGTGACCATACGATGTCCATCCAATGGCCGTAGTGCTTCTTCAACCTCTGGTCTTCTTGCTCCAGCCGCCCAAAGCAGCGCCGGTCCTGCCGCATGCTCCTGCCTCCCCTGGCTGGCTATGCTGCCGCGGAGGCCTCACCGCCCCCTACTACTCCCACCGCTGGCCAGGCCCTGCGGCGACGGCAGGCTCACACCGCAGCCGAACCAGTGAACCCTCGTACTCCTCTCCGAGTGGGCATCCACTGCCACGTCTTCCCCGGCTCCGCGTCGTCCCCTTCCTAGGCCTCGCCGTCGTCCACCGCCTTGGTGCTCTTGGTGCGGCGTGGTCAATGTGGTCAACGAACGACTTCCATCGGAAGAGTACTGTACGTGGAGAGGCTGACAGCTGGGTCCACGGCCGCAGCAAGGAAGTGCCTCCTTATTACACGGAAAATAAAGATTCCTCCACCTGATAGCAGGGACCCACCGGATGGACCACCGTATTTCGCGTAAAAAAAGTTTCCCCCCTGACTGCTGGGACCCACCAGCTACATCTTCGCACACAAGAAAGTGCCTAACAGTCGGGACCCACCTGGTCGAAGCGTACGTAGCGTTGTCATTCTAGTCGTGAACGTGTACGTACATACTGGTCGATGTAGAGGCACGCACGTGTCGTAGTAGAGGCGCGCACGTAGCATGTACACGTACATATAGCGGCCAGGGTGCAAGAAAGTAAATACGGCCACGTACGTACATACGGGCGGGGTCTCGAACGCCTACTCGCGCATACGTACGGCCAGGGCTCGTGTACATGGCTAGGTCGGAACAGAGAAACTGCGTCGTCATGTTCATCGGGAGCCAACCGGCTTGGACGGAACAGCCGATGGAAACGAGGCCTGGCGTACCGCAGAACGGAGGAAACAGCCTTGTGTTCGACCGGCCACGGTCGAAACGGGATCCTGTTCATCGTGAGGGGTCTGGCGTACCGCAAAATAGAGGAAACGGACTTCTCTTGGTCGAAACGGGGTCCTGTTGATCGGGAGGGGTGTGGCGTACCGCAAAACGGAGGAAACAGACTTGTGTTGGAGCGCTACGGTCAAAACGGGGGTCCTGTTCATCGGGAGGGGTGTGGCGGACCGCAAAACGAGACTCCATGGGATATTGTTCATCTCCACCGTCGACCTCCTCCAGCCTCCACGGGCTACTGTTCATCCACCGTCGACCTCCTCCAGCCTCCACCTGCGACTGTTCATCCACGGGCTCCTGTTCATCCGGCCTCCACCACGCGCTCTCCACCTGCTACTGTTCAACCAACCCTCTCCACAGGGTCCTATTCAACCACCCCTCCACGGGCTACTGTTCATCCAGCCCTCCACCAGCTACTGTTCAACCAGCCCTCCCCGGGGTTGTCCTGTTCATCCAGCCCTCCACGGGGTCATGTTCATCCACCCCCCAACCGGCTCGATCGATCAGGGTACTGTTCATCCAGCGACAACAACCTGTACTACCACGGGGTCCTGTTCATCCACCCCCCACCGGGAACTGTTCATCCAACCCCCCCCCCCCAAACAATGCTCACTATTCATCTAGAGCCAACAGGTTCGGTCGGCTTTAGTTAGCAGCAGTAGCGAAGGAATCGCTCGATCAGGTTCAGTTAACAGCCATCGATCGATCGCTCGGGTTTAGTAACGCGTAGCCTGCAGTGCAACCGCTCGGGTTCAGTAGGCGAACGCCTCGCTCGGGTTCAGTTAGAGCCCAACGCCTCGCACCCACGCGCGTACATGTACAAGAGAAACGTCCATCGCTCGGCCCCTGACCACCCACCGTAACCGGGAACTCCCCGATATTTTCTCGCCCTCGCTTCTACCACGGTTTTTCCGTCATGGACGGCCCAAAGAATGTCAGGCAGCTGCATCTCCGGCCGTCCCAGGACGAAAAGCCCATTTTCTGTCATGATTTTTGTCATAGAAGTAGGAGCCCACCACATCTATGACGATACCGGGTTTCGTCACAATTATCGTCATAGAAGTGTCATAAGCATGACAGAAAAAAATCGTTCGGCCCAAAATGTCACGGATCTGTCTTTTTTTTGTAGTGCAACATCAACAGGCACCCCATGATATTCAACATTGGAGATCTTGTGTGGCTACACCTTCGCAAGGACCACTTCTCCAATGAACGGAAGTCCAAACTACTACCTCGAGCCGACGGCCCCTTCAAGGTGATTGCACGCGACAACGACAATGCCTACAAGATCGACATACCGCGCGACCAGTAAAATGTGAGTGATATCTTCAACGTCAAGGATCTCTCTCCCTACCATGGTGATGAGGTTTTCGATCCGAGGTCGGATCTTTCCCAAGGGGGGAGATCATGCGGAGCATCCTATGGTCATCCCCATGGAACTACCTGTGTCTCCTCAAGTGCCAAGTGGACCGACGACATGAGCACGTGCTAGAGCTCTCCAAACCGAGGTGACATCTCTCCTTAGTGATATCCTGTATGATCCACTTGAGACATGGCTACTACCTAAAGCCGGAATGCTATGTGTGATTAGGTATGAAGAACACCCTCGTGGAGATGCTCGTGATGATGGAAAAGTCCCCAAGTGCATGGAAGAAGAGGATTGACGAACCGGAGAAGTCCCCAGGACCCGGAACATCCGGCCCCAAGACTCGGACATCCGACCCCGGGGAACTACAACAGCAACAGCCACCCAGCAGCCAAAGCTATAGGGCCCGGACATCCGGCCCAACTGCCCCCGACATCCGGCGCCAGCCCGGAAATCCGGCCCCTCCTTGCAGAACGCTACAAAAACTGGTTGAGGCCAGCCCGGACATCCGACCCCCTAGCCTGGACACTGGGCCGACGGGAAGGCCCGAAAATCCCGCCCGGCGTCGGGACATCCAGCCCCCTCTGTCTGCGCACAGCAACGGGTCGAGGCCCATGTACCCCCTTCGTCCCCTAGACTATATATACACCTCCTCTACCTACATTTTAGGGTTAGCATTGTGATTGCTCATTTTGAGAGATAGAGCTTTGCTCATCCACTTGTACCCCTACTCCTTAGGAGACCAAGGCCTCCTCAAGGAGAAGATCCCCCAAGTGGATTCAAGACCTCCTCTCGGAGAAGATCCCCTAGTGGATTAAAGACCTCTTTCCGCACAAATCGAGACGAACTAGCTACCGTGTATCCTTATTTTGTTGGATTTGGACCTTTGTATCTCTCTTTGTGTATGTGAATCTAGCACATGTGTGATCGAATCTAGTTGATTTGTGTGTTTTCCTCTTGTTTGTTCTTCTATGTTCTTCGTGCTCTTCGGGAATTCCCCTCCAAATCGTGAAAGATCGGCCCCTAGGGTTCCACCCTACATCACGAACCGAGGTCGAATTTTCTACAAGTGTCCAAATCATCGGGTAAGAAAATCTCTCACTTGTCGTATCTAATTTGGTTTCCGTCTTTATTCCTAAAAAAATTTCTTCCGTGAGCAGAAAGGGCCTCAGGGATGCGAGTTTTACCACTGGTAGGATGGTCTAGATAATTACGTTGAGTATTTGGCATCTATTGGAATTTTGTTGATGCTTTAGGTGCAGTCATAGGAGGAGTACAAGCAGGGGAGGTGCAACCTGTAGAGTCACTACAGATGCAGTAACGGCAGGAAGTCAATGGTTGCACTAAATATGTGAAAAGGTGGATGATTTGTTGTTGTGTAAAATCATAGTGTTTGTGTTAGTGTTGATGTTTGTAGTGATGGTTGTATGTGCAATGAAATGATATTGCACACTTGGTCAGTAGTGCTTCACTGTCAAGTATGTAATGAAATGATGTAGCAAAGATGGTGTGGCACATTGTCATGTTTGTATTTCAATTTCAATTCAGTTACTAGGCAATGATCTAACACACTGGACAAATGACAAAATAGAGAAATGATGTTGCAACTTAACAAAGACATACATGTGTGTGTGTGTGTGTGTGTGTGTGTGTGTGTGTGTGTGTGTGTGTTACTCCTATAGGAACATAACATGATGCAACTATGTAATGTGGTACTGGGTTGCACTATACATGATGCAGTACCATATTACATAAGGCCAAAATAAAGCCTCCACTTTCAGAAGGCCCTAACTAACTCTGTCCAAAATGAAACCAATTTATATCCAAAATGAAACCAAGTTATGTCCAGCATGTTCACTTGAACTTCTACTTCTTTTTCCTAGGAAGAAGATTCTCCTTCTCCTTGATCGTCTCCTTCTGTTTCTTCTTCTTTGGTGCTACATGGACTATTTTTGTGGTTTGTTTTGTCACTGGCAGATCATCTCTTTGGCTCGCAACAAAATGATTTTCAGGAAGAGGTCTTGGTGCTTGGGAAGTTTGGGTTGGTTGTGACTGAATGTGCAAACATATAGTAGATGAGTTTTGGAATGAGTTCGCATGAGTTGTTCGAAAGTTCAAAAGTACTTACAGATTGCATTAGTATGTCTAGTACACACATGTTCTACTCATAGACTTGTGTCACACCAGATCCACTAGCACTTGCAGAAGATGTGGTCTACAATTCAAGAGCAATAACATCAGTTCTGGAGAGTGAGCTAGCAACTTACACACTACAAGTAATAAAGCAACAATTAAGTCCGGACGGAGGGAGTAGTTGTTACCTTAGCAGTTGAAATAATCTTTCTTTCACTGGTAATTTGGTCTTTTTTGCAATATGACTAGGAATTGAGGTTTGCCCCTGTACTGCCTCGGCTTGTTGCCTTTGATCCCTTTGCCCTACCTCATCTTGATGACCTTGCCCTACCTCAGGTTGCTCCCCTTGCCCTCCCTCATCTTGATGACCTTGCCCTGCCTCAGCCTGTTGTCCTTGTACTCCTTTCTTAGGGCAAGTTCTTTTATTATGATCAACTGGCCTACAAATACTGCAATGAGAAATTGCACCATGCCTTTTCAACGTGCCTTCATCAGTCTCTACAGGATTCTTCTTTCTTTTTTTTCTAGGCCTCCCTGTTTTTCATATAGTGGTGGCAAAATAGGAGTAGCATTCATCTTTTCCCACTCTCTTGGGTCTCTGCGAGGCATAATAATTTCACCATATACTTGCTTGAAAGTTGCAATACTATAGCATGGTGAGACAACACTCTCAGGTTTGATTCTTTCACCTCTAAGACAAGGTATGGCATGTCTACATGGTATGCCTGTTAACTGCCAAGCTTTGCATGCACATGTTTAATTTTTTATGTCGACCTTGTACTCGCCAATCAGTCCCAACACAGTAAAGACGCCTTTCCTAGTAGGCAATGCCTGACAATTATTAGCCATCTCTGCATTCTTATCAAGTATCTTTCTGATCTTAGGACATATAGTTCCACACCACTCTTCACTTTTCTTGTTCTTCCTATAAAACCTTGTCGACAATTGATTTTTGATTTTTTTTTTAACATGCTCATGACAGGAAGCTCCCTAGCATCAAGTATCCACCCTCATTGATACAAAACAATTTCAGTTAACAATATAAATTCAAACCACCTAAATCTAAAAGTAAAGTGAAAAAATTATTCAAAAGATATCTCAATGGAAAAGAAATTGGAAACTTACTTATTAAAGACCTCATAATTATTGTTTAGTAGCAGGTCACACTTTGGTAATTCTTGGAAAAATGCCCTGCACCATGAACTTGATTCAATTCCTTCTAGGTACTCATAAGCTTCCAGATTTAAGTCCTTCGTCTCCTCCATATTTTTCCTCCAATCAATTTCATTGTAGGACCTCGCAATTGCCCATAGCTTGTTCTTTAGGTTCTCACCATTCCACTTCTTTGCAAAATTTTGATATAGGTGCCTCACACAAAACATGTGTTGTGCTTCAGGGAATAGAGCAGTTACAACATTAATTATTCCTTTATGTCTATCACTCATCATTGTCCAAGGTGATGTGTTCACTATGTGGATATCTTATTTTAAAGTCTGTAGAAACCACTTCCATGTTGGTGTGCCCTCGACTTCAACTACAGCCATAGCAATAGGGAAAATACAGTTGTTTGCATCAATACCTACAGCAGTCAACAATTGTCCACCAAATTTTGTTTTCAGATGGCAACCATCAACACAGATGACAGGTCTACATCCAGCTAAAAAGCCTCTTTTACAAGCATCTAATGACAAGTAACACTGGTAGAATTTGTCCTCTTTGAGTTTCATAAACATGCTGCTGCCATGGTTGGAGCTTCTCATCTCTTATGCGAAGTCCCACATAAGTTAGTATTGTTTCACCTCATCTCCATGAATTTGCTTTATTGCTATTCTTCTAGCTCTTGCTCGGTTGCTCCTTGAAGATTCCATGTTGTAGTCCTTTTGCACCAACCTTGCAAAATTCATCAATGTCATCTTTTCATCTGCCCTAAAGTTCTCCAAATACTTCTCTGCTAAGTATCTTGATGTGAATGCATTAACCTCCCACTCTTCACTGTAGGTGTGATCTCCCACATAGGTTTTCACCACAAAACTTGTGGTTCTACTGTCAGGTGCTGCAAATAGATACCATGGATAGTCATCAGAGCAGTGTGCCCTAATTCTTTGTCTATCATTCTTTGCATATTTAATTTGTACCCTGTTTTGCACAATGTACTCTTGAATTGCCCTTCTAAGATCAGCTCCCGTGGGGAATTTCATACCCAATTTGAAAGCTAGAGCTTTCAGTTCCTCTGGCTTGAAGGACCTGAGCTTCACTTTCTTCTTTTGCTTTTTCTTCCCTTACTCTATAACAATTTCATGTTCTGATTCATTTCCCTCATTCTCTGAAGCTGGTAGCTCTAGCTCGTCAGTGTCATAGTCACTATCCCTTTCATATTGAGTTGCTTTCTTCTTGGCTCTAACATCCTTACTGAAGTCATCCACCCACTCGTCAAATAGATTATCATCATCATTATCAAAGTCGTTGTCTGAGTCAGCACAATCTGCATAAGTACAATCACTATGACTACCACTGTCATTGTTTTCCTCCACTTGTTCCTTATTTCTCCCTTTTACCGTCTCTCTGATGTTCACTTCACCAGCTAACATATTCAGTTTCCTTTTCTGTGTCTTGCTCTTCATCCTAGGACTCATCTAACATAGCTCTGTGCACCTCTGTCTTGTGGCTTCCCAGGACTCATGATAGCAAGCATTGGAGGTGATCCAACTATGCATATGTCATCCAAAGCAATCTCATTGTAAATGTCACGATGATCCATGTACAGCTCGAAATGTTTAAACTTTGGCACAACAGCAGTCAAGGCAGTCTGTATCTTTATCAATAATTCTCAGTCCATTATCCAAATTCATGCCAGGAAGTAACCAGAAACACTGCACTTTAATTGGATCATAACCAAGTTGCTGCACAAAATCTGTAATCCAACGTGGCGACCAACTTTCAACCTTGCAATGATCAAAATAATTTGTCTTGCAATCCATGTATTTCTTGATTTCTCCAAAGCCGGGGAAGAAACCCCCATGGTCAATCGGGTCCTATTAAGGGAAAACATAGCATCTTGATCACTAAACTGTGCAATCACCAAATTAATCCACACATTACGGCTGAATCGGCACAATATATAACACATATAGATTTGGACATGGGGATATATCTCAATCACCAAATTAATAAACAAATTTGGACTGAACCGCGCAATATGAATGCCTTAATCCCCAAATCGCACTATTCGATTGAAATTTCTAAGCCAAAGTTGGGGTAGGAGGGATTAGGGTTAGGATTCTTACCGTACTCAGGAGGAGGGTCATTGGGCAGCCGCCGCGATGGCGCCATCGGACCAGAGCCATCGTATGAGCACGCACCAGATCAAGTACTACACCTCTCATCGCCGGGCATCAAGCACACACGTCGTCGGTCGCCTCCATGTCGCTTCCTCCCCAAAGCTTTGTGCGTGGAAGAGAGCCGGAGTGTGAGAATGAGATGAAACGTGTTCCCAAGGGCTTTGCTGCAAATGTATGTTTTGCCGGTTACTGGGTGGGTCCATCGGGTCCAGGTGGCAACAGTCCAAGCGCCACTGTTAGAGATATATTTGGGTTACATATGTTTGGTAGTCTAGGATTTGTAATCCGTCTCCTACCTTATCTCTAGAAGAGGTGTCTTGCCCTCCAAGCCTTGTACTCAATATATACTCGCCCTCGAGGCTCAATAATACATCCATCATATTCTGCACCAAATACCTCTCTCCCTTCTAACATGGTATCAGCCTAATCGATCATAAACCCTAGCCGTCGCCGCTTCCGCACCCGCGCGCCGCCCCCGGGGCGGTCGGCCTCCATGACCGCCAACGGGGTTGGTGCCGCCCGTACCTAGGGTTCGTCCACCGATCATGTTGACCGGCTACCCTAGAGAGTCTTTTCCCGAGCTCTTGCTCCGGGTTTTTTCGCTCTCTCACCGGTTGTTTTGATTGGCATTTTCTTTTTGGTTTTCTCATCTATGCTTGATCGGTTTGCGTCGCCCACCGCCGCCGTCGACCCCCGCGCTTCTACTCCGACATCGGCGTTGACTACACCGGCCGCTTCATCATCAACCGTGCGGCAAGGCAGGATGTGCCGCCCAAGGGACGCCTTCGTGCATCGCTGCCTGCCGCTCGCCCGCGCGGTCTCCATCGTCGGTCCATCTTCGTCGTCATCACCCGGGACATCACCGACAACGTCGCCATCGACTCCAATCTGCGCGTCGTCCCCGCCATGGCGCGTACAGCATCACCATCGGTCTAAGCAACAGATCACGCGCCTGTCTTCACCAAGCCCGTCCCCGAGCACGTGCCTACTGCCAATCGAGCCACAGATTGCCATCACGTCGTCCCTTCGAACCGCTATGTCGCCGCCCGAGGTCTTCCCGTCGGCTACCCCGACCCGCGCGCCGCTCCCGCCGACGCCCCTTCGGGCCGTCGTGTCGCGGCCCGCGGTCCACGCCGTCGCCCCGAGATCCTCCCGCCGACTACCCCTGTTGCCCGCTGCCGCCTCTGCGTCGCCCCATAGGGCTATCGCGTCGCGGCACGCGGTCCACGCCGCCTCTCGTCGGGCCATCACCCCTGGCTAGTGGTTCTCTGCCCCGACTTGCGAGCCGCCGCTACACCGCCTCTTCGGGCTGTAGCGCTGCGGCATGCGGTCACCGCCACCGCCCGAGGCCGTCCCCGCGGTTGCACTGACATGCGAGCCACCGCTACACCACCTCTTCGGGCTGTAGCGCTGCGGAACGCGGTCCCCGCCGTCGCCCCGACCTGCCAGCCGCCGTTGCGTAGCCCCTTCGGGCCGTAGCGTCGCGGCCCGCGGTCCACTCCATCGTCCGCGCGCGTCGACTTCCCATGGTATGCGCCGTGTTGCCTCCCTTGGCGCGGGAAGCACCACCATCTGCGCCGGTTTTTGTCACGCTGTCGAGTTCCTCGCCTACTTTGAGCACCGCCGCCGCACTCCTAACCTAGCCGCCGCCGCCGACGTCAGGCCGCCGCTGCCGCTCTTCATTGGTTGCCGCCGCTGCTACCCCTGCAGCCGCCGCCGCCCATCCACCCCCCTCGTCTTCGTCCAAGCACCAGCCTGTCACCAGCGTCGCTGTAATCTACCCCGACCACTTCGTGTAAGTGCATCTAGTGCCCCTTAGTGATTTTGGTGTATTGAAGACTTATAGGTTAAGGGACTAATGCGTTTGTGAGTGTACACAGATCTATAAGTTTATGAGGAGTTTGATAATTACAGATAAAGTCGACCCCTAAAAATGAAGTTCTTCGACTGAAGACTTTGGATTTCTGAAGACTTTCTGAAGATTTTGAAAGTGAAGAAATTGGTGTGACCTTGAAGACTTGGTATTCATTTGAGGAATATGAAGCATGAAGACTTTTGTTTTCGTAGTTTCATTTTCTCTTTCTTGAGTCATAGGAAACACCGTACTGTTAAAGGGGGTCGAGGAAATACTAAGGAAAAAATTTCCATGTGATGCTCAACTCAAAATCCTACACCTACCAATCCCTTCGAGTGAAGCCATTGGAAATCGCATACAGCTCAGTCATATTCTTCAGTGAAAGAGACGAAGTTCTTCTGGTCTGTGAGGAATTTGTTCTGACTGAGGAGTTAGGAATTCGCCAGTGCGGATTGCCTACACAGTGAGGAACATGATAGCCCTGAGGAATTTGAACCTCAAATTTCCGACCGTTGCTGTGCTATGCGCCAGCTATCCCAAAATATCTACCCACCTAACGGTCATATCATTGAAGGGCATTTATGTCTTATCATGCAGGCTGCTCCCTAGGCTATAAATAGCCGCCCCCTACAACCACTAGCTGGTTGGCTGCTCCAAGAGAAACTGACACTTGTCATTTGAGAGCGTCCCATCCTCCGAGGACTTTGAGCGAAAATCATCAAGTGAGGAAAAACCCCAAACCCAAACACCTACAAACCCAAAGTGATTGAGCATCACTGAAGAGATTGATCCTACGTGGATCCGAGGCTTGTTACCTTTGAAGACTGTGCTTCTTCCACACGGTTAGGCGTCAAGGTCTAGAGCATCCAAGAGGAAATTGTGGATCGCTAAGTGACCGAGTTTGTGAAGGTTTGGAAGTCACCTGAAGACTTACCACGAGTGATTGGACGAGGTCTGTGTGACCTTAGTTCAAGGAGAATACGGTGAGGACTGTGTGTCCGGGACTGGGTGTCCTCAGGTTTAAATACCTAGCCGCTCCAACCAGACGTACAACTGAGACAGCAGTTGGAACTGGTCTACCAAATCATTGTCTTCACCAACCCAACTGGTTCTATTTCCTCAACTCTTTCATTTCCTCATTCCTGTGTTGTGCAAATTGTTCATATCTGTGTTTGAAGACTTTGACTGAAGACTTTCTCAATTTCCTCAGTTCAATTTCCTCAGTCTGTCTGTCTTCATCCTGTGTTATCATGTGTTTACGCTTTCTGTACTCTGTGCTTGTTTTCATTTCATCATGATGACTATGCTTGTGCTCTGCTATGCATACTTGTGAGTACTTATTCCGCTGCAAGTAGTTCTTCGCTAAGGAATTTCCTCACCCACAAATTCCTCAGTGAAGAATTTATAAAAATCGCCTATTCACCCCCCCTCTAGTCGATATAACGCACTTTCAATTGGTATCAGAGCAAGGTACTCCCTTGTTCTGTGTGATTTTGGTTTAACCACCTGGAGTTTTAGTTATGTCGACCGCAGATATGAAGAAAGTGACATGTCCCATCTTTGACGGTCATGATTATCCCAAGTGGAAGGCCATGATGAAGAAGCGCCTCATGGCGATGAACAGCGAGCTGTGGACCGTCACTGAGATTGGTCTTACCGATCTGTGCAAGACGGTGGAAGCTGATGACATTCGCAAGTACACTCTTCTCAACCTCACGGCGAAGGGCGTCATCTGCTCCTGTCTGTCTCAAAATCAGTTCAGGAACGTTATGCATCTCGATCAGGCGAAGCTTATCTGGGATCGTCTCTCTGATGTCTATGAAGGTCATCGAACCCGTCAGGATCCTTGGTTTGAGGACTTCAAGGAATCTCTCAAATCAATGACATTCGAACCAGAATCATCATCCTCCTCACCATGTCTTATGGCAGATGGTGAAAAGGTAACTGAATGCTATCTGTCTGAATCTAGTGATGATAAATCTGATGATGAATTAGGACCCAGTTATGTCAAGCTTGTTTCCCTTGCTGCTAAACAACAAAGAGCTTTGGAAAAGGTTCAAAACATGCTTAGTAAGAGCGATGATATGTTGGGTGAAGAAATGAATCAGTCAAAAGCTTTGGCTGAAAGTCTTCAGAGACTTCATACTAAGTATGACACCCTTCAAGATCAACATAACACTCTCTTATCTGATCATGAGAAGCTTCTTATGAATTTCTTCAAAGAAAGCAAGATCTTGAGAAGCTAAGAGTGAGTTATGAAGATCTTCAGAAGGAGCGTGATTCATTACTTGCTCAACAAATCAGCGCTGCTCAGGAAGAATTTGTTCCTCCATGTTTGAAATGCATTGAACGTGAATCTGCTAATTCTTCACCTGAATGTTCAAATGCTTCTAATGCTACAAATTCTTCAACTGTCTCTGCTATCACTAATTCCTCATCTGAGGACATTGCTAGTATCACTGACAATGCAGGGCTGAAGGAATTGTACATGACAGGCATGTACAAAAGCCTCAAAGGGCATCAGACTCTTTGTGATGTGCTTAAAAAGCAGATCCTCAACAGGAACCCTAGGAAAGAGGGTTGCCTTTGAGAGGAAACTCAATGCTGATGGTACATATTGGAAGCCTGAGCAGTACCCCAAAACCTCATGGGTTGCTGCAAAGGGACCTCCAGTTGATCCATCTAATTTATCTGGCTTTACATGTGAATCTTCTCATTCTTCTGATGAGTCATTTGACTCCAACTATAAACTGTTCAAAAATCAGAATGGTGAAGTATTTGACAGATATGTTGGCACTAACTGCAGGAACGGTTCCCCTATGAAGAAAATCTGGGTTCCTAAAAGGTGCCTTGAAAGTCTTCAGGTGAATGTCCTCATGACACCACCTGTGAGGAATAGGAACCCCAGATCAAATTCTTCATATGGATCCAAGTCCTCATACGGACCAAATTCCTCACATGGATCAAATTCCTCAAAAGGATCAAAGTCCTCATATGAACATCATCGTGCTAACAACTCTGTTTCGTAGGGACGAGCCAAGGGCTATGAATATGATCATTATTCTTCTAATCATTATGTTCATAAGTCCTCGAAGAATTTCTCTGCTTATTCATATGCTTACCCTAACTCCTCTTATGTGAAACGAAATGGATTGGCTTCTATGCCACCTTTCTCATATGGAGCTCGCAGAGTGATGAACTCTTTACCACCCCTTCAGATGTGGGTGGTGAAGAAAAAGAACTAATCTCTTATGCAGGGTCAGGTCTCCAGACGTACTTTAACGTCTGAAGAATTTGCTGGGGACCTGACAAAATGCCTGAAAGGACGCAGGCTAATCATGAAGAAATGAACTTTCATTTCTCACGTCCTCAATACTGCTTTATCTATTCTATTGCTTGATGAAATTGATCTGATGAATTGATGTCATATTCTTCACTGATGAAGTATATGAAGTTCGTAAGCTGCACTAATTCATCTGCAGGATGATCAACCCAAAGCCACTGAGTGGGTCCTCGATAGTGGATGTACAAATCACATGACTGGTGACAAGAATCTATTGATTGATGCTCCCTTATCACCATCGCATCTGAAGCATATCATCTTCGCTGACAAAGGCAAAAGTCAGGTATTGGGTCTAGGTAAGGTTGCTATCACAAAGGATCGACACATGGACAAAGTCATGCTTGTCGAGTCCTTAGGATACAACCTCATGTCTGTCTCAATGCTTTGTGATCTTGATATGGTAGTTGTCTTTGGCAAGTATCGTTGTGTTGTAGTTATGGAAGCTGACAACTCCAAAGTCTTCGAAGGCTTTAGGAGAGGAGACTTGTATATTGTTGATTTCTCTACAGGACCTGCAACCAGCCGTGTGCCTACTTGCAAAAGCTTCAGAAGGATGGCTATGGCATCGATGACTTGGTCATGCAGGCATGAGGAATTTGCACACGCTTGCGAAGAATAAGCATGTCATTGGCATTGAGAATGTCAAATTCCTCAAGGATCACTTGTGTGGAGCTTGTGAAGCTGGAAAGATGACCAAGGCTAAGCATCCAGCGAAGACTATCATGACCACTACTCGACCATTCGAATTGCTTCACATGGACCTCTTTGGTCCTAACCATTACTCAGCTGTCACAAATGACGCATCTCTCTATGGGCTTGTTATTGTTGATGATTACTCTCGTTACACATGGGTACACATTGTTACTTACACACATGAAGTGCAGGGAGTCTTCAAACGATTTTCCTCGAGGGATTCAACCAACTTTGGTGTGAAGATCAAGCACATCAGAAGTGACAATGGAACTGAGTTCAAGAATTCTGGTCTTGATGACTATCTTGATGAACTTGGTATTACTCATGAGTTATCTGCTCCTTATACTCCTCAGCAGAATGGCGTCGTGGAGCGCAAGAACAGAACTCTTGTTGAGATGGCTCGCACTATGCTTGATGAGTACAAGACGCCTCGTCACTTTTGGATTGAGGCAATTTATACTGCGTGCCACATCATCAACAGGGTATATCTTCACAAATTCTTCAAGAAGACTGCCTATGAACTCCTCACTGACAAGAAACCCAATGTGAGTTATTTCAAAGTCTTCGGTGCTAAATGTTGGATTAGAGATCCTCATCACAATGCTAAATTTGCACCGAAAGCACATGAAGGTTTCATGCTTGGTTATGGAAAGGACTCGCACACCTACAGAGTCTTCAACACCGTACTTCACAAGGTTGTTGAAACTGTAGATGTGCGGTTCGATGAAACTAATGGCTCGCAAAGAGAGCACCTACCCTCTGTGATAGATGAACCAACACCTGAGGAAACTATCAAGTTCAAGGCTACTGAGGATGTCATTCCTACCGAAGAATCTGCTGAAGAATTCATTCCAGAACGTGAAGAACGTCGAGCTAATGCACCTGAAGAAATTGCTGAAGAAAATGGTGCTGAAGAAAATGCTGATCAAATTCCTCGACGGCAACCTACTCATCCTCGCGTTGCAAAAGAAGTGCAAGTTCAGAAGATCATCGATGACATTGAAGCACCAGGTCCTCTCACACGCTCAAAAGCTTCACATTTATCTAACTTTTGTGCGCACTATGCTTTTGTCTCTATCTCAGAGCCCACTAAGGTAGATGAAGCATTTCTGGAGCCTGAGTGGATTCAGGCCATGCAAGAAGAATTACATCAGTTCAAGCTCAACAACGTTTGGGAACTGGTCAATCGTCCAGATCCTCGCAAACACAATATCATTGGCACAAAGTGGATCTACCGCAACAAGCAAGATGAAAATGGCCTTCTGGTGAGGAATAAGGCACGGCTAGTAGCTCAAGGCTACACACAGGTTGAAGGAATTGATTTCGATGAAACTTTTGCACCTGTTGCTAGACTTGAAGCTATTCGCATATTACTTGCTTATGCTAACCATCATGATATCACCTTATATAAAATGGATGTGAAAAGTGCATTCCTCAATGGTAAGCTTGAGGAAGAAGTATATGTTGCTCAACCCCCAGGTTTTGAAGATCCTAAGCATCCTGACAAAGTCTTCAGACTAAATAAGGCCCTCTATGGCCTCAAGCAGGCCCCTTGGGCGTGGTATGATACTTTGAAGGAATTCCTCATGAAGAAAGGCTTCAAACCCGGTTCACTCGACCCTACTCTTTTCACTAAATCATATGATGATGAATTGTTTGTATGCCAAATTTATGTTGATGACATCATTTTTGGCTGTACTGACCAACGTTATAGTGATGAATTTGCCTATATGATGAGTGAAGAATATCAAATGTCTATGATGGGAGAGTTGAAATTCTTCTTAGGTCTTCAAATTCATCAACAGCACAATGGCATATTCATATCTCAAGAGAAATACCTCAAGGATGTACTGAGGATATTTGGCATGCAAGATTGCAAAAGCGTCAAAATTCCTATGCCCACAAATGGCCATCTGTGCACTGATGAAAATGGTATTAACTTCGATCAAAAGGTATACCGCTCCATGATTGGTTCTTTATTGTACTTATGTGCATCTAGGCCAGATATTATGCTTAGTGTTTGCATGTGTGCCCGATTTCAAGCTACACCGAAGGAATCACACCATAAGGTTGTGAAGCATATTCTTCGATATCTAGCTCACACACCAACACTAGGAATATGGTACCCCAAGGGCTCGGCTTTTGATCTCGTTGGATATTCTGACTCTGACTATGCTGGTGATCGAGTGGATCGCAAGTCAACATCTGGTACATGTCATTTCCTCGGACGATCTTTGGTCTGTTGGTCCTCGAAGAAACAGAACTGCGTATCACTGTCTACTGCTGAAGCTGAATACATTGCTGCTGGTTCTTGTTGTGCTCAATTGTTGTGGATGAAGCAAACCCTCAAGGACTACGGCGTCAACGTGAAGAATGTGCCTCTCTTCTGTGACAATGAGAGTGCCATCAAGATTGCTCACAACCCAGTTCAGCACTCGAAGACAAAGCACGTTCAAATCCGTCATCATTTTCTTCGCGATCATGTGTTGAAGGGCGACATTTCTATTGAGCATGTGAAGACTGAAGAACAGCTAGCCGATATCTTCACAAAGCCCTTGGATGAGAAGAGATTTAGCAAGTTGCGGTGTGAGCTAAATATCCTAGAATCTTCGAATGTTCTTTGAAAAGGACACTCATCCTAACACTTATGCAAAATTGATGACTTAGATGTGCAACACACGAAGAAACATTTTTCTTCAATCAATGAAGAATAACACTCTAAGTGTGAAGAAATTAATGAAGAATTTGATTTTAGAACCCTACGACAACTGTACGCGGTGTCTGAAATCATCATTCTTATACGGTGGGTCACGCCACCACAAAAGTTGAAAATCTTCAATTTGAGTTTTTCCTCAGTTTTGAAATTCCTCAGTTGTTCATATTCTTCCACTTTGCAAAATCTTCACTGTTTCCGTCGTTTCTCTTCATTGGCTATATATATATATATATATATATATATATATATATATATATATATATATGAGTTTATGTCCTCTACAGCACTTATGGCTAATTCTTCAAGTTGCTATTTCTGCTAAGTGAATGTGAACGGACCCTTCCCCCTCTATGCTATACTCAACCCAATCTATTCACAAATTCTTCATGTGCGTTCTATTTGAAACTCGTTCAAAATCTTCACTGTGTCCTTGTCAGCTGAAGAATTTGCGAACGGAACTTTTAACTTATCCTATCCAAATTTTCGGCTTTGCCGCTCAAACCGTTCCGCTTCCCACGATATACTTATCTATTCACCCACGATCTAACACGATCTCCACCTCTCAATATGTGGGTGACACATGTCGTGCGAATGAGAAGGGTCAGGGGCACGTTCGTCAAATTTCTTCGGGCGAACCGTTTTTCACCGTGGCTATAAATACCCCCTCTCCCCTTCCTCACTTCTTTTACTCCGCTCGACCTCTCTCCAGCTCGAGCTTCTCAAACCCTAGCACCGCCGCTACATCATCATCGTCGGTGAGGAAGAGCTTCACTGCCTCGACCTTGTCGCCGTCGTACTCACGCCGGCCGCGGAAATCTTCACTCCGCCGCCACCGTAGTCGTCTTCCTCCGCCAAGTTAGGGCGTGGAAGATCTGCACAGACGAGCTTCACTTCTCCACATCCCAGTTCGTCGTGTTCTTCGTTCAGGGTAATTAAAAATTACTTTTACTTCCCACTTTGATTCAAATGTTTACTACAAAATCTTCAAAGGTGTTTTTCTTCAAATCCTCACACACTAAACACCTCACATGTCATCTGCTCTTGATTCGTTTCTCTAAGCATCACTTTTCTTCAAGATTCCTCAATCGTGTGGATCTTCGATCTACACAACTCTGGAACCTAAGACAAAGAACGCTTAGTGAAATTCTTCAAGACTCATCTGGTCAAATTCCTCAAACTTGTTCTTATTGAAAAACCTTCTGAGAACGCATATGACCTCTCCAAATTCCTCGCAACTATACTCTGTTCACAGGTACTCATGTCCACTGCTGAATCACTAGGTTCTCATCAACTTAACTCATTTGCAGCGTTCCTTGAAGAAAAGTTGCATACTTCTTCAGAGAGTTCAATTTTTCAAATTCCTCAACTGAAGAAAATGGCTAATGCAAAGAGGCCACAGAAAGGAGGAAAGAAGCCTGAGGTCAATACTGCCTTTGAAATCCCTTAGGACATTTATGCGGGGTACTGCACACCCCCTGAGGAAGATAAAAATCAGCGCAAGGTGCGCATTCAGAGGATAGAAAGGAGATGGGCAAAAGAATGGAGGGAGTACAGGTCTGTGACTCCAAAGCACATGAAGAAATTCGCTGTTACTCCTCCATGCTCAAGACCTCCATTGGCACCTGGCCAAGAGGCAGATCCCACTAGCATCAAGCGCGGTGAGGATTTTCCTGAAGAATGGGCCAAGCGCCAAGCCAAGTTGGCCAAACAGGCAAAAGATGCAGTGAAGAAATTCAACGAAGATTCCACTGCTGCTTCTGCTGAGGCCTCTGTACGGCCGAAGAAATCCATGGCAAAGAAGCCTGCGCACAAACCAAGTGCCTCTTCTTCAATGCCCTCACGGCCAATTTCCTCAGCTCAGCCCTCACGGCCAATTCCTCAAGCCGCTCCTGCTCCTCCAAAGTCCTCAGCTGCTCCGACAAAATCCTCAGCACCTGTGCATCTTGCCATGTGCCAAAGGACTACAGGCATCTCTATTGCCTCAGGAGCTTCAGCTAGTTCCTCAGCTGCACCAAAGTCTTCAACAGGCCCCTCTCTGTTGAAGACAAAGACAACTGCTGGACGAGGCTCTCGCCCAAGTCCTCAGAAGAAGCAAGTCGCCTTCCAAGTACCGTCTGATGAAGATGAAGCTGATGATGAAGAACCTGCTGAAATCATCAGAGACAGGTAAGTCAGGGCCGCTAGAGCCAAGGGCACAGAAGTGCCACTGCTTTTGGATCCAAAGCTAATCCTCGACTATATTGATCTCCGGCACAAGGACCCAAACACTCCTATGCCTGATTTCAAGTTGACACCTGGCCAAAGTCACATGCTGACCCATTTCATCAGCGAAGAAAAATGGAAATATGAGAAGACCATGCAACTCAAGAAAGCACAGTACAGGAAGGAGAAGTTCCTGAAGAACAACGTTGTCTCTATGACAATTGATGAACTTGTAAAGCTCCAGTCTGAAATCAAAGTCCTCAGCGATGATTTCAACGCTTACTATGCTGATTGGAAAGGAACCAAGGTCAGGTTCGTCAATCTGACGAAGACATTCACTTCAAGTGCCGCTCCCCCTGTGCATATTGAAGTCACTCAGGCTGAAGCATCTGCTCAGCAAACTGAAGAACATGCCAGCACCGCTGATGACAATCAGGCTGCTGAAGATAATGTGAGTTCCAGGGCACCACTAGCGGTGCGCCTGAAGAAAATGAAGAGGTCAGGGCAACTGCATCAGTTGTGCCTGAAGAAAATGAACCAAATTCCTCTGCTCCTCCTGCGCCTACTCCAACTCCAATCCTTCCATCTGCATCTGATGTGAAGAAGACCAAGGCTGCAGAGCGTGCAGCTGTGAAGAAAAGGAAAGCATCAGCTTCTTCAGATTCTTCTGCTTCGAAGAAAATGAAGCCTATGACCAGCTCTTTTGAAAACCCGATTGATATTGTTCCAATCTCAACCATGCCATCAAAGGACCTTGTTCCTTTTGGTGAAGAATATGTGATCCCTAGCGGATCTGATGAAGAAACTCCTTCTGCTGCTACGTCGGAGCAGATGGATGAAGAAATTGAAGTGGATGAAATCCCTTCAACCCCGGTGGTTTCCTCGCCTGTGCCTCAGTTTACTGCTGAAGAGGCCGGCGTTGAAGAAATTGAAAATGAAGATGTGGACATTGGCTGTACCACCCCTTTGATGAATGATGACTTTTGGGAAAGTCAGCACCCCAATTCTCCACTCTTCACTCCACTGCAGCAAATTCCTCGGTCCCCAGTCACTACAGTTCAAATGGGATCTGATGAAGCTCATGAAGACATTCCTCAGCCTGGAGAACCTGAGATTGTGATTCCTGAGGTTGTGATGCAACTCAGTGACACTCCTCTGCCCAAACCAAAGGATCCTTTCTCCAAAAAGCAAAAATTCAAGACTGATGCCTTCTTTGGCGAGCATGGATTCTTCACTAATTACAACCCCTATGATTCTGCTCGCATAAGGAAGAGGCGTTTCTGGACTGCCAGCCAGACAAATTTCTATTCCTCAGTGTTGTTCAACAAAGACAAAGTCTTCGATCATGAGCACATTCCTCACGTGGATATGGAATCTCTGTCGTGCTTCATGCTAGTCCTCAGTGTTCTTCACGACGCTGGACTGTTAAATTTCTGCACTGACATCTGTGATTGGAATGAAGAACTTATTCTTCAATGCTATGCAACGCTGCACATCACCGGAAATTCTGAAGATGTGAATTCATGGGTGCTGGACTGGATGTCTGAAAACACTCACGACAAGGCAGCAGCTTCTGAATTGCTTCGTGCCTTACCACTCAGTCCGCCCCTTAAAGGTGCTTGTTGCGTCTACAATGAACCTGAGCTAACCGATCACTACATGCAAGTGCTGATGGAGCCTTTGAAGCCAGGTCAGACCTCAAGAACAAAATTCCTTGTGAAGGAATTGCCGTATGTGCCTCGGACTGTCTATCGCATTCTGACGAAGACATTGAGTCCAATCAAGGGCCACGACTCAAATGAAGAAGAAGTCGTTGGCATCATGAAGAATCTGCTTTTCAATATCATTCATGGCATTTCCATCAACTTCCATGATTTCTTCATGAGGACTCTGGCTAATGTCGTCATGTCACCATTTGAGTTGAAGCCTTATGCACCTTGGATTATGAGATTCATCATGACAAGGTCTTCACTCAACTATAAAGCTGATACACTGAACCATTGCAGCTACTTGCCCCCAATTGAAGTCCTCAAACGGACATTTTCCTCAGCTGATGAAAAGGGCAAGGCTACTGCTGTAATTGATGAAGGCAGTCGTCCATTGGATGGACAATTTCGCAAGGCTGCATCCTACTCCACCAATGATGACTCTGCCGCCAACGCACCCAAGCAAAATCCTCAAGGCACAGCACCCAGGGTGATGACTGACCGTGAGCTTCTCCTCAGTCTTCACCAGAAGGTTGATCGCAATCATAAATGGGTCAAGCGTCAGTTTGGTTCAATTCTTCACAACATGACTGCTACCCACAATGCAGTGAAGAAAAACCACTACTACCTTCATGAAATCCTCAACCGCACCTGGGCTGTTCTGTCTCAAGTCTATAGTGAAGAAGATCTGAAGACAATGGGTCTCAAGGACGATCTTGACTGGGCTGCACCTCCTCCGAAGAAGTACAAGAAGGTCAAGGTTCCTACCTTGGTGGCCAGCTCCTATTCTTCATCACGTGACACTGATGAAAATGAAGATTTGGACGACACTGCGGCAGGCCCTACTCCAACAACCGACCCCAACAACGCTGACGCTCCTTCATCACCTTGATATTCTTCAGGGGCGTTAGTCCTCAGTTTCGGCCCTTTTGGTCATTTGATGACAAAGGGGGAGAAATTTGAGTTAGTCTTCAAGCGGGTCCATTATATGGGCGTTTTTTTCTAAGTTGCAACTCTCGTTCTTTTGAAGACTTTGCTGGATCGAGTTGTAAACTTAAACTCTATGGTGACCTGATACTTTTGTTGTTTCTTCTGCATGCTTATTCCTCATTAATGTTATTGCACGCATGCTGAATTACATCAGTCACCATTTCATCATGCATTTCAAATTCTTCATATATTATGTCAAATGCGTGTATGGATTACAAGATATAGGGGGAGACCTCCATGATTCAACTCTTCAAGTGTGCATTGCTTCAAAAGCAAATTCCTCACTATGCACATCTTCAGGGGGAGTTCCTCTATATCTTGCAATCAAATTCCTCAATATCAGTATTTACACTTCATATGTTTATCCCCGTTGAAAACTTAACCTATATTGTCATCAATCACCAAAAAGGGGGAGATTGTAAGTGCATCTAGTGCCCCTTAGTGATTTTGGTGTATTGAAGACTTATAGGTTAAAGGATTAATGCGTTTGTGAGTGTACACAGATCTATAAGTCTATGAGGAGTTTGATAATTACAGAGAAAGTCGACCCCTAAAAATGAAGTTCTTCGACTGAAGACTTTGGATTTCTGAAGACTTTCTGAAGATTTTGAAAGTGAAGAAATTGGTGTGACCTTGAAGACTTGGTATTCATTTGAGGAATATGAAGCGTGAAGACTTTTGTTTTCGTAGTTTCATTTTCTCTTTCTTGAGTCATAGGAAACACCGTACTGTTAAAGGGGGTCGAGGAAATACTAAGGAAAAAATTCCATGTGATGCTCAACTCAAAATCCTACACCTACCAATCCCTTCGAGTGAAGCCATTGGAAATCTCATACAGCTCAGTCATATTCTTCAGTGACAGAGACGAAGTTCTTCTGGTCTGTGAGGAATTTGTTCTGACTGAGGAGTTAGGAATTCGCCAGTGCGGATTGCCTACATAGTGAGGAACATGATAGCCCTGAGGAATTTGAACCTCAAATTTCCGACCGTTGTTGTGCTATGCGCCAGCTGTCCCAAAATATCTACCCACCTAACGGTCATATCATTGAAGGGCATTTATGTCTTATCATGCGGGCTGCTCCCTAGGCTATAAATAGCCGCCCCCTACAACCACTAGCTGGTTGGCTGCTCCGAGAGAAACTGACACTTGTCATTTGAGAGCGTCCCATCCTCCGAGGACTTTGAGCGAAAATCATCAAGTGAGGAAAAACCCCAAACCCAAACACCTACAAACCCAAACGATTGAGCATCACTGAAGAGATTGATCCTGCGTGGATCCGACGCTTGTTACCTTTGAAGATTGTGCTTCTTCCAGACGGTTAGGCGTCATGGTCTAGAGCATCCAAGAGGAAATTATGGATCGCCGAGTGACCGAGTTTGTGAAGGTTTGGAAGTCACCTGAAGACTTACCACGAGTGATTGGACGAGGTATGTGTGACCTTAGTTCAAGGAGAATACGGTGAGGACTGTCTGTCCGGGACTGGGTGTCCTCAGGTTTAAATACCTAGCCGCTCCAACCAGACGTACAACTGAGACAGCAGTTGGAACTGGTTACCAAATCATTGTTTTCACCAACCCAACTGGTTCTATTTTCTCAACTCTTTCATTTCCTCATTCCTGTGTTGTGCAAATTGTTCATATCTGTGTTTGAAGACTTTGACTGAAGACTTTCTCAATTTCCTCAGTCTGTCTGTCTTCATCCTGTGTTATCCTGTGTTTACGCTTTCTGTACTCTGTGCTTGTTTTCATTTCATCATGATGACTATGCTTGTGCTCTGCTATGCATACTTGTGAGTACTTATTCCGCTGCAAGTAGTTCTTCGCTAAAGAATTTCCTCACCCACAAATTCCTCAGTGAAGAATTTATAAAAATCGCCTATTCACCCCCCGTCTAGTCGATATAACGCACTTTCATTTCGTCTACTCCGACAACTGCAGGCGACATCGGCACCGCGTCGATTGGCGCCGCAACTGTCGTCGAGTCCTTCTTTGCTGGCCCCTCTGACTTCTCCGACATGGCGTACAACTCGTGCAGGTCCCTCATCTACGCATGTCCGGTGCTGGCAACACTGATACGTGCCTTCGTCCACGATGTGTCCCCGGGCCTGGCAAGCCTGGTGCGGGGCTTCGTCAACTTCGACTTCGCCCGTCTACGCATGCCCGATGCTGGCAACACCGATGCGTGCCTTCGTCCACTATGTGTTCCCGGGCTTGGCAAACCCGACGCGACGCGTCGTCAACACCATTATCCTTCCTGGCGCACCACTTCTTCGACACCACTGCGCCCATGACTAACTCGGCGCCTCCTTGCGCCCGTGGCTCCACGGCGACTCCCTCTACACCGGCTACCCCGACTCGACATCGACCATGACGTTCTTTGCACGGCTACCTCGAGTACGGCTACACCACCCTACGCTCTCGTCTACATCGACATCGGCACAAAGGGTTATCATCGGCTTGAGCAACTCGTCGACTCCCTCTACAGTCAGCGCGTCCGCGAGGCGACACCGTCCACGACGCTCCCGCTAGGACTCGGGGGATGTCATTCCGTCAGCTGCTATTCTCTCCAGTCTGACCGTCTGCGTCGCTCCTGTTGTTCACAACGCTACCGCTACGACTGCAGGGGTGTTAGAGATATATTTGGTAGTCTAGGATTTGTAATCCGTCTCCTACCTTATCTCTAGAAGAGACGTCTTGCCCTTCAAGCCTTATACTTAATATATACTCGCCCTCGAGGCTCAATAATACACCCATCATATTCTGCACCAAATCCCTCTCTCCCTTCTAACAACCACGTCTCGCCCTCGAGGCTCAATAATACGCCCATCATATTCTGCACCAAATCCCTCTCTCCCTTCTAACAACCACGTCTACCAATCAACACAGCCGCAGTGAATTTGGGACCAGGGTTGTAAGGCTCAATAATACACCCATCATATTCTGCACCAAATCCCTCTCTCCCTTCTAACAACCACGTCTACCAATCAACACAGCCGCAGTGAATTTGGGACCAGGGTTGTACGCCTTCAAAACATTTGGGACCCAAATCTGCACTTTTGAAGTTTTAGGACTAGATTGACAGACATCGCATAGTTGTAGGACTTATGATGCATTTTACTCTAAAAATTTACTACGTAGAAAGTAACACACCACCCACACTATTTATGCCTCGCTTTGAGAAGTCATAGGAAGAACGGAACTGATATGCACTAGCAGAATGGAGCAATCTTTATTCGTTAGATAAAAACTTATGTTCATCATAGGAAGCTGGATCAGCAGACTCGTCTATATACTCAACCCAAACAACAAAGTTTTGAGTCAAGGATCCCGTTACTACGGAATGACCAAGCAAGAATCAATAGTATCTTCTTACAACGATGGACTGAAAAGAAAAGAAAAGAGAATACTCATTTCCACAATTGCTTCTTTTCCAACTCAATAAATGAGCTGAGATATTGTACAGCCGAGGAATCCAGAAGAAAATAAAACTTTCCGTTGGGAAAGTCAAAACAAGGGATGAGCAGAGAAATGCTACCCGAATAATTCGTGTTTTCAATCCAGACGTTGCTCCCCTAAAGCTCTTGTCGATATATCAGTTTGTCCATGAGGCGGACCTTCTCAAAACTGGCTTCATTGCCTTGTCCTCTTCCAAGGCTATCATACCAAGATGCGAAGGATCCTCCAGCAGCATCTTGGCGACCAAATACCCGGCAATGGACCAAGTCTGAAATTTCCTTGCCTGCTTGCCAACATATTTTCCAAGCTTACCATCGTAATACTCAGGCCAGCCATCCTTCAACAGCCTCCTCTCAGCTAGGTCAATTGCTCTTCTTGCAATTTGCGGCCGTCCAGTTTTGATGCTTGCTGCTGTGAGCAGCCAGAGAAGTACTGCAGGAAGAATGTTTGATGCATGAAAAAAGAAGTCGTATGCAATGGTTGTTGCAGGTTAACTCAATGTCATGTTTCAGATTTCTACTAGAAATATGAGAAAACTAAAACAAACCAAAAAAATGGAGCACAAAAGGAGAGATCATGCAGATCTTTCTCTTATCAACAGAAAAAGCGGCTCATTAAAAAACATATGGAAGGTGTAAATCACAGTTCATCTTGTTGACATGCTTAGCATAAGTTTACCTTCCTCTACGTGCTAAAAAATAAAGTTATGATGGTTATCATTGAATTTAATTTAAAATCTAAGGCAGTGCTAGGCATTATGGTGGATTATGGTAATCTCGTTTGATCAATCCACTTTTCCCTATTTTAGTGTTTGTTTGGTCTTTTTTGCTTATTTTAGTGGCTAATTTCCTACAATGGATTAAAAATTAAGAACACAACATGATTCAGCAACCACAAACTAAGCCTAATTCATACACGAACTTAACAAAAGCACGATAATTTTCACATATATTACATAAAGAGATCCAAGTAACACAAAGTGCAATAACCTGGCCAAGATCCTCCATTGTGGTAACTCCATCTCGTATTTTTTGGATCACATCCCGTCACGATACGCCATTCATGGTTCTCAATAGCAGGATAGCATATCTTCAGAGGCATCTCACCAATTAACTCTTCCCAGCGCTCCTCAATGAGATCCATTATGGCCATGGATTGCTCAGGTGTAGCAAGAGATGATACTATGGCAATCATGTTTCCAAGTGCAAACCAACGGAAGTCCATCCTTGCAGGACTGACATTACCAACAAAAAAACCACCCTCGCAAGGCATGAAATCAAATAGCCAGTCCGGAATAGAATCTGGAATAACATTAAATTTGTTGACAGCTGTATGAGAATATTCTTCCGTCTTGTAACGATAAATATCATTTAGCTGCTGGAAATCTAGCCAAAAATAACTCCGCATGTGATAACTTAAAGCATGAAGACGAGTTGCAATCCGCTCCACAAAATCTTTCCCTTCAGCGTCATGTTTAAGCATTAGAAGAGCACACCTTAGTGCCATGAAGAAAAGGGATTGAATTTCAATGGGGTAGCCATACACACCCTACAAAAAAAAAAGATTGGAGTGAGAATGGGGAAAAGAAGCAAAAATAGAGACCATGATAGCATTTCCATTAATTAAAGAGAATTCATAGCTCATAGAGGGCATTTCACTTAATTAAAGAGAATTCATAGCTCATATAGGGCACATGCATACGCAAAAACGAGCAACATGCATCATCCAAGAAATGGTTATTGCTAACAAATAAATGGATGTTTTAATATTAGTCATATTCCTAATCTGCAGTTCTACAGAATGAAAGGAATACTTGTGAATTTACACATCACAGAAGGGTAGCTGTGTGCACAACATGATGCAGAGGTTGGGGGATATCCTCCTTCAGAAAAACATATCACAGAAGGGGAAATGTTGCCGAATTCAATGATAGTGCAAGGTTGCTCACATGCAGATGTAACAACAGATTCAGGTGGACCAATTGAAGGAGGCAGTGGACTTGGGAAGCCCGTATCGATGGGGGCATATCGAGCGTTGCAGCGTCGTGGATATAGTATGATTTGTGTATCTAACTGGACCTCGTCAAACAAAACACGGGCATTCGGATTGCTTTTGGGCCAAGGATATTGCACTCTAGTATATCAGACATGAAAATTTGGAAGCACCGTCGTGGTATGAAAATCAGCACATCGTCAAACTAAAACAATTAGATATTTGATGGAGAAAAATGACCAAAGGCATACAAGTCCAAATCGCCGTGAACTCACCAGAACAAAAGGAAATGAAATTTGCAAGTCCAATAAGTATGAAAAGGGGGCACCGCATTTATTTATATGAAGATACACAATAAGTGAAACCGCAACAAAGCTATGAGCACATTGTTCGTCATATATTATGTACTTGAACAGAGAACAACAAAAGCAAACAAACCATTAAAACCTCACAAACTAAAGATGACAACGTTACAGCAGTAAATGTCAAACTGAAATATATTGTTTTGGAGATATATCTCGAAAAGATTTAGCGTTCGTTTCAGGCCTAGATGACTTCGACCAAGATATTTGATCTTTAATTAGGATAATACTCCCTCCGTTCCATAATATTAGGTGTATAAATTTATATGAATAAATTTTACAGAACTAGCACTATTTTTTTCTTACTTATAAGACTTCTATGGCCAATTCGACAATTATACCGACCTACCATTACCTTGGGCTAAGATACCACAGTGCTACAATTTGTTTGATAGATCTTCAATTATATAAAAAATTATGGAAGTACTGACATTTGCTGAAACAGACATGAGACTTGTTTGAGCTTCTCTGGGACTTGATGAAAAGACATGTATTTGTCTATATGACAAGAAACTTGTTGAATTCCTATCTCATATTCAGTTGTTAAATGATTGCGTAAATTTGATAGAACTCTGATCACCCTTGTTTCAGCAAAGTACAATCAATTGTTTCCTAATTTTGAAAGTTTAAAGAAATATCCACACATCGGTAATTCTATGAAATGTTAGCCCAAAAAGAATGGTATGTATGTCAGTAGTCACAGATGTGGTAATTCATTGATTAATAGAATAGGAAATTTGCAGTCCTGTGAAATGTACTCTTATTAGACTTGAACATATTGGAAGTGCCAGTCCATAACTTACCATCCTACGATCTATCATGCAGCAACCATCAGCACATAACAATGTCGGGAAGGTATCAAATCCCTCAGACAAGCACAAGCTCAGAATGAGCCTCATCGCCTTCTGGCATTCCGGCCTCTCTGCCAGAGTCAAATCCCCGGTGGACTTTGTGTAGGCCCGCAATAGTATGATCCACCAGAAGCCCGAATCCACTGGTGCAACCCGCCCAATTGCGCTCTCACCAAAATCCGCGTGCAGGGTATCAACACCCTTCTTATCGTCATGAAGCACTTTAAAGCTTGCAGGCATGGCCCCCTCGCCAAGCTTAAACCGATCAACCTTCTTCTCCCAACCCTGCAGCAACACGGTCTTGAGCAGGAAGTTCTTGACAATCTCCGGCTCGCCATTCATCAGAAACGCCATGGCGCTGGGCACGAAATCTCTCACAAACACCTGCAGCGAAACCACCCATAAGTCAGATAAGCATATGTCGATAACATGCTACTCTTTCATAAATTTAATTCTGATTTGAAATTTTGATTCATTATAACATTGAGAAAGAAAAAAAAATACATTGCTTGTACTACCTGATCATAGTTTAGGACTTCCTCGGATGCATGGTCGAAAGCGGCGATGGTACCAAGCGGCTGGCCGCGGAAAAAGACGAGGGAGCGGCGGAGGGCCTCCCAGGCGTCGCCCACTATGGGGTGGGGCTCGAAAGAGTGGAGCGCCGAGGAGGCCGGCGTGCCGACCAGAGAGCGTAGACCGCCGCCCGGGGAGTACATGCCGTCGAAGCCTCCGCCTCCTCTGGCGTGGCCACCGGAGTAGGAGACGTCGCTGAGCGAACGGTCATCGAAGGAGCGCTGGCGCTCGACGTTGATCCGCGGCTTGTTGAGCAGGTGTGTGAGGTCGAAGTCATCGGACCCGGACAGCGAGTTGTGCGACGCCGACCGCCGCATCCCGGCCGCCCCCAGCTCCATGGCTCCCCTCCCTCGTCACGAATCCGCGGCCGGCCTCCACTTACTCGCCCCAGCCAGATCTAAGCCCAAAGCGCCGGCGAAGAGCGAGCTGAGAGATCTAGCTCAGGACGCTAGACAACGGAAGCGCGGACCCAGAGGCAGACACGGCCGCGCGAATCTCGAGGCGAGGGGGGTTCCGCGGAGTTAAATGGGGAAAAAAAGAGCAGTAGCGGGAGGGGCGCGTACTTATAGCGAAGCGGAGCCTGGGCGCCGACGGGGGCGCGCGCGATAAACCCGTGACCTTTTGTCCATGTCGAGTGGGACCATCTCGCCCGAGGGACCCGCGGTGCGTGATGGTGGGTGGGTGGGTGATGTGAGAGGTGGTTTTGGGTTACCGGGTGCGGCCGGTGTGCAGCAGCAGCACGTGGGGGTTGGTGTGGTTGGGAATTGAGATGAGATGAGGACGAGGCGCTGACGTGGAACGGCGACCCCGGTTGAGTGCTGGGGGCGGTTGTTGGGTGCCCAAGGAAAGGTGAGCATCGTGGTGGCCGACCGGAGATCGTCTGCCTGCCGATTTCCGGAAGCGCGGGCGGGGCTGGGCGGACGAGGCTTGGGCTGCTCTCAGCCTTGCTCCGGGGGCAGTCGTGGCGAGTATCCGATTACCCGTCGAGGTAACGAATCTGACCGTGATAGCAGGGTACAAACAGGGGGCGGAACCTGCTATACAGATGGACACTTGGATTTACAAGTTCAGACCTCTTTCGAAGAGATAACAACCCTACCTATTGAGCTTCAAAGTTTTGTTTTCTTTAGGGCATCTGATTACAATAGGTTGTGAACCCTTGTCATGGCCCGCCCTCATTACTGCTACGTTAGAGCATCTCCAGCCGTTGGCCCCCAGGCGGCGATTTTACGCCCCCTGGGGCCAGCCGACGCTAAAATCGGCGCGGGGGCGAGCGGGTTCCCAGCCGCTCGCCCCAGGGTCGCCCCCAGACGCGTTTTTTTATTTTAAAAAAATAGAATTCGGCAAAGTTCGGCTAAAATTCGGCAAACTTGATATTCATATTAAACATGTTCGGCGTTTTACATAAATTATTAAAAAAAATCTAAGGGGCGAAGTCGCCGATGTCGCCGCCGTCCTTGTCGTCGGCGGCAGCCTTCTCCTTCTTGACGGTACGGCCGCCACTGCTGGACCCCTGCCCGGCGACTCCATGGCGGATAGGCGGTGGCGGCGTGTCGTCGTCGTCGCTGTCGTTGAGGACGACAATGCCTCCCTCGTCCCGGCCACGACGACGAGTTTCGAACCGCGCGAGGGCGGCACACTAGCGCTCCCTCTCCGTCTGCAGCCAGTCGTCACGCGCCCATTTGAGGGCCGCTTCGTCGTCGAGCGCCTCCTCATTGACGCCGCTGGCGAGCCCGGGCTCCATCTTCACGACGGGAGCCCTGGTTCCGTCTTCACGACGGGGAGCCCTGGCTCCGTCTTCGGCTTGACGAGTCGGGGACGAGCCGAGGACGAGGCGCGGCCGCCGCCTTCGTTGATGACGATGTCGGCCGAGCGGGGTCTCCGCTGCGGGCTCGGCCTTGATGCTGAACACCGCCGAAGAGCCGGAGGAGTGGGAAGAGGAGTGGGAGGAGGAACGGGACGAGGACGACGAGCCGGAGACAAACCTCCTTGGCATCCATTGCCTGGCGCCGCCGCGGGGCACCAGAGCGACGACCGGTCCTCGAGGGTATGTGAGCGGCGGGTTGTTGCCGCCCTCGAGGTGCACGAGAACCTCGCGGAGCGTCCGGCCGGGGACGACCACCACAGGCGTCGCCCTTCGCTGTTCCACCGGCCACCCGCCACCACCAGTGCCCCGTTGGTGGAGGCGAGGCGTTGCTCCTGACGGCGCTGGAAGTACGCCGCCCACGCCTCATGGTTGTCGGCGGCGTACTGCGGGGAGGCGCGCTGCTCCTCGGTCAGCGACGACCGAACGCGGTCGACCTCGCCGGCGAAGTAATCGGGGCGTGCGACGACGTCCGGCAGGGGGGATGGGGACGCCTCCGGCGCTGAGCCTCCATCCTGTCGGCCCAGCGCACATGTCTGGAGGCGCCGGAATGTTCGCCTCGAAAAGCAGGTGCGCCTCCCACGTTTGCAGCGAGCGGCGGCCGTCGCCGGGGAACCGCTCGCACATTGTCGTGGATGGGGCTGGGAGAGAGGAGAAGTTCGTCGGCGGCGGAGAGAGAGAGACAGAGAGGTTCGTCGACGGCGGAGAGAGAGACAGAGAGCACGGCGTTTGTGGCCAACGACGGGGGGGGCGCTTTTTATAGCCGCTGGGGAGGCGTGTGTACGCGGGGCGGGGAGTCAGGCGGCACCGCGCCGCCCGTGAAGAGCCGCCCCGTGAGGAATCAATGGAAGGCTGACCGGCGGCAGCCTTGGCATTGATTCCCCATGGGAAACCGAGGCGTTCGCAGGACGACGAGGCGAGTGTCGCTGACTCGGCGGGCCCACGACTCTTTCGCGCCAAACCATTTCGCCCGGTGCCCCCCAGCGCGCCGGGTTCGGCCTGGGTCCGCCGGCGCCGAATTCGGGCCGAGGCGGCGAAAATGGGCTTCTGGGGGCGCGGCTGGGCCGATTTTTGTGCGCCGGCGCGAAAAAATCGCCTGGGGAGGGCGTGTTGGGGGCTCGGCTGGAGATGCTCTTAGGCTGGTCATAGTGGGAGTAACATAGGTAGTAACATAGATGCCACATAAGCAAAAATGATGATGTGGCAAATAGTTAATGAGGAGAGAGGCAAATAGAGTAACATAATATGTTACCATCACATAGCGCTTCCCAATGCATAATGAGTCTACAAAGTAATAAATGAAGGCATCTATGTTACCACACCTATGACACTACTCACTATGAAGGTAGTAACATGCACTAGTAATATATGTATGTTACTAGTCTAAGTTACTCTCCACTATGACTAGCCTTATAAGAGGGGCAGTAACTATAGGCGTTACTGGAAACTACCGCTATAACTACACTTGAAGCCCAACGTTTTCGACCGTTGCAGCTTCTATGTCGCCCCGAGTGGTATTGGTGAGGTCGAGTGGTGGGAAGACATCCGAGTGGATAAGCTCTATCCGAGTGGATGCCATGGAGTGCGCATCAGAATGTGCCCATGGTCTGAATGTGCCAATCATTAGACCTCCACTTGGTTGAGGTCTCGTAGGACGAATGGATGAATGTCGGAATCGGGGCTCCGGGGACCCAAGGAAAGGTTCAAACTCTGGGTGTGCGCAGAGAACTTTGCTAGGCTACAACGCAGTGCTCGCTGCCTCACGGCCTTGCTCCGACGTGCTCGAGGAAGAGGGAAGGAGGAAGGAACACGATGATTTACCTAGGTTCGGTGATGCGGAGCATCCCAAGGCCATCCCCATGGACCTATCATCGCCTCACCAAGTGCCTAGTGGACCCATGACACGAGCACGTGCAAGAGTTCTCGAAACCGAGGTTTCATCTCTCATCTCACAATTCCACTTCGATGCACGTGAGACATGGCTACTGTCTCAAACGGAGACATTATGCATACTCAGGTACCAAGGAGTTAGCCATGAAGAAGCTAAGGAGCAAGGAGAATCGAAGAAGGAAGACATGCGTGAAGATGGAGAAGAATTCAGCCAAGTCCCAGGCTGGCCGGACGATCCGGATAAGTGGCGACCCAAGAGCACCCGAAGCTGTACCCCGAAGCCGGACCATCCGGACATGTCCCGAATCATCCGGACCCCAGCCGGACGTCTGGACCCCCCTCCGGACATCCGGTCCGCCGGCGCCGCCGCCTGCCTCCTCGCCTCGTCCGGACCACCTCCCGGACCATCCGGGTCCCTGAAGCCCGGATCATCCGGCTGCCCTTCCGGATCATCCAGACCACCACCTGCGTGTGCGTGTCGGGCCGAAGCCCATGTACCCCTTCGCCCCCTTTGCGTATATAAACGACTCCTCCTTCGCTTTTCTAGGATTAGCAAAGGATTAGCTCATTTGAGAGGTAGAGCTTTGCTCATCCACTTGGGTACCTTCTCCTCGGAGTTCACGACCTCTTCGGAGAAAATCCCCCAAGCGGATTCAAGACCTCCTCACGGAGAAGACCTCAAGACCTCCTCACGGAGAAGAACCGGTTACCCTATGTATCGTCCTTTGTTGGATTTGGATCGCATATCTCTTTGTGTTTCGAGGATCTAGCGCATGTGTAATCGAATCTTGTTGGTATGAGTGATTCTCTTGTGTTTCCCCCTCGTGTTCTTCGTGTTCTTCACGGATCGTGAAAGATCTCCCCTTAGGGTTCCACCCTACATCATTCGGGCCACCTTACGATGTAAGACCCTACTCCTGCTTTGTGGTGGATTGCCTTGTGGAGAGGATGAGTATGAACTAGTACAAGGATGAACTGCACTGTGAGGGCTCAAGGTTCGACCAGGGCTCAAGGTTCGACCAGGGCACCGTGAGGACTCACTCCGTCGACTTAGCCCGCGACTTCGTCGTGTGGATGGACAACCCACCCCGCACCTTGCTCCAGCTCCCGGACTCCTTCACGGAGGAGCTGGTGGCTGACGCACCGTTAGGACTGTGGCTGCAGCTAGATAGCTGCTGCAAGGAGTCCTCCTGGGTGGCGGCGGAGTTCACTCCATCCGGCTACATGTGCTTGACGCGGGGGTGGAAGTTGTTCGCCCACGCCTACGGCGTGAAGGAGGGACACACCCTTCACTTCAAGTTCGATGGGGCCGCGACGCTCTTCGTGAAGATCTTTAGGGCGGCCGGCGATCGCCTGGAGTGTTGCATGGAGAGCGACAGTAGCATCAGGAGCCACTCCTACGGCTACGACATCAGCGATGGCGGCAGCGCCTCCTTCGGGGGAAGCGGGGCAATGACAACTCCGACGAGCCCCCACACCACCGCGTCAAGACGGAGGAGGACTCCGACTAGGCGCTGGCGACGCTGGAGCCCAGGCCACGGAAGTGGCGGCCACCTGAGGGGATTTCTTTTGTTTTCTTTCATTTCCTGCACCAAAAATGTCGTGGGCCCCACGGGGGCGTGTAAGAACTCTGTTGCTCGCGCCTTTAGTTTAAATGATTCTAGCTCGTGTTCAAGTTATTGTGGCACTTCTCGTTTGGGCTCAGCCTTTTCTTCACGATCACTTAGTGCTCTGCAACGTCGGGACCCAGTCCCCAAGCAAGCCTCAGCCGTCGTTGGTATGTCAGATCGCAATGCTTTGGGCAAGGCCAGGAGGTGAGGGGCTCGAGGTCCGGTAAGAGCTCCTGAGGCGCGATGCTCAAGAGGTCCCCCTTGACGCGCAAGCAACTCACGAGAGAGAAAGAGCTTCCGCCCCAGCGAGATTGCGAAGGTAAAGGCGAAGATTTATTGGTAAGACTCGCGCATGGCGCGAAGAGGACGACTTAGCTTCGGGTGCAGCGTGGGGGAATCCGCGGCCCGTTGGGAATCCTTACGACATGCGGGCGCGCTTCCTTAGAGCTTGGCTTCATGTCCACCTTCCGTTCTGCGGCAAGTTAACACAAGTCCCGCGAGGAGTGCGTGAAAAATCGACGTCCTTTGCATCTTAATCAATATGAACGCAACTAAACTGCAACCATTCGTCCCAAACCTCCTCGTGAGGCATGCCTCTCTTTTTCTTGCTCCTCAAAGTGCTCTACGTCCTCGGGGCCCGACCCTCGAGAGAAGTTTTGTTGGGGAACGTAGTAATTTAAAAAAAATTCCTACGCACACGCAAGATCATGGTGATGCATAGCAACGAGAGGGGAGAGTGTTGTCCACGTACCCTCGTAGACCGACAGTGGAAGCGTTATCACAACGCGGTTGATGTAGTCGTACGTCTTCACGATCCGACCGATCAAGTACCGAACGTACAGCACCTCCAAGTTCTACACACGTTCAGCTCGATGACGTCCCTCGAACTCCGATCCAGCTGAGTGTTGAGGGAGAGTTTCGTCAGCACGACGGCGTGGTGACGATGATGATGTTCCACCGACGCAGGGCTTCGCCTAAGCTCCGCAACGGTATTATCGAGGTGTAATATGGTGGAGGGGGGCACCGCACACGGCTAAAATATCGTATATCAAGTGTGTAGAGAGGTGCCCCCCTGCCCCCGTATATAAAGGAGCAAGGGGGAGGCCGGCTGCCTATGGGCGCGCCAAGGAGAGGGGGGGAGTCCTCCTCCTAGTAGGAGTAGGACTCCCCTTTCCTAGTCCTACTAGGAAAAGAAGGGGGGAAGGAAAGAGAGGGAGAGGGAGAGGGAAAGGGGGCTGCGCCCCCCTCTCCTAGTCCAACTAGGACTCCTCCTGGGAGGGGGCGCACCACCTCCTGGCTGCTGCCCTCTCTCTCCCCTCAAGGCCCACTAAGGCCCAATACTTCCCCGGGGGGTTCCGGTAACCCTCCGGCACTCCGGTTTAATCCGAAACTTCTCCGGAACACTTCCGGTGTCCGAATATAGTCGTCCAATATATCAATCTTTATGTCTCGACCATTTCGAGACTCCTCGTCATGTCCGTGATCACATCCGGGACTCCGAACAACCTTCGGTACATCAAAACATATAAACTCATAATATAACTGTCATCGTAACTTTAAGCGTGCGGACCCTTCGGGTTCGAGAACTATGTAGACATGACCGAGACACCTCTCCGGTTAATAACCAATAGCGGGACCTGGATGCCCATATTGGCTCCCACATATTCTACAAAGATCTTTATCGGTCAGACCGCATAACAACATACGTTGTTCCCTTTGTCATCGGTATGTTACTTGCCCGAGATTCGATCGTCGGTATCTCGATACCTAGTTCAATCTCGTTACCGGCAAGTCTCTTTACTCGTTCCGTAATACATCATCCCGCAACTAACTCATTAGTCACAATGCTTGCAAGGCTTATAGTGATGTGCATTACCGAGTGGGCCCAGAGATACCTCTCCGACAATCGGAGTGACAAATCCTAATCTCGAAATACGCCAACCCAACAAGTACCTTTGGAGACACCTGTAGAGCACCTTTATAATCACCCATTTACGTTGTGACGTTTGGTAGCACACAAAGTGTTCCTCCGGTAAACGGGAGTTGCATAATCTCATAGTCAGAGGAACATGTATAAGTCATGAAGAAAGCAATAGCAACATACTAAACGATCGGGTGCTAAGCTAACGGAATGGGTCAAGTCAATCACGTCATTCTCATAATGAGGTGATCTCGTTAATCAAATGACAACTCATGTCTATGGCTAGGAAACATAACCATCTTTGATTAACGAGCTAGTCAAGTAGAGGCATACTAGTGACACTCTGTTTGTCTATGTATTCACACATGTATTATGTTTCCGGTTAATACAATTCTAGCATGAATAATAAACATTTATCATGATATAAGGAAATATATAATACTTTATGATTGCCTCTAGGGCATATTTCCTTCAGTCTCCCACTTGCACTAGAGTCAATAATCTAGTTCACATCGCCATGTGATTTAACATCAATAATTCACATCACCATGTGATTAACACCCATAGTTCACATCTCTATGTGACCAACACTCAAAGGGTTTACTAGAGTCAATAATCTAGTTCACATCGCTATGTGATTAACACCCAAAGAGTACTAAGGTGTGATCATGTTTTGATTGTGAGATAATTTTAGTCAACGGGTCTGTCACATTCAGATCCGTAAGGATTTTGCAAATTTCTATGTCTACAATGCTCTGCACGGAGCTACTCTAGCTAATTGCTCCCACTTTCAATATGTATCTAGACCGAGACTTAGAGTCATCTAGATTTAGTGCCAAAACTTGCATCGACGTAACCCTTTACGACGAACCTTTTGTCACTTCCATAATCGAGAAACATTTCCTTATTCCACTAAGGATAATTTTGACCGCTGTCCAGTGATCTACTCCTAGATCACTATTGTACTCCCTTGCCAAAATCAGTGTAGGGTATACAATAGATCTGGTACACAGCATGGCATACTTTATAGAACCTATGGCCAAGGCATAGGGAATGACTTTCATTCTCTTTCTATTTTCTGCCGTGGTCGGGCTTTGAGTCTTTACTCAATTTCACACCTTGTAACACAGGCAAGAACTCTTTCTTTGACTGTTCTATTTTGAACTACTTCAAAATCTTGTTAAGGTATTTACTCATTGAAAAACTTATCAAGCGTCTTCATCTATCTCTATAGATCTTGATGCTCAATATGTAAGCAGCTTCACCGAGGTCTATCTTTGAAAAACTCCTTTCAAACACTCCTTTATGCTTTGCAGAATAATTCTACATTATTTCTGATTAACAATATGTCATTCACATATACTTATCAGAAATGCTGTAGTGCTCCCACTCACTTTCTTGTAAATACAGGCTTCACCGCAAGTCTGTATACAACTATATGCTTTGATCAACTTATCAAAGCGTATATTCCAACTCCGAGATGCTTGCACCAGTCCATTGATGGATCGCTGGAGCTTGCATATTTTGTTAGCACCTTTAGGATTGACAAAACCTTCTGGTTGCATCATATACAACTCTTCTTTAATAAATCCATTAAGGAATGCAGTTTTGTTTAGCCCTTTGCCAGATTTCATAAAATGCGGCAATTGCTAACATGATTCGGACAGACTTAAGCATAGATACGAGTGAGAAACTCTCATCGTAGTCAACATCTTGAACTTGTCGAAAACCTTTTTGCGACAATTCTAGCTTTATAGATAGTGACACTACTATCAGCGTCCGTCTTCCTCTTGAAGATCCATTTAATCTCAATGGCTCGCCGATCATTGGGCAAGTCAATCAAAGTCCATACTTTGTTCTCATATATGGATCTCATCTCAGATTTCATGGCCTCAAGCCATTTTGCAGAATCTGGGCTCATCATCGCTTCCTCATAGTTCGTAGGTTCGTCATGGTCAAATAACATGACCTCCAGAACAGGATTACCATACCACTCTGGTGTGGATCTCACTCTGGTTTACCTACGAGGTTTGGTAGTAACTTGATCTGAAGTTTACATGATCATCATCATTAACTTCCTCACTAATTGGTGTAGGAGTCACAGGAACAGATTTCTGTGATGAACTACTTTCCAATAAGGGAGCAGGTACAGTTACCTCATCAAGTTCTACTTTCCTCCCACTCACTTCTTTTGAGTGAAAACTCCTTCTCTAGAAAGGATCCATTCTTAGCAATGAATGTCTTGCCTTCGGATCTGTGATAGAAGGTGTACCCAACTGTCTCCTTTGGGTATCCTATGAAGACACATTTCTCCGATTTGGGTTTGAGCTTATCAGGATGAAACTTTTTCACATAAGCATCGCAACTCCAAACTTTAAGAAACGACAACTTTGGTTTCTTGCCAAACCACAGTTCATAAGGCGTCGTCTCAACGGATTTTGATGGTGCCCTATTTAACGTGAATGTAGCTGTCTCTAATGCATAACCCCAAAACGATAGTGGTAAATTGGTAAGAGACATCATAGATTGCACTATATCCAATAAAGTACGGTTATGACATTCGGACACACCCATTATGCTGTGGTGTTCCAGGTGGCGTGAGTAGTGAAACTATTTCACTTTGTTTTAACTGAAGGCCAAACTCGTAACTCAAATATTTTACCTCTGCGATCATATCGTAGAAACTTTTATTTTCTTGTTACGATGATTCTCCACTTCACTCTGAAATTCTTTGAACTTTTCAAATGTTTCAGACTTGTGTTTCATCAAGTAGATATACCCATATCTTCTCAAATCATCTGTGAAGGTCAGAAAATAATGATACCTGCTACGAGCCTCAATATTCATCGGGCCACATACATCTGTATGTATGATTTCCAACAAATCTGTTGCTCTCTGCATAGTTCCGGAGAACGGCGTTTTAGTCATCTTGCCCATGAGGCACGGTTCGCAAGTATCAAGTGATTCATAATCAAGTGATTCCAAAAATCCCATCAGTATGGAGTTTCTTCATGCGCTTTACACCAATATGACCTAAACGGCAGTGCCACAAATAATTTGCACTATCATTATTAACTTTGCATCTTTTGGCTTCAATATTATGATTATGTGTATCACTACAATCGAGATCCAACAAACCATTTTCGTTGGTGTGTATGACCATAGAAGGTTTTATTCATGTAAACAGAACAACAATTGTTCTCTAACTTAAATGAATAACCGTATTGCAATAAACATGATCAAATCATATTCATGCTCAACGCAAACACCAAATAACACTTATTTAGTTTCATCACTAATCCCGAAAGTATAGGGAGTGTCCGATGATGATCATATCAATCTTGGAACTACTTCCAACACACATCGTCACCTCTCCTTCTACTAGTCTCTGTTTATTCTGCAACTCCCGTTTCGAGTTACTACTCTTAGCAACTGAACCAGTATCAAATACCGAGGGGTTGCTATAAACACTAGTAAAGTACACATCAATAACATGTATATCCAATATACCTTTGTTCACTTTGCCATCCTTCTTATCCACCAAATAGTTGGGGTAGTTCCGCTTCCAGTGACCAGTCCCTTTGCAGTAGAAGCACTTAGTCTCAGGCTTAGGACCAGACTTAGGCTTCTTCACTTGAGCAGCAACTTGCTTGCCGTTCTTCTTGAAGTTCCCCTTCTATCCCTTTGCCCTTTTCTTGAAACTAGTGGTCTTGTTAACCATCAACACTTGATGCTCTTTCTTGATTTCTACCTTCGTCGATTTCAGCATCGCGAAGAGCTCGGGAATTACTTTCGTTATCCCTTACATACTATAGTTCATCACGAAGTTCTACTAACTTGGTGATGGTGACTAGAGAATTTTGTCAATCACTATTTTATCTGGAAGATTAACTCCCACTTGATTCAAGCGATTGTAGTACCCAGACAATCTGAGCACATGCTCACTAGTTGAGCGATTCTCCTCCATCTTTTAGCTATAGAACTTGTTGGAGACTTCATATCTCTCAACTCGGGTATTTGCTTGAAAAATTAACTTCAACTCCTGGAACATCTCATATGGTCCATGACGTTCAAAACGTCTTTGAAGTCCCGATTCTAAGCCGTTAAGCATGGTGCACTAAACTATCAAGTAGTCATCATATTGAGCTAGCCAAATGTTCATAACGTCTGCATCTGCTCCTGCAATAGGTCTGTCACCTAGCGGTGCATCAAGAACATAATTCTTCTGTGCAGCAATGAGGATAATCCTCAGATCATGGATCCAATCCGCATCTTTGCTACTAACATCTTTCAACATAATTTTTCTCTAGGAACATATCAAAAATAAACACAGGGAAGCAACAACGCGAGCTATTGATCTATAACATAATTTGCAAAATACTATCAGGACTAAGTTCATCATAAATTTAAGTTCAATTAATCATATTACTTAAGAACTCTCACTTAGATAGACATCCCTTTAATCCTCTAAGTGATCACGTGATCCATATCAACTAAACCATGTCCGATCATCACGTGAGATGGAGTAGTTTCAATGGTGAACATCACTATGTTGATCATATCTACTATATGATTCACGCTCGACCTTTCGGTCTCTATGTTCCGAGGCCATATCTGTATATGCTAGGCTCGTCAAGTTTAACCTGAGTATTCCGCGTGTGCAACTGTTTTGCACCCGTTGTATTTGAACGTAGAGCCTATCACACCCGATCAACACGTGGTGTCTCAGCATGAAGAACTTTCGCAACGGTGCATACTCAGGGAGAACACTTTTATCTTGGAATTTTAGTGAGAGATCATCTTATAATGCTACCGTCAATCAAAGCAAGATAAAATGCATAAAGGATTAACATCACATGCAATCAATATAAGTGATATGATATGGCCATCATCATCTTGTGCTTGTGATCTCCATCTCCGAAGCACCGTGTTCGTGATCTCCATCTCCGAAGTACCGTGTTCGTGATCTCCATCTCCGAAGCATTGTGTTCGTGATCTCCATCTCCGAAGCACCGTCATGATCACCATCGTTACCGGCGGGACACCTTGATCTCCATCGTAGTATCGTTGTCGTCTCGCCAACTAATTGCTTTTACGACTATCGCTATCGCTTAGTGATAAAGTAAAACTATTACATGGTGATTGCATCTCATACAATAAAGCGACAACCATATGGCTCCTGCCAGTTGCCGATAACTCGGTTACAAAACATGATCATCTCATACAACAAATTATATCACATCATGTCTTGACCATATCACATCACAACATGCCCTGCAAAAACAAGTTAGACGTCCTCTACTTTGTTGTTGCAAGTTTTACGTGGCTGCTACGGGCTTAGCAAGAACCGTTCTTACCTACACATCAAAACCACAACGATAGTTTGTCAAGTTGGTGCTGTTTTAACCTTCGCAAGGACCGGGCGTAGCCACACTCGGTTCAACTAAAGTGAGAGAGACAGACACCCGCCAGTCACCTTTAAGCAACGAGTGCTCGCAACGGTGAAACCAGTCTCGCGTAAGCGTACGCGTAATGTCGGTCCGGGCCGCTTCATCTCACAATACCGCTGAACCAAAGTATGACATGCTGGTTAGCAGTCTGACTTATATCGCCCACAACTCACTTGTGTTCTACTCGTGCATAGCATCAACGCATAAAACCAGGCTCTGATACCACTGTTGGGGAACGTAGTAATTTCAAAAAAAATTCTACGCACATGCAAGATCATGGTGATGCATAGCAACAAGAGGGGAGAGTGTTGTCCACGTACCCTCGTAGACCGACAGCGGAAGCGTTATCACAACGCGGTTGATGTAGTCGTACGTCTTCACGATCCGACCGATCAAGTACCGAACGTACGGCACCTCCAAGTTCTACACACGTTCAGCTCGATGACGTCCCTCGAACTCCGATCCAGCCGAGTGTTGAGGAGAGTTTCGTCAGCACGACGGCGTGGTGACGATGATGATGTTCCACCGACGCAGGGCTTCGCCTAAGCTCCGCAACGGTATTATCGAGGTGTAATATGGTGGAGGGGGGCACCGCACACGGCTAAAATATCGTATATCAAGTGTGTAGAGAGGTGCCCCCTGCCCCCGTATATAAAGGAGCAAGGGGGAGGCCGGCTGCCTATGGGCGCGCCAAGGAGAGGGGGGGAGTCCTCCTCCTAGTAGGAGTAGGACTCCCCTTTCCTAGTCCTACTAGGAAAAGAAGGGGGGAAGGAAAGAGAGGGAGAGGGAGAGGGAAAGGGGGCTGCGCCCCCTCTCCTAGTCCAACTAGGACTCCTCCTGGGAGGGGGCGCGCCACCTCCTGGCTGCTGCCCTCTCTCTCCCCTCAAGGCCCACTAAGGCCCAATACTTTCCCGGGGGGTTCCGGTAACCCTCCGGCACTCCGGTTTAATCCGAAACTTCTCCGGAACACTTTCGGTGTCCGAATATAGTCGTCCAATATATCAATCTTTATGTCTCGACCATTTCGAGACTCCTCGTCATGTCCGTGATCACATCCGTGACTCCGAACAACCTTCGGTACATCAAAACATATAAACTCATAATATAACTGTCATCATAACTTTAAGCGTGCGGACCCTTTGGGTTCGAGAACTATGTAGACATGACCGAGATACCTCTCCGGTCAATAACCAATAGCGGGACCTGGATGCCCATATTGGCTCCCACATATTCTACGAAGATCTTTATCGGTCAGACCGCATAACAACATACGTTGTTCCCTGTGTCATCGGTATGTTACTTGCCCGAGATTCGATCGTCGGTATCTCGATACCTAGTTCAATCTCGTTACCGGCAAGTCTCTTTACTCGTTCCGTAATACATCATCCCGCAACTAACTCATTAGTCACAATGCTTGCAAGGCTTATAGTGATGTGCATTACCGAGTGGGCCCAGATATACCTCTCCGACAATCGGAGTGACAAATCCTAATCTCGAAATACGCCAACCCAACAAGTACCTTTGGAGACACCCGTAGAGCACCTTTATAATCACCCATTTACGTTGTGACGTTTGGTAGCACACAAAGTGTTCCTCCGGTAAACGGGAGTTGCATAATCTCATAGTCAGAGGAACATGTATAAGTCATGAAGAAAGCAATAGCAACATACTAAACGATCGGGTGCTAAGCTAACGGAATGGGTCAAGTCAATCACGTCATTCTCCTAATGAGGTGATCTCGTTAATCAATGACAACTCATGTCTATGGCTAGGAAACATAACCATCTTTGATTAACGAGCTAGTCAAGTAGAGGCATACTAGTGACACTCTGTTTGTCTATGTATTCACACATGTATTATGTTTCCGGTTAATACAATTCTAGCATTAATAATAAACATTTATCATGATATAAGGAAATATATAATACTTTATTATTGCCTCTAGGGCATATTTCCTTCAAGTTTAGCCGCCGCTGGTATGTCAGGTCGCGATGCCTGGGACAAGGCTAGAGGGTGAGGGCTCGAGATCCAGTAAGAGCTCATGAGACACGATGCTCGAGAGCTCCCCTTTTAACGTGCGAGCGCTTTCGCGGAAAAGAGGCGACGTGCTCCGCAAGGTCGTAGGGTAAGGGATCCCGTCCGGCAGCGGCGCGACGTATGAGATGCATGTACTTAGCTTTTTGCGGCTGGTGATGCAGGTCATGCCATCATCCGACCAAGGCCGATCCTCCCAAGGCGGTGAGGCATTGCTCAAGCGCTGCTGATGAGGACATGACTACCTTGGATACGACCAAAAATATTGCATACATGCATATTTGTCAGGTGATCTCTAATGCAAACTATTCAATAATCTATTTATGTTATCCAGAACAAAAATACTTCACACACTTTTGTGTTTCGTCTAATTGCAGGTGTATGGGACATTTGTACAATCCACATATGAAGATAAGGCAAAAGGAAAAATTTAGGTTCTGTTCAAAAAGTCCTCTCACGTCACTTTTGGGCCAAGAGAAGATAGAGTCCAAGTCTCCCACGTTCTGGATTCAGATTCAGACTGCACAGACATACCTGACTCAAAACGCCAACAACTTTTTCATACGAACTCCGAATTGGGTGATTCTTTTTTTGTTGGAAAGTAGATTTCGTCCTCTTTCCAACCCAATTGGATTCACCTTTAAATTCGTCCGGAGCGTCGAGATATGGACGAAACAATCTGACGCTGCAGCAGAATCCGAGTCAAACAACAAGTCCAAAGGTGTTGCATCACCTCCACTTGGGCCCATGAGCCTTGTACGACCTAGGGTTGGTTTTAGGCTGCCTTGGGATGTCATCCCTCCTCCTTGGCCGCCACCCCTTGCTCAGATATAAGTAGATCCATCTAGTAGTTTTTTGCTTGGGATTTGTTTAGTTAAAAGTTAGCCATTGCAACTTCGTGTACTTCGTTTGTGTCCAACGACCAGACCAAGACCGCTTTCGGATCCCCACCTTTATCAATACTTCATCTATATTCGCAATATTCAGATTGCATTATCATATTCTTGCTTGTTCTTCGATTGCGTGCAGGAATAGACCTTCGTGGTCAGGCTGATTGTGCTTCTAGCATCGTCAGTAACCTCGAGAGATTGGTTTAGCGATTGCTAAGGCGCAACATCGTGCACGTTTGTAGTCGGATCGTCAAAGTCGGCTCCACCAAATCGATAGTTATCATCTCATCGAAATATCGGGACACCCCGCCTCTATCAACTGCCAAATGTCTGGCTTCTGCATGCTGACAGGTTACAGGGTAGATAGGGCAACGTGATGTGCATATCTGTAACGTGGCTATACATGCAACTCCTACACTTGGACCTATGACTAAAGCGTGTGTGCGACAATAGATATCCAGGTACTATCGCTTCTTCGTACGCATGATCTAACTGACAAGAATATAATGTTACACTCATATTTTAATCTACTTGTCCCAGGAATAAAATGATCGACAATCAATCAGAGAGAGTTGCATGGAGATTGAAGATGGAGACTATTTTACCTTAAGGTCAATCGACATGCATGTGTTTCATCGAACCATGTCATGTACACAGGGGCCAAGGAATATGGCCTGCACCATGGACCAAGATGGGCCACGTGGGTGATGGGACTTGGGCTGCGCCAAGTGCTTCTTCACGTCAAGAGACAAGAAGCGTGAACTCGTAGCCAGGCCATGCATGTTCGCTAGTTACAGCCGAACCCTGGACGACATAATCTACATGGAAACCAACAGCTATGACGGGCGGCCGTCCATAATAAAGACAACACATCTTGTAGGATTTAGACAAGGTTTTGTTGAGAGAAGTTTAGCTATTGCTACTTTGATTTGTCTATCGGCTAGTGTGATCATTAAGACATTCTATCGGAACCCCAAATATTTGTCTCGTGAGATTTATTTCATCTAGCATATTCACAATTTCAGATTGCTTGGCTATTATTTTCTTACATGTTCTTCAATTTGCTTGCAGGAAAAATCCTTCATGCGGGTCGGTCGATAACACCGTGGAGTTGGTTCAGCGATTATCGTGGATATCAGTTGTTGGTAGCCGGATCATGCGGGTCAAGTCTCATCCAAAAATCATAGTTATCTCTCTCTCGTCGAAAGATCAGGCCCTAGTTCACATCAAGTGTATCAGTTTTCACGTTCATTGGTGAGAGATTTACAATTTTATTAGGTTAAATTGTTTTTCGGTCCTACAACCCACAAAAAAGCCAAAAAAATTAGATTAGTTCATCTTTCACACCTACCTTTTTAGCCCTTAGCAATTTTTGCATCTAGTATTTGTGTGTTGAATTTTTGGTTGCATTCATCTAATACTAGTGCCGGTCTAGATTAGTCTGAGAGAAAATTATCTATTAGATCTCTACTCCTAGGGGAGGATTTCGTTGTCGTTTCGTCTCGTACCACCCACCTCATCGATGGAAGTCCCCCACGGATTTTTATTGCTCGCCAGGCTTCACCGATTTTTTTGAGCGCTACTAGCCCACCTCCCGTCTGGTTTTTAAAAACCAACCATACTCAAATTGGCAATTTCCTTCTCTTTTTTTAATCTTTCCACAGCGATTGATCAAAGATGGAAATTTTATTCCGGGCGACTCTTTTTTCAATCTTATCTTACCATATACAACATCAGTCATCTGGAGCGCTATCAGCCCACCTCCCATTTTATCATATACTCACTCCGTTTCAAAATAGATGGTTAGGTGGACAGTGGTATCCCCAACCCACCAGGGTTCAAATCCTGATGCTCGCATTATTCCTGAATTTATTTCAGAATTTCCGGCGATGCGCTTTCAGTGGGAGGAGACGTTCCCGTCGACGACGAGGCGCCTACGGTGACTTCGTAAATCTCAAGATGATATGCCGGCTCAGTCTCTCGGAGGTGCTCATAGAGGTAGGGTGTGCGTGTGTGCGTTCATAGGGGTGAGTGTATGCGCGTGTATATGAGCGCTTGTGTCTGTACTGATGCTTCAAAAACTTTAGTACAAAGTTAGTACAAAATTGGGTCATCTATTTTGGAACGGAGTGAGTACAACATCAACACTTTCCTTCTCTTTTTTTAATCTTTCCATATACAAAATAGATCAGCGATTGAACAGAAATCAGCGATCAATCAACAGAAATTTTATTCTGGGCGCCTCTTTTTCAATCTTACCATATACAACATCAACCATCTGGTTTTCAAAACTTTCTCCTGAGCCGGGAGGCGAGCCCTGGTTCTCCATGATTCCAAGTCTGGCCAGCAATCTTTCTCCTGGGCGGTGCTGCGAGCACTGATTCTCCGCGACTCCAAGTCTCGCCGGTGATCCCTGGGGCACGAACGCTTTTCCACCAGAGAAGGAGGCACAAGTCAGCCGCCTTGATCATTGCCCTGTTCATGATATATACTTGCTTATAGATATGCTACAGATGCTTTCTAGCTCACCTTTCTTTTAACACTATCTGATGCTTTCTAGCTCACCTTCTAACAAAAATACAATAGAAGACTATCTGATGCTTTCTAGCCAAACTTCTGAACCATAACACTTGCCAATTCGTTTGGTCCAGAGGCTCCGTCGCCTACATAAAAACAAAAGCAGCCACATGTTATTATTGTTTGCACTTCCTTCTGAAAAAGAAGAAATATACTTTTTTTTATGCGACTGAAGAAATATACTTGAATGTATATAGAAACGAGGACTGTGGTCAGTACACATCTCATTTAGACAAATGCCATATAGAAACTGAAGGTGTTGTTCATGATCTAAGAGGACTGTTGGAGCCATGTTTGAAATCAAGACAAGCATTACATATAATTCTTGCGATAAACATAATTAGTTTCCTTCCTTATGGCAAGATGCTTTCTAGCTCACCATCTAATTCCATGATCGCCGATTTTAACACTATCTGATGCTGTTGAGATTCTTTCGACACCATACAAATCAAAAAGGAACACACATATGCTAAACTTCTGAACCATACCACTTGCCAATTCGTTTGGTCCAGAGACTCCGTCAGCTACATAAAAACAAAAACAGCCACATGTTATTATTGTTTGCACTTCCTTCTGAAAAATAAGAAATATACTTGAACGTATATAGAAACATGGACTACGGTCAATACACGTCTCATATAGAAACTGAAGGTGTTGTTCATGATCTAAGAGGACTGTTGGAGCCATGTTTGAAATCAAGACAAGCATTAGATATAATTCTTGCGATAAACATAATCAGTTTCCTTCCTTATATAAGATGCTTTCTAGCTCACCTTCTAATTCCATGATCGCTTTGTTTTAACACTATCTGATGCTACCGAGATTCTTTCGACACTATACAAATAGAAAAGGAACACACATATGCCAAACTTCTGAACCATAACACTTGCCAATTCGTTTGGTCCAGAGCCTCCGTCAGCTACCTAAAAACAAAAACAGTCACATGTTATTATTGTGTGCACTTCCTTCTCAAAAGAAGAAATATACTTGCACGTATATAGAAACATGGACTGCGGTCAGTACACGTCTCATATAGAAACTGAAGGTGTTGTTCATGATCTAAGAGGACTGTTCGAGCCATGTTTGAAATCAAGACAAGCATTAGATATAATTCTTGCGATAAACATAATCAGTTTCCTTCCTTATACTGCAGTTAACATTTCTGCTCTGGCCGGGTTTCCCGACCATACACACCAGGGTATCAAGACCGTGACCTACCTGCTCGAGGTATGCATGCAATCCTGCTGCTGTTTGTGTGCACTTTTCTCTTAATTTTCTTAGGAGCTTGGACAGATAGACTGACAACCTTATGTGCTTAGGAGTTTGGAGGAAAGGTAGATTTAATTTCATTACACTCTACGCCAAGAGACACTCTTATTTTGTTGCGCGCATTTCTTCTCCCAAGAATTATCACTCTACTCCAAGAATACCTAATGTTTCGTTTACTTTCATTTCGGTGGTGTTTTTCAGAACATGCCTCTTGATGATAAGGAGGCACCAAATATGCCACGGCCCCCTGATGGTGATGCTTCTGCCCGAGCCCCTCTTGGTGACATATCTTGAACATCATTTCCGAATTACTCCAACGACAATGCCAGGTATTTGGCTGCATGATTTGTTATTATTTATCATAATCGCATGCATATTTGGTGAGATTTTTCTACTATTATTAATTGGTTGAAACATTGCTAGCGTCACACGACCTTACCCCGTATGGATCTCGCTGGGAAAGGGTAAACCTTGCTAAGCAACACAGACGTACAAAGGAAAACGATAAGATCGATTCGATAAATGCCAGCCGACGCTCTCTTAGCAGCATCTGCACTAATGGTCGACTCTCCAACTGGAATCCAGGTATAATCGCATGGCTGAACCTCAAGGGTAATTCTTAATGTCTATTGTCTGGATGTGCTCTCCACTGGTTTTAATTGCCTCGCTACTCATATCATTAGAGATTGAACACAAGAAGCATCCCATGCCACGATATATGGCCGTGACTTCTCGGGTACGGTTCAAGGCACTGCTGATGTTTCATCATGATGGAGAACATAACAGGACCTCACAAGCACAAAAAAGGGACGTCATATACACGCAGAGAAGGACAGCTTGTAAGGAGAAACAAGAGAAGGAAAATTGTGTCGCTTATGTACCATCACAAGCACAGAGGGGCAAGAGAAACCCTAAACAACGGGCAACGTACCAGACGAAAAAGGGACTCCCCTTATTATGTCCTTTAGCATTGAGCCAATATTTACTAGCTCCGCATCGCTGCAGGCGCCTACATGGACGATAATTCCATCCTCATGGGTTCGGTGAATGGCAATCCCACGACTATGTCCGCATGCACGGACACAAGCACCTTCGAAACGGATGGTAAATCTTTGCTCTTCGCTGCACCTTCTTTCTTTATACAATGAACATTTAATTACTAATCAGTGTCATGGTGATAACGATGGGTGCAGGTGCCTACCTCAGCAGGACCATGGGTGTTAATGTTTCGCTAACAAATGCTAAAACGGTTCATCATGATGGAGAACATAAAAGGACCTCAATAGACGAAAAAAGGGATATTCTAAATGCCTGAAGAAGAGCGGCTTATAAGGTGAAAAAAGAAAAGGAAAAATGTTCCGGTTATGTGCCATCACAAGATAAAAGGGATGAGATAAACACTAAACGACGGGTAGCGTACCGGAAGAAAAAAGAAGGTCAAACAAGCCCCGTTCATGTTGTGTCCCAAGAACAAAGGGACCTTATTAACAAACAGAGATGATCCGCTTACCGGTTGAATAAGGAACACGTAAGCGCGCATAGGAAAGAACGCCGAGATAGCTTGACACCCAAGGTAAAGTCTGAGAGGAGTGCTCAGCGCAGACAGCGGGAGAAGGCTATGCGGAACACCCCATGCGTTGAATCCATTGCAATGGTTCGTCTAGATCTAAGTGTTGGGAATCGTAGCATAATTTTAAAATTTTCCTACGTTCACCAAGATGCATCTATGGAATATACTAGCAACGAGGGGAAATGAGTGCATCTACATACCCTTGTAGATCGCGAGCGGAAGCGTTCCAATGAACGTGGATGACGGAGTCGTACTCGCCGTGATTCAAATCACCGATGACCGAGTGCCGAACGGACGACACCTCCGCGTTCAACACACGTACGGTGCAGCGACGTCTCCTCCTTCTTGATCCAGCAAGGGGGAAGGAGAGGTTGATGGAGATCCAGCAGCACGACGGCGTGGTGGTGGATGTAGCGGGATGCCGGCAGGGCTTCGCCGAGCATATACGAGAGAGAGAGGTGTTGCAGGGGGAGAGGGAGGCGCCCAAGGCTGTAGGTTGCTGCCCTCCCTCCCCCATTATATATAGGCCCCCTGGGGGGGGGGGGGCGCCGGCCCTGGAGATGGGATCTCAAGGGGGGGAGGGCGCCGGCCAAAGGGGGGAAGGGGGTGCCTTGCCCCCCAAGGCAAGTGGGAAGCCCCCCCACCCTAGGGTTCCCAACCCTAGGCGCATGGGGAAAGGCCCATGGGGGGGGGGGCGCCCAGCCCACTAGGGGCTGGTTCCCTTCCCACTTCAGCCCATGGGGCCCTCCGGGATAGGTGGCCCCACCCGGTGGACCCCCGGGACCCTTCCGGTGGTCCCGGTACAATACCGGTAACCCCCAAAACTTTCCTCGTGGCCGAAACTTGACTTCCTATATATAATTCTTCACCTCCGGACCATTCCGGAACCTCTCGTGACGTCCGGGATCTCATCCGGGACTCCGAACAACTTTCGGGTTTCCGCATACACATATCTCTATAACCCTAGCGTCACCGAACCTTAAGTGTGTAGACCCTACGGGTTCGGGAGACATGCAGACATGACCGAGACGCCTCTCCGGTCAATAACCAACAGCGGGATCTGGATACCCATGTTGGCTCCCACATGTTCCACGATGATCTCATCGGATGAACCACGGTGTCGAGGATTCAATCAATCCCGTATGCAATTCCCTTTGTCAATCGGTATGTTACTTGCTCGAGATTCGATCGTCGGTATCCCAATACCTTGTTCAATCTCGTTACCGGCAAGTCTCTTTACTCGTACCGCAATGCATGATCCCGTGACTAACGCCTTAGTCACATAGAGCTCATTATGATGATGCATTACCGAGTGGGCCCAGAGATACCTCTCCGTCATACGGAGTGACAAATCCCAGTCTCGATCCGTGCCAACCCAACAGACACTTTCGGAGATACCCGTAGTGCACCTTTATAGTCACCCAGTTACGTTGTGACGTTTGGCACACCCAAAGCACTCCTACGGTATCCGGGAGTTGCACGATCTCATGGTCTAAGGAAAAGATACTTGACATTGGAAAAGCTCTAGCAAACGAAACTACACGATCTTTTATGCTATGCTTAGGATTGGGTCTTGTCCATCACATCATTCTCCTAATGATGTGATCCCGTTATCAATGACATCCAATGTCCATAGTCAGGAAACCATGACTATCTGTTGATCAACGAGCTAGTCTACTAGAGGCTTACTAGGGACACGTTGTGGTCTATGTATTCACACATGTATTACGATTTCCGGACAATACAATTATAGCATGAACAATAGACAATTACCATGAACAAAGAAATATAATAATAACCATTTATTATTGCCTCTAGGGCATATTTCCAACAGTCTCCCACTTGCACTAGAGTTAATAATCTAGTTACATTATGATGAATCGAACACCCATTGCGTCCTGGTGTTGATCATGTTTTGCTCTAGGGAGAGGTTTAGTCAACGGATCTGCTACATTCAGGTCCGTATGTACTTTACAAATATCTATGTCTCCATTTTGAACACTTTCACGTATGGAGTTGAAGCGACACTTGATATGCCTGGTCTTCCTGTGAAACCTGGGCTCCTTCGCAAGGGCAATAGCTCCAGTGTTGTCACAGAAGAGAGTCATCGGGCCCGACGCATTGGGAATCACCCCTAGGTCGGTAATGAACTCCTTCATCCAGACTGCTTCCTGTGCTGCCTCCGAGGCTGCCATGTACTCCGCTTCACATGTAGATCCCGCCACGACGCTTTGCTTGCAACTGCACCAGCTTACTGCTCCTCCATTCAAAATATACACGTATCCGGTCTGTGACTTTGAGTCATCCAGATCTGTGTCGAAGCTAGCGTCGACGTAACCCATTACGACGAGCTCTTCGTCACCTCCATAAACGAGAAACATATCCTTAGTCCTTTTCAGGTACTTCAGGATATTCTTGACCGCTGTCCAGTGTTCCATGCCGGGATTACTTTGGTACCTTCCTACCAAACTTACGGCAAGGTTTACATCAGGTCTGGTACACAGCATGGCATACATAATAGACCCTATGGCCGAGGCATAGGGGATGACACTCATCTTTTCTATATCTTCTGCCGTGGTCGGGCATTGAGCCGTGCTCAATTGCACACCTTGCAATACAGGCAAGAACCCCTTCTTGGACTGATCCATATTGAACTTCTTCAATATCTTGTCAAGGTATGTACTTTGTGAAAGACCAATGAGGCGTCTTGATCTATCTCTATAGATCTTGATGCCTAATATATAAGCAGCTTCTCCAAGGTCCTTCATTGAAAAACACTTATTCAAATAGGCCTTTATACTTTCCAAGAATTCTATATCATTTCTCATCAATAGTATGTCATCCACATATAATATGAGAAATGCTACAGAGCTCCCACTCACTTTCTTGTAAACACAGGCTTCTCCATAAGTCTGTGTAAACCCAAACGCTTTGATCATCTCATCAAAGCGAATGTTCCAACTCCGAGATGCTTGCACCAGCCCATAGATTGAGCGCTGGAGTTTGCATACTTTGTTAGCATTCTTAGGATCGACAAAACCTTCCGGCTGCATCATATACAACTCTTCCTTAAGGAAGCCATTAAGGAATGCCGTTTTGACGTCCATCTGCCATATCTCATAATCATAGTATGCGGCAATTGCTAACATGATTCGGACGGACTTCAGCTTCGCTACGGGTGAGAAAGTCTCATCGTAGTCAACCCCTTGAACTTGTCGATAACCCTTAGCGACAAGTCGAGCTTTGTAGATGGTCACATTACCATCTGCGTCCGTCTTCTTCTTAAAGATCCATTTGTTTTCTATGGCTCGCCGCTCATCGGGCAAGTCAGTCAAAGTCCATACTTTGTTTTCATACATGGATTCTATCTCGGATTTCATGGCTTCTAGCCATTTGTCGGAATCCGGGCCCGCCATCGCTTCTTCATAGTTCGAAGGTTCACCGTTGTCTAACAACATGATTTCCAGGACAGGGTTGCCGTACCACTCTGGTGCGGAACGTGTCCTTGTGGACCTACGAAGTTCAGTAACTTGATCTGAAGCTTCATGATCATCATCATTAACTTCCTCCCCAGTCGGTGTAGGCACCACAGGAACATTTTCCCGCGCTGCGCTACTTTCCGGTTCGGAAGGGGTGACTATCACCTCATCAAGTTCCACTTTCCTCCCACTCAATTCTTTCGAGAGAAACTCCTTCTCCAGAAAGGACCCGTTCTTGGCAACAAAGATCTTGCCTTCGGATCTGGGATAGAAGGTATACCCAATAGTTTCCTTAGGGTATCCTATGAAGACGCATTTTTCCGATTTGGGTTCGAGCTTTTCAGGTTGAAGTTTCTTCACATAAGCATCGCATCCCCAAACTTTTAGAAACGACAGCTTAGGTTTCTTCCCAAACCATAATTCATACGGTGTCGTCTCAACGGATTTCGACGGAGCCCTATTTAAAGTGAATGTGGCAGTCTCTAAAGCATAGCCCCAAAATGAGAGCGGTAAATCGGTAAGAGACATCATAGATCGCACCATATCCAATAGAGTGTGATTACGACGTTCGGACACACCATTTCTCTGAGGTGTTCCAGGCGGCGTGAGTTGTGAAATTATTCCACATTTCCTTAAGTGTGTACCAAATTCGTGACTTAAATATTCTCCACCACGATCTGATCGTAAGAATTTTATTTTCCTGTCACGTTGATTCTCAACTTCACTCTAAAATTCCTTGAATTTTTCAAAGGTTTCAGACTTGTGTTTCAATAGGTAGACATACCCATATCTACTTAAGTCATCAGTAAGAGTGAGAACATAACGATGTCCTCCGCGAGCCTCAACACTCATTGGACCGCACACATCGGTATGTATGATTTCCAATAAGTTGGTTGCTCGCTCCATTGTTCCGGAGAACGGAGTCTTGGTCATCTTACCCATGAGGCATGGTTCGCACGTGTCAAATGATTCGTAATCAAGAGACTCCAAAAGTCCATCTGCATGGAGCTTCTTCATGCGCTTGACACCAATGTGACCAAGGCGGCAGTGCCACAAGTATGTGGGACTATCGTTATCAACTTTACATCTTTTGGAATTCACACTATGAATATGTGTAACATCACGTTCGAGATTCATCAAAAATAAACCATTGACCAGCGGGGCATGACCATAAAACATATCTCTCAAATAAATAGAACAACCATTATTCTCGGATTTAAATGAGTAGCCATCTCGAATTAAACGAGATCCAGATACAATGTTCATGCTCAAAGCTGGCACTAAATAACAATTATTGAGGTTTAAAACTAATCCCGTGGGTAGATGCAGAGGTAGCGTGTCGACGGCGATCACATCGACCATGGAACCATTCCCGACGCGCATCGTCACCTCGTCCTTCGCCAGTCTCCGTTTATTCCGTAGTTCCTGTTTTGAGTTACAAATATAAGCAACCGCACCGGTATCAAATACCCAGGAGCTACTACGAGTACTGGTAAGGTACACATCAATTACATGTATATCACATATACCTTTGGTGTTGCCGGCCTTCTTCTTGTCCGCTAAGTATTTGGGGCAGTTCCGCTTCCAGTGACCACTTCCCTTGCAATAAAAGCACTCAGTCTCGGGCTTGGGTCCATTCCTTGAATTCTTCCCAGTAACTGGCTTACCGGGCGCGGCAACTCCCTTGCCGTCCTTCTTGAAGTTCTTCTTACCCTTGCCCTTCTTGAACTTAGTGGTTTTATTCACCATCAACACTTGATGTTCTTTTCTGATCTCTACCTCAGCTGATTTCAGCATTGAATATACCTCAGGAATGGTCTTTTCCATCCCCTGCATATTGAAGTTCATCACAAAGCTCTTGTAGCTTGGTGGAAGCGACTGGAGGATTCTGTCAATGACCGCGTCATCCGGGAGATTAACTCCCAGCTGAGACAAGCGGTTGTGCAACCCAGACATTCTGAGTATGTGCTCACTAACAGAACTATTCTCCTCCATTTTACAGCTGAAGAACTTGTCGGAGACATCATATCTCTCGACCCGGGCATGAGCTTGAAAAATCAGTTTCAGCTCCTCGAACATCTCATATGCTCCATGTTTCTCAAAACGCTTTTGGAGACCCGGTTCTAGGCTGTAAAGCATGCCACACTGAACGAGGGAGTAATCATTAGCACGCTGCTGCCAAGCGTTCATAACGTCTTGGTTCTCTGGGATTGGTGCTTCACCTAGCGGTGCTTCTAAGACATAATCTTTCTTGGCTACTATGAGGATGATCCTCAGGTTCCGGACCCAGTCCGTATAGTTGCTGCCATCATCTTTCAGCTTGGTTTTCTCTAGGAACGCGTTGAAATTGAGGACAACGTTGGCCATTTGATCTACAAGACATAGTGTAAAGATTTTAGACTAAGTTCATGATAATTAAGTTTATCTAATCAAATTACTCAATGAACTCCCACTCAGATAGACATCCCTCTAGTCATCTAAGTGAAACATGATCCGAGTTAACTAGGCCGTGTCCGATCATCACGTGAGACGGACTAGTCAAGATCAGTGAACATCTCCATGTTGATCGTATCTTCTATACGACTCATGCTCGACCTTTCGGTCCTCCGTGTTCCGAGGCCATGTCTGTACATGCTAGGCTCGTCAAGTAGACCTAAGTGTATTGCGTGTGTTCCGAGGCCATGTCTGTACATGCTAGGCTCGTCAACAGCCGTTGTATGCGAACGTTAGAATCTATCACACCCGATCATCACGTGGTGCTTCGAAACAACGAACCTTCGCAACGGTGCACTGTTAGGGTGAACACTTTCTTGAAATTATCATAAGGGATCATCTTACTTACTACCATCGTTCTAAGCAAATAAGATGCAAAAACATGATAAACATCACATGCAATCAAATAGTGACATGATATGGCCAATATCATTATGCTCCTTTGATCTCCATCTTCGGGGCACCATGATCATCTTCGTCACCGGCATGACACCATGATCTCCATCATCATGATCTCCATCATCGTGTCTTCATGAAGTCGTCACGCCAACGATTACTTCTACTTCTATTGCTAACGCGTTTAGCAACAAAGTAAAGTAATTTACATGGCGTTATTCAATGACACGCAGGTCATGCAAAATAATAAAGACAACTCCTATGGCTCCTGCCGGTTGTCATACTCATCGACATGCAAGTCGTGATTCCTATTACAAGAATATGATCAATCTCATACATCACACATATCATTCATCACATCTTCTGGCCATATCACATCACATAACACATGCTGCAAAAACAAGTTAGACGTCCTCTAATTGTTGTTGCAAGTTTTTACGTGGTTTGTAGGTTTCTAGCAAGAACGTTTCTTACCTACGTATGACCACAACGTGATTTGCCAATTTCTATTTACCCTTCATAAGGACCCTTTTCATCGAATCCGTTCCGACTAAAGTAGGAGAGACAGACACCCGCTAGCCACCTTATGCAACTAGTGCATGTCAGTCGGTGGAACCTGTCTCACGTAAGCGTACGTGTAAGGTCGGTCCGGGCCGCTTCATCCTACAATGCCGCCGAAACAAGAAACGACTAGTAGTGGCAAGAAGAATTGGCAACATAAACGCCCACAACTTCTTTGTGTTCTACTCGTGCATAGTAACTACGCATAGGCCTGGCTCATGATGCCACTGTTGGGAATCGTAGCATAACTTTAAAATTTTCCTACGTTCACCAAGATGCATCTATGGAGTATACTAGCAACGAGGGGAAAGGAGTGCATCTACATACCCTTGTAGATCGCGAGCGGAAGCGTTCCAATGAACGTGGATGACGGAGTCGTACTCGCCGTGATTCAAATCACCGATGACCGAGTGCCGAACGGACGACACCTCCGCGTTCAACACACGTACGGTGCAGCGACGTCTCCTCCTTCTTGATCCAGCAAGGGGGAAGGAGAGGTTGATGGAGATCCAGCAGCACGACGGCGTGGTGGTGGATGTAGCGGGATGCCGGCAGGGCTTCGCCGAGCATATACGAGAGAGAGAGGTGTTGCAGGGGGAGAGGGAGGCGCCCAAGGCTGTAGGTTGCTGCCCTCCCTCCCCCCACTATATATAGGCCCCCTTGGGGGGGGGGGGGGCGCCGGCCCTGGAGATGGGATCTCAAGGGGGGGGGGGGGGCGCCGGCCAAAGGGGGGAAGGGGGTGCCTTGCCCCCCAAGGCAAGTGGGAAGCCCCCCACCGTAGGGTTCCCAACCCTAGGCGCATGGGGAAAGGCCCATGGGGGGGGGGCGCCCAGCCCACTAGGGGCTGGTTCCCTTCCCACTTCAGCCCATGGGGCCCTCCGGGATAGGTGGCCCCACCCGGTGGACCCCCGGGACCCTTCCGGTGGTCCCGGTACAATACCGGTAACCCCCAAAACTTTCCCGGTGGCCGAAACTTGACTTTCTATATATAATTCTTCACCTCCGGACCATTCCGGAACCTCTCGTGACGTCCGGGATCTCATCCGGGACTCCGAACAACTTTCGGGTTTCCGCATACACATATCTCTATAACCCTAGCGTCACCGAACCTTAAGTGTGTAGACCCTACGGGTTCGGGAGACATGCAGACATGACCGAGACGCCTCTCCGGTCAATAACCAACAGCGGGATCTGGATACCCATGTTGGCTCCCACATGTTCCACGATGATCTCATCGGATGAACCACGGTGTCGAGGATTCAATCAATCCCGTATGCAATTCCCTTTGTCAATCGGTATGTTACTTGCTCGAGATTCGATCGTCGGTATCCCAATACCTTGTTCAATCTCGTTACCGGCAAGTCTCTTTACTCGTACCGCAATGCATGATCCCGTGACTAACGCCTTAGTCACATAGAGCTCATTATGATGATGCATTACCGAGTGGGCCTAGAGATACCTCTCCGTCATACGGAGTGACAAATCCCAGTCTCGATCCGTGCCAACCCAACAGACACTTTCGGAGATACCCGTAGTGCACCTTTATAGTCACCCAGTTACGTTGTGACGTTTGGCACACCCAAAGCACTCCTACGGTATCCGGGAGTTGCACGATCTCATGGTCTAAGGAAAAGATACTTGACATTGGAAAAGCTCTAGCAAACGAAACTACACGATCTTTTATGCTATGCTTAGGATTGGGTCTTGTCCATCACATCATTCTCCTAATGATGTGATCCCGTTATCAATGACATCCAATGTCCATAGTCAGGAAACCATGACTATCTGTTGATCAACGAGCTAGTCTACTAGAGGCTTACTAGGGACACGTTGTGGTCTATGTATTCACACATGTATTACGATTTCCGGACAATACAATTATAGCATGAACAATAGACAATTACCATGAACAAAGAAATATAATAATAACCATTTATTATTGCCTCTAGGGCATATTTCCAACACTAAGTACCTCAGCTTCATCAAGCGTGGGCGGCTACACCTTCAAAGCAGACGGTATTCTCTTGCATTTATCCCACTTACTATGTTCTTTAGCATTGAACAAATATTTACTACCTTTGTATCGCTCCAGACGCCTACCGTTGCAATGTCATTGACGATAATGCCATCCTCATGGAGTCAGTGGATCAGAACATAGATCGAAAAATACATGGCAATCCTATGGCAGTGGGTACACGCACAGACACAAGCACTTTTGAAACGGATGGTAAAGCTTTGACCTTCACTCCACCGACTTTCTTTAGGCAATGAACAATTATTTACTAAGCAGTGCCATGTGTGATAATTATGGGTACAGGTGCCTATCTAAGCAGGACCTTGGGAGATAATGCCATACAGGGTGACCGGATAAATGTCACCCATTATTATAGTGATTCGCTAACAAATGCACGAAATGTAGTTGAGGCATGAGTCCAGATCTCAACGTAGGAGTCGAGAACGAGCGAGCAAGGAAAGTATGGGCGCGAAGATGCGTCAAGATAAAACCAACAAGAAAAAGGGAGGTACGCAAAGCATACCACATGGTGAAAGGCAGACACTGATAGATCGTCGTAATGCTAGCTTTGCAGCTAGGGTGAAGACTCCACTTGTAAGGTCCTTCGCTATGCCAGGAACGAGCTCAATGGGACAACCTAGCGGATTTGATGGTCACGGTGCATCAACCTCAACTAGCACGCCAGACTTCGCAATCAAAACAGAAGGTAACACTCCCAACTTTACTCTCTTTGTGTCCCTTAAAACCGAACCCTTATTTATTGGTTTGGCACACGGGCAGACGACATGGACGCGTACCTTAGTCGTCTCATGGATGATAATGCCAACCCTGAAGACCTCTTTGACGATGAGTATTACCTATTTGCTGGTGAAGGTATGTCCACCCGCGGGCACAAGATCCACGCTCTTGCCATTTATTTTAATATGCACATCGCAGGTATCACACTATTTATAAACATTGCCTATAGGCTCGGACATTGATGACGCAGAACATGATGAAGGAGACTTGAGTCAAGATACCTCTATGGACATTGATCCTCTTGACTATGTCTACTCGAACCTCCCAGATAGCACACACATCCTTAAGCACGCCGTGAACTGCGAGCACTGCAAGGCCAAGAAGTTTGAGTCTGAATCCCCTAGATTTTGCTCTCGCAATGGGAAGATCGAGCTGAAGGAACTAGAGCCCAACCCAGAGCTAATGAGGCTTTGGGCCAGCTCGGATGCAGACTCTAGGCATTTTTGGGAAAACATACGGTTCTTCAATGGCCACTTCTCCTTCACAACCCTCGGAGTCAGCCTTGATGAAAACTACACAAACATGAAATCAGGGGTGTACACTTTCCGGTCGCACGACACCATCTACCACAACGTTCATTCCTTCGGCCCAAGCTCCCGTCCAGAGCATCTCCAGTTGTACTTCCACGACGACGACCCTGATCTACCGATCGCAAGGCTGCCACCAAGCAATTGGACCAAAATGGCATTAGGAAGTTAGTGGACATACTCAGGGAAACCTGTACTCCCAGCAGTTTAAGAGTTTGGGTGTGCATAGGGACAACCTTGACAATTATAGGATAGACCACAACACCGACCAGAGGCTAGACCAACGAAAATATAATGGACCGGTGTCATATAAGGTCCGGCAATCTGGGTAGAGGGTGAGGGAGTCCTGGATTAGGGGGTCCTCGGACAGCCGGACTATATACTTTGGCCGGACTGTTGGACTATGAAGATACAAGATTGAAGACTTCGTCCCGTGTCCGGGTGGGACTCTCCTTTGCGTGGAAGGCAAGCTTGGCAATTCGGATATGTAGATCTCCTCCGTTGTAACCGACTCTGTGTAACCCTAGCCCCCTCCGGTGTCTATATAAACCGGAGGGTTTAGTCCGTAGGACAAGAACAATCATAATCATAGGCTAGCTTCTAGGGTTTAGCCTCTACGATCTCGTGGTAGATCAACTCTTGTAATATTCATATCATCAAGATCAATCAAGCAGGAAGTAGGGTATTACCTCCATCGAGAGGGCCCGAACCTGGGTAAACATTGTGTCCCCCGCCTCCTGTTACCATCCGCCTTAGACGCACAGTTCGGGACCCCCTACCCGAGATCCGCCGGTTTTGACATCGACATTGGTGCTTTCATTGAGAGTTGCACTGTGCCGTCACCATAAGGCTTGATGGCTCCTTCGATCATCGGCAATGATGCGATCCAGGGTGAGGTTTTTCTCCCCGGACAGATCTTCGTATTCGGCGGCTTCGCACTGCGGGCCAACTCGCTTGGCCATCTGGAGCAGATCGAGAGCTACGCCCCTGGCCGTCAGGTTAGGTTCGGAAACTTAAACTATACCACCGACATCCGCGGAGACTTGGTCTTCGACGGATTCGAGCCCATGTCAGGTGCGCCGCACAGTCATGACGAGTATGACTTAGCTCTGCCGTCGGACGGTGTTCGAGAGATCACACCTGTGGTTACTCCGGCCCTTAATCCGCAGCAGATTGCGCCGTCCATGGACGGGTGGATGGACCCCGCCACGGAGGCCGCACACGCAGCGGCGATAGAGCCGAATACTGACTTCACCTCTTACGAGACCTGTGTTGCCGGACCCTTGGATTCGTCCCCGGCCACGGGCTCCAAACCACCTGCGTCCGTGCCTATCGAATCTGATTGGGCACCAATCATGGAGTTTACCTCCGCAGATATTTTCCAGCACTCGCCCTTGGGCGATATGCTAGATTCTTTAAAGTCTCTCTCCTTGTCAGGAGACCCTCGACCGAACTATGTCCGGCTCGAGTGGGAAGCGGACGACGAAGAAATTCGTTCCCCACCCAGCACCCACTTAATAGCCACTGTCAACGATTTAACCGACATGCTTGATTTCGACTCTGAAGACATCGACGGTATGGACGACGATGCAGGAGAGGAACAGGAACCACCGCCCACAGGGCGCTGGACAGCCACTTCATCACACGATATATATATGGTGGATACACCCAAAGAAAATAATGACGAGGAACAGAAGGATGCAGCGAAGGATAGTTCCCTCGAGAAGCAACCAAAGCGATGGCGTAGGCGCCGCTCCAAACCCCGCCTCAGCAAAAACAACGATAACAACGCAAGAAAGAATAATACCCTGGTCGACTCCAAAGGAAAAGACGACCACATGGACCCAGCGACAGAGCAAGATGGACCAGCGGACGGCGAACATAGTACGGAGCCGCTGTCCGATCACGACGACGCCGAGGGTAAAGCTAATCAACCTGTCTCCAGAGAGGAGAACAGTCCGTACGACGATGCACACATCATCCCGGAAAGGCACTTGGAGCAAGAGAACCTCCATAGAAGGCTTATTGCCACCGCGAGGAGTCTAAAGAAGCAGAAGCAAAGGCTTAAGGCCGCGCAAAATACACTCAACAGCAGATGGAACAAAGTGCTCGACACTGAAGAAAAGTACGGTGGCAGTCGCCACACAAAGAGCTATCCAAAGCGCAAGCTGCTGCCTGAATTCGATGACGAGGCTTTAGAGCCTATACAGCCAAAAAATAAAACGGCTGATCAGCCGGATCGACCACCCCGTGGCCGCGATAGGGCGGCTAACGATGTTGCACATAAATCAGCACACGAGAACTTGCACCAAAAAGCCGGTATGACCAGGTCCATCTACGGATCTAGGAAGCGCGCTCTGGCACAGAATCAAAACCGAACACTACAACCGTCAGAACGCCATGACACATCCAAATACCGGGGTGCCGCACACCCCCTATGCTTCACCGATGAGGTGCTGGATCACGAATTTCCCGAGGGATTCAAACCCGTGAACATAGAGGCATACGACGGAACGACAGACCCTGGGGTCTGGATTGAGGACTTTATCCTTCATATCCACATGGCTCGCGGAGATGATCTCCACGCCATCAAATACTTGCCCCTCAAGTTGAAAGGACCAGTTCGGCACTAGCTGAAGAGCCTCCCGGAAAAATCAATTGGAAGTTGGGAAGAGCTAGAGGATGCTTTTAGGGCTAATTTTCAAGGGACCTATGTCCGACCTCCGAATGCAGACGATTTAAGTCATATAATTCAACAGCCCGGAGAGTCAGCCCGAAAGCTTTGGAATAGATTCCTCACTAAGAAGAATCAAATTGTCGACTGCCCGGACGCCGAAGCCTTAGCGGCTTTCAAACATAGTGTCCGGGACGAATGGCTCGCCAGACACCTCGGCCAGGAAAAACCGAGGACAATGGCAGCCCTAACAAGCCTTATGACCCGCTTTTGTGCGGGCGAAGATAGTTGGTTGGCCCGTAGCGGCACCAGTGACCCAGGCACATCCGAAGTCAGGGATGGCAATGGAAAACCACGACGCAATAAAAGCAAGTGTCAAAACAATGAAGACAGCCCAGACAACATGGCGGTAAACGCCGGATTCAGGGGCTCTCGACCCGGTCAACGGAAAAAGCCATTCAAAGGCAGCAGAGATGGACCGTCCAGCCTAAACAAGATTCTAGACAGATTATGTCAGATTCATGGCACCTTCGACAAACCTGCAAATCACACCAACAGAGAATGTTGGGTCGTCAAGCAGGCCGGCAAGCTAAACGCCGAACACAAGGGGAGGGAGACATCAAGTGAAGACGAGGATGAGCCTTGCCAGCAAAACACTAGGGGACAGAAAAAATTCCCACCAGAGGTCAAAACAGTGAACATGATTCACGTAACAAAAAAGGAGGAGCAAATGCGCACTCCGAGACATATGCGCCGTAGAACCCGTCACCCCCAAGTTCAACCCTTGGTCGGCCTGCCCGATCACTTTTGATCGCAGGGATCACCCAACTAGTATCCGGCACGGAGGATCGGCTGCCTTGGTGCTAGACCCAATAATTGACGGATACCATCTCACCCGAGTCCTTATGGACGGCGGCAGTAGTCTTAATCTGATATATCAGGACACAGTCCGCAAAATGGGGATAGACCCGACAAGAATCAGCCAAAGCAATACTACCTTTAAAGGAGTAATACCAAGCCCAGAGGCCCGCTGCACGGGCTCTCTAGTACTAGAGGTTGTCTTCGGTTCTCCCGACAACTTCCGAAGTGAAAAGTTAACCTTCAACATCGCTCCATTCCGAAGCGGCTATCAAGCACTACTCGGAAGAACGGCCTTCGCTCGTTTTAATGCAGTACCACATTACACTTATCTTAAGCTTAAGATGCCCGGTCCACGTGGCATCATCATAGTTAGCAGAAACACAGAGCGTTCCTTACGTGCGGAAGAACGTGTGGCGGCTTTAGCAGCCGAACACTGAACGACCTCTCCAACCAGAGTAAATGATCGGTTATCAAGACCGCGGACACGGCTAGACGAGTCCGGCGCACCCCTAGCTGTAACAGCTCAGATAAACCTGAGATTGGGTCGAGGGATATACCCCCATAGGTGGTGCTAGGGGCTTCCCGCATGTAAAAAGGACTACAGTTCACCTTGACCTTATTTAGATTGAATTTTAATGGTTTATTAAGAATAACCAATTTTTTGCACGAAGACTTTCACCTGGGTTTTTCTCTTTTACAGATGATAATCGTGCTACACCCTTCCAGGACACGGCACAACGGAGACACAGGCGCATACGTGCAGCAGGGCCCGCTCAAAGGTTTCTTTTTAGATTAAGACCCTGTGTAAACCTTTTTTTACTGTCTGTTGTTGCTTCACACCCTCCGAATACTCAACATAACCAAGAGGGATGCTGGGGTTATTGACACGTCAGACTAATGCACGTACCTGGAAATTCAGGGCTTATTGTCAAAGGCTTTACTCAGCCTAGTATATGTTGTAAAGACCGAATACCTTAGGGAGTGTTCGGCGTCGCGAGTTTGGCCTTATATGCATCAGCTCCGAATCATGTCTTTGGTCAATAGTTGGGTTTGCCCGGCTCCCGTGTTTTGCTACCTTACGTTCCGCTCTATCGGCTAAGGTGGCACCGGGAGAACTACTGCAATTGTGCCCTGGTTCATCTGGACGAGCACCTCAGTAGAGAAAGTCGAAAACTGACTGTCATGATAAAGCGCGAGACTGGTCAACCACTCGATGACTCAGCGGAATCTTCGCGATTCCTCCGCATTAATGAAGGGCCGGTTTCCCGGCCATGTATGTACGCGCCCCATATTCGGATGAGCGCGGAAGTACCAGGGGCTATATAGTAGCCCCACCGTCAAACTCCTATGGCTAAGTGAAAGTATTAAAGCTATATAGTCTGATTGCCTTGTTCGGCGTGCCATCACCTCCTTAATGGACCAAGACGTTGGATCAAGTGTGAATACGCGCTTTTTCGAACACCCCCGCATTATATGAGTGGGGGCTGAAGCCAACGACTGCAAACTTTCAGGTTATATACATACATAAACGGCCGCACAGGAGGCATCATAATACTTTCAGGCAAAAGTATAAACACAGCCTTTATAATCCAAATAACATTGTTTTTACAATCGGGATACATGTCACTCGAACATGATACTCTTCGAGCACTGAGCCTCTATTAAACGAGCACCTTCTAGAACTTCCTCAAAATAGTGCTCGGCCGAGACCTGGCCTACGGCCGGACCCTGGGTTGCAATAGCGGTGGCCTCCATCTCTGCCCAGTATGTCTTAACATGGGCAAGAGCCATCCGCGCACCCTCTATGCACGCCGACCTCTTTACAACGTCGATATGCGGCACAACACCAAGGAATCGTTGCACTAAACCAAAATAACTATTCGGCCTTGGTCCTTCCGGCCAAAGATGATCCACGACAGACCTCATGGCAAGTCCGGACAATCTATGGAGTTCAGCCCACTCGGCCATTTGTTCATTTAACAGCAGCGGACGCGTTGGAGCACTGAACTACGACCAAAACAACTTTTCCACTTCGTGATCTTTTTGATCTTTGAAAAACTTAGTCGCATCAGCAACACTCGTTGCCAAGTCCAAGTACGCGTCTGCAGCACTCCATAATTGATCCAGACGGGCATACTTCGGATCTCCAAACTTCGTCCGCAACAAAAAGGGCTTCCCAGCCATGATATCTCCGGCTTGACAAAGCTCCTCCTTCGCCGCTCTGGTTTTAGAGCGGGTTCCCTTGGCTGCTACCATGGCTTTCTTCAGGTCCGCCGCTTTCGCTTGGCTTTCCTTTTCAAGAAGCTCATACCAGTCGGCGGCATCCTTCAGCTCAACAACCATCTTGGCTATTTTATCTTCGCTCTGGCGATGAGCAGCTTGTTCAGCTCTTAACTCTTCGGCCGCCTTTAGGGCAGCCACATCGCTTCTCCTGGCTTGTTCCTTGGCTCGGGCAAGCTCCGCCCGAAGGGTCTCCACGGCGGCAGCTCCATCTGCAGTCACAACATATTACAAATACTAGCATCATGCTCCTCTTAATGTCTGTTGACCACCGGAGAATACATACCATGTGCATCGTCAAGCCGCTTGTTTACAAGCACGATGCGGCAGGTTGCCGCCTCAGTTCGGAAAACTCACCAGTCCGGCCAGCCACCGGACCCTCAGCCGCCTGCACATGAAAGCAGCATGATCATTACCTGGGACTATGATCCTCTGTTTGCCGCCTTTGGACAGCAACTAGAGTCTCAGGGGCTACTATCTGCATAGGGCACACCTAGCGTGTGTGGTACCGTCAATATATATATATATATATATATATATATATATTACTTTGCGTACCTCAAAGCCTCTTAGTTGGCTCATAAAAGCTTCATGCAACCCACTTTTGGCGGATGAAATCCTCTCAACCACCGTAACCATTAAAGTACGATGCGCCTCTGAGATAGCCGCTTGCTCCAGAAGACCCATCAGTGCGTCCGGTCATGCACCGGATAGTCCCGGACTCTTTTTGTTGCTCTCCTTAGGAGCCGAATACTCCGAACTTCGGGTGGCTGAAGGGTTACCTTCCGGCCTTGGCGGATCAGGAGAAATCCTCCGTGACGACACCTCAGGGTCGTCCGCATCATGAGGCGGGGAGACAGGGGGAGGCGTTTCGCTCTCCATCATCTCCGGAAGAAGATCCCCCGAAGACGAACTCTGTCGAGAAGGGCTACGATCTGAACTGCAAGACATACGTCTCGGTTATTGTCCTCGGAGATGAAGCAGGATATATTTACCAAAAGTACTCTTGTTCACTTACAACTCGGTGGAGGGCTGATCCCCTTGCGGGCATTGTGCGGTAAGAATGCCCTCCGGGGCAGGGCCCCCTAGCGAAGGTTTCTTCCCTCGTTTGGAAACCCTTGTTTCCAAGTCTTCAGAGGCGGTACTTTTCCTTCCTTGGGGAGAGGGAATTTTAGATTCTTCTCCCCGATCATCCTCCTTCGCGGAGACACTAATTCTCCCGGTTTGGATGAGTAATACGTGAGGCCCGCTTTCGGCTTCTTTATTCCTCCCTTTATCTTCCCCTGATGGTGCTTGATAAGGTGCGAGCTCAAGCATCCTGGCTAGTACAGGATCCGGTGAGCCTTCGGGAAGGGGGGCCGAACACCTGATCATCTTCGCCTTTCTTATCCAGTCCTGGCCAAGAGCAATTTTTTCAGAATGATGTTAGGACAAATGAAAAGACAACGTGTTCGGCCGCAGAATTACTTACGTGGGTATCTGGACGATTGCAGTTTAGACCCGCATCCTCGGTGGTGTCCGGACACTTTATTCGTGATCCGAAGAACAATCCATACATCCCTTTGAGCGTCACGCCGAAGAATTGCTGAATAGTTCGCGGTCCTTCCGGGTTGAACTCCCACATACGGAGAGGTCGACGTTGACATGGCAGAACCCGACGAACTAGCATGATTTGCATTACCTTGACAAGGCCGACATCTCTCTTGAGGAGATCTCGGATGCGACTCTGCAATATCGGCACATCATTAACTGGCCCCCAGTCCAGCCCCTTGTTTACCCATGATGCCAGTTGTGGCGGGGGGTCCGAACGGAAGGTGGATGCAGCTACCCATTTAGTACTTCAGGGAGCTGTGATGTAAAACCACTCCTGCTGCCATAAGTCGGACATCTCTGGGAAGGAACCCTTTGGCCATGGAGCATCGGCGCCTTTGCTTATTATGGCACCTCCGCATTCTGCGTGTCGCCCATCGATCATCTTCGGCTTCACATTGAAGGTCTTGAGCCATAAGCCGAAGTGTGGTGTGATGCGGAGGAAGGCCTCACACACGACGATGAACGACGAGATGTGAAGGATGGAATCTGGAGCCAGATCATGGAAATCGAGCCCGTAATAGAACATAAGCCCTCTAACAAAGGGATCAAGGCTAAAGCCTAGCCCTCAGAGGAAGTGGGAAACGAATAAGACACTCTCGTTGGGTTCGGGAGTGGGGATGACCTGCCCTTGAGCAGGCAGCCTGTGCGAGATTTCGCCGGTTAGATACCTGGCTTCTCTTAGCTTCTTGATGTCCTCCTCCGTGACAGAGGAGGCCATCCACCGGCCTTGAAGGTAGGATCCGGACATGATTAAAGGTCCGAAGCACTTAGCCCGAGCCTTGGGTGTTGGAATTCGAGGTGGGGGAAGGGAAGGATCGAGCGCGAGAAGAAAAGGACAGGCCTTGGCCCCTTTTTAAAGAGGGTGAATATCAAGCGTCCTCCGCGTGGCCATTTGGAACTTGCCTAAAATCGAGGAGTCATACCAGCAGGCACGATTGGGTTACCCATACCCGTATTGATGAGAATCCTGTGATAAGGGGAACACGATCTCTGCTTCGACAAGACGTGCCAATAAAACCGCCTCGCAACACGTGTAGTGGCAGGCTGGGAAAAACGGTTCGTAATGACCGAACCACGGCAGGACGTCACGTTATGAAAAGTTGTCAGCAGATTAGATTTGTGGTAATATTATACTCTCTATGGTGGTATGTGGAATTTGTTTCGTAGAGCCGGACACGATCCTTGTGTTCAAAATCTTCTATGGAGTATTCGGAGGAGGAACCCGCCTTGCAATGCCGAAGACAATCTGCGCGTCGGACTTATCGTCATTGAAGCCTGGTTCAAGGGCTACTGAGGGAGTCCTGGATTAGGGGGTCCTTGGATAGCCGGACTATATACTTTGGCCGGACTGTTGGACTATGAAGATACAAGATTGAAGACTTCGTCCCGTGTCCGGGTGGGACTCTCCTTTGCGTGGAAGGCAAGCTTGGCAATTCGGATATGTAGATCTCCTCCCTTGTAACCGATTCTGTGTAACCCTAGCCCCCTCCAGTGTCTATATAAACCGGAGGGTTTAGTCCGTAGGACAAGAACAATCATAATCATAGGCTAGCTTCTAGGGTTTAGCCTCTACGATCTCGTGGTAGATCAACTCTTGTAATACTCATATCATCAAGATCAATCAAGTAGGAAGTAGGGTATTACCTCCATCGAGAGGGCCCGAACCTGGGTAAACATTGTGTCTCCCGCCTCCTGTTACCATCCGCCTTAGACGCACAGTTCGGGACCCCCTACCCGAGATCCGCCGGTTTTGACACCGACAGAGGGAACTGACCTAGCGAAGAGGTTTGATCGTAGAATTACACTTTGCGGCAACGACAACCAGAGGCACAGTATACATGCGACTGATGGCTAGTACGACCCGCTGTCTTACCCCCTCTTCTATCTAAGGGGGGAGCTCGGTTGGCATCCCAAACTCCCTAAACATAATGTCCCTTGGGAGGTTTTACAACAACCAGGTCAACATGATGATGATGAGGACACAGGTAGGCCTTATGTGTATTATGCTGTTCTGATAAATAGTATAATTCTCATATGAATCCTAATTTTCTTGTTAATCGTCCATTTGCACAGGGGAATAGCAGGTTATGCGTCTCCGTAAGAGACTACTACTGTTACAGGCTGCAGAAACGGCCTGCAATATTCAATCCCATACTATGTGGAGCACGATTGCTCCAACAATGGGGTGTCGACATGTACATCAAGACTGACAGTTGTAGGCTGAAATGGTACAGGAAGAACCAGACAAAGATGCCTGCCGACCTATATAATGTAGTTGTTGATGCGATCACATTCGGAAAAGACGCGAGCAAGCGCTGTTGGGGTAAGGTTAGTACTTCGTGGAACGTACCCAGGTGGCGACCGCGGCATGAAGCAGAGGCATATGGATGCAATGGCAATTGTCCATACGTACGGGAAGCCTGACATCTTATTGAGACCTGCAACCCCAACTGGTAAGAGATATCGAATGAGTTGTTTTCTGGTCAGACAGTGCAAGACTAACCTGATCTTGTGGCTCGTGTGTTCCATGGAAAGCTAGAGGCTATGAATGAGATGTTATTCAAGAAGCATATCCTGGGTGTTGTTGTTGCGTATGTATATGTAGTCGAGTTCCAAAAGAGGGGCCTCCCACACACACACTTTCTGTTGATCATGGATTCTGCATATAAGCTTGGCATTCCGGAGTAGTATGACCGGCTCATTTCCGCCGAGCTCCCAGACAAGCAGAAGTATCCCAAACTCTCACTACTACAGGATGCTGCTAACGCGACACTACAATCAGAGACCCTTCGACGAAACTGTGTGCGATGCAATAATCGCAAACGGTGATGTAAAAAAATCGTTAAAAAAGATGCAAAGCGTTTGTGATGACGGATGCATCAAACACGGTTCAGAATTTAGTTGCGTGTGCACTGAGGGGCATACGGTTCAGTTCAATGAACTATTTGCGACGAGGCATAAGAACAGAAACAGGCAGCCAAATGAAGGTGTGTGCGATATAAGGCATACGGCTCACTCGGATGAACTGTTTGTGATTAGGCGTTACAAAAGAAACGGTCAGCCAGATCAGGTGTGTGCGATAGAGGGCAAACATTTCACTCAGATGAACTGTTTGCGTTGAGCCAAGATAACAGAAACAGTTCAATTTAACAAGATGTGTGTGATAAGCGGCAAACAAGTCTGTGATCAGAAATGTGTGTGAAGACCGATAATAACATAGACGATTGCTGCTAGTAAGACGTGTGTGTTGTGCGTTGGGATTGCATACAGAACAACAACACATATACACACACACTTATAAGGACATGGTTGCATAACCAAATTAAACATCCAATTACATAGGTGGCTACTACACACATGACATTTGCACACACAAAAGTAAACTATTACATGCATAATTACATAGGTGGCTACTACACACATGACATTTCCACACACGAATGTCAACTATATATTACATGCATAATTAATTAGGATAAACGATCATCTGATCATCATCTACTTCTTGTGCTGCTTGCCGCTATTGCTTTGCTTGTGGCTCGACCCGGCCTCGTCGACTTCGGTAACGAGGCACTTCCTCATGTCAATGATCCGCTTGTGCATCTCGTAGCATGTGTACACGCTCTTGACCGCGAACCTGAGGTTAGGTTCATCCAGTTGCCGCATCCAGGCCTCATGCCAGGATAGAGGGCGTGTTCTGTTGGCATCCTGCTTCATCTTTTCATAGTATGGGACGATGATGGCCGAGGCGAGTTCAACCAGGGAGTCCTTCGTGCTGCCCCAGACCCTCTAGTGCTCAAGAATTTCAACAAGGTTCTTGCAGGCCAAGCCGTAACCCTGAGCGCTTTTACATCGTCGGTGGTTTCCACTGTAGCGAACTTGTAGTTGGTGCTGTTGACAAACCTGGCGAAACGGTCGCAAGGCTCTGCGGGCATGCAGTAGTGGTAGATGAGGACATTATGGCGCACACACAACTAAGCGATGGCAACCTTCTGATATATGTTGGGACGACCGCCGGTGTAGTGGAGGTAGATGCCGACCACCTTGTACTTGTCTCGAGCAAGCAACTGCTCAACGGTGTTGATGTAGTCGTCCACCACGGCCGGGTAATTGGTGTACACTACCGAGAGATCCATCTCCCTCGCGTGGGTCTCCACTTTATGCTCGCCGAACTCCATTGGAGCGCCGCTAGACATCCCCTCTCCATGTGTCGTCGTGGGCGTGCTTGTTGTGCTGTCGGGTGCGATTGAAAGGTTGAAGAGACTAAGGCTATAATGGCCGCGGGAATTGAAGGGGAAGTCGGACGGCCTGGAATATCGGCATGCCCAGATGGAAATTCTAATTTGCAGCGCGTAACTCCATCGTGCCACACGTAACTGCATCATGGCGACGCGCGCATCGCAACCGCATGCTATGGGGCCCTCGACGTGATCGTGCGCAGGCCCAACCGCTGGCAGAGCGTGCGTAGAGGGAAGCGAGCAGAGCGCTCCGCGGTCACCTCAATGGCGAGCAAGCCATATATATGCATATAGCAGTTGAACACGCAAGGAAAAGCTGTCCACAAGCCGAGCGCGTGGAGGTACGTGAGCAGAGTGCGCCGCGGCGCCTAACGGTGAGCAGAGCACGCCGAGGGACGCGAGCAGAGGCCGGCACGATGATACGTGGCAAAATAAGACGAACTGTGCGAGCAATGTCGAAGACATCAAGCACGAATCAGATTAGAGTTGCGTGTGTGATATGTGGCATACAGTTGATCCACCCGAGCTGTTTGTGAAGGAATAAGCCGTGTGTGTTGTGGGAAAACGCTTGCTGGTATAAAACCGTCTGCGATTGATGAATTCATGATCGACGAGTTCCCTAGTGTGGTCCGTGTGCGATGTGATATGCTCTATCCACATAACATCAACATATATACTTACAAGAACAACATTGCATGACCAAATTAAGCATACAATTACATAAGTGACTACACACATAACATTACCACACACCAAAGTCAGCAATTACATGCATACTAAACTAGGAGAAATGAGCATCTAATCATCTACATCTTGTTGCAACGACGTTCTCTGCTTCTGGCTAGATCCCTGGTCATGAATGGTTAATAAAATCTAAGTCTATTGGATATTAAGGTCAAAATAGTACTACCAATCTATGAGTCTCATATGATGCCATTTCAACGATTGTACCACAAAAGCCTGAAATATTACAAGGTTAAAATTCCAGAGGTTCATGGCTCAAATTCGAAGATTAAAAGGTTCAAACTGATATTAGAAATGAAATTCAGCTCATTCAACTGCAAACGCCCGTGCTTGTCAGCTGAACATGGATATAAGAGAGGTTCAAACTAAAAATAATAATAGTAAGGCCGGTTTCGAAACCTCGCCATTTCTGCAAAGGGATCAGCCACTGACAAGTCATGTATGGGGTTGACACAATGACTTCCAATTACTCTGTCATATGCACTTCCAATACGAAGTTTAGCTTTTTTGGAGCCTCTTCCATTCTGTAGTAGACACCGGCTCTGATCGACAAACCATTCATATTTCCTATTTAAATGCATGTTCAGCCTTATTACCTTCAGCACCCTTGCTCTGGCAACAAAGAACCTCGCGAATATAATCTCCAGTAAGGTCCCTCGGTAGGAGTTCAAAGTAATTTCTGAGAGATGCATATCCAGGCATTCGATGTGATTGTCATTATAAACATTATCCACCTCCGGTCCTATTATTATCTGTAAAAGAAGAGAACGTGTTAGTGCCTACATGCAGTTTTGAACACTACTACACGACTATTTGGTTTAGAGGATTTGTAAAATGCACCAATGTGCCATCTTCGTTTTGACATGATTAACATGGGCATTTGATTACAATCTAGAAAAATGTAGCCTTCTTCACAAGAGGTTGGAGTGGATGAAAAATTCCCTAAGGAAACTAGTACAGATGAATCCAAAGGAGAAATGCTTATGGATTGTAACCATATAAATCAAGCAACCAATATGGGGTGGGGGGTGTATGTCCTGAAATCCTCCAAAATTCCTTCAGAAATCGTAGTACATTGTCATTGTAAACTTGGGAAAAGGTGCAAAAAATTGAACTCCCTTATGGTTAACATTGAACAGGAAAGGAACATCGCCTCAGTATACAACTTCTTCAGGCACGGAAAGCATCTCAGGAAACTAACAACTTTGTCCAGGTTGGGGCCAGTAGATTCTAGTGCCAAGACCTTCACTGTGCGTAGAATCTGGGTGAAGCTTTTCTGGATGACAGACGAACATACATCTTCAAAACTAGAAATAATGTTGATATCAAGAAGGAGAGGTAGAAGGCGACTGTTGTACCTAAAAGTAGGAGTATTTGACAGACGAGTAGCCCACAACTGTCAATTTCGACGCAAAAATGACATTGATTCTTGTTGGACCTTGTTGATCAACTACAAGTAATCTGTCAAGTGAAGGTGTGTCCTTAATGACCATATTGTGGTCCACCTTTTGTGATCTCTTGTTGCAGCACCAGCAACACACATAAATAGTCCGGAGAGTCCTGGAGGTGATGTGGAAGCTACTCGACAAATTCATCGCCTGAAGACGAAGGAACTCGAGTGCAGTACAGCCGCGGAGCAGGCGATCCATGTCATCCTTTGGGATGCAGACGACGACGAGCTCGAGGTGCTTCAGTCATGGTAGAAAAAGAGTGGGTGCACTTGGCGAGGCACAGCGTGGGAGTGATGCAGAGCACGGACGTTGGTAGCAAGCGCATATGCCCATCATTAAAACTGAGCTCCTCGAGCTGATCTAGGGCGAGGGATCAGAACCACTCGTCAAGCTTGGCTCGGTCCTTGCCATTGGAACGGAACTTGCCCGTGATAAGGCCTCTGATTGGGCCATGGTGACTGCCGAGGATCTGGGAGAACGCATCCAACCTTTTGCGATAGCCATGGCAGAGCTCGTGGGCGTCGAGGAGGTCAAGAGGGGCGGAGAGCCATGGGGGGCCCACCACCGGGAAAGGGCGGTTATCCTCGCCGCATATTTGATTGGGAGGAGGGATATGATGACTGTCAACATATCATCGGGGAGGCTGCTGATGAAGTCTAGGCGTGCTGGAGTCTCTTGCGGTTCTTTCTCGACCTGCCTCCGCTTGTTGGCAGCCTCGTTCTCCACCTCGTGAGCGGTGACGGAAACCTCTGTCTCAATATTCATGCCGTGCTCCGGTGCTTTAGCAGCCCCGGCGTCGCCACTCCCTCCGATGGGGTGCTTCGGCGACATCCTGATACACTGACGGCTTTGAGGACTGAGAGCGGCGTCGAGGATGCGGGCGGAGAGAGAGGATTGTGTGTGTGGCGAGGATGGGGGTGCATCCGCTCGGGCGCGCCATTAATACGGACCTGTGGGAGCGAGGTGGGCGGCGGTCAAAGGCTGTCTCGCTTCCCGGTGAGCCTGCGCGGCGGACTTCTGGCATTCCTGTACCATCATTTCATGGAGCGAGGCGGGCGGCGGTCAAAATTAAATTCTCAAGATCTGGCTACAAATTATTAGCACGCACGCTAACCCTAGTTGGATTATTAGCAAAAAAAATCATTTGTACAAAACAAACAATTAATCACTAACCATAGATACCATTCAAACAATCAATACACTACACGGATCTAACGAATCTTACTCTGATTTCATGGACTGGGTGAACATAACCAAGGGTTTCTGTTCCCAACAAAGGGGGGGGGGGCTAACCGGTTTTTCCATCGGAGTCGGAGTCATTGCCGGAGTAGCCGTGGACGGGGTGTGCGGCCGCCTATTATGACCAGCGGATCGGGTGCGCCATTAATATGGAGCAGTGGGAGCGAGGTGGGCGGCGGTCAAAGGGCTGGCTCGCCTCCCGGCGAGCCTGCGCGGCGGACTACTGGCACGCCTACCGTCATTTCACACAGCTACTAGCACGCCCCACGATGAGTGCGTAGCGAACACGCGCATGCCTCGGCCTCCCGGTCTACCTGCAAGCATGCGTCTCGTCAGCTCACGCATGCTCGTACGACACACGGGGCGCGTGCGCGGCACGTATTATATTGATGTTTTCCTTTTTGATGATTAATTCTGCCGCTTTATTGATTAACCGGAGCACGGCACTTACATTGTTCACTGGTGCACGTCGGTCCTAAACAAACGGTTTTTAACCCCTTTTCGCGACGGCATTTGGAACCATCGCCAAGTGAGTTTGTGCGATAGGGTGTCCTTCCCACACGACCCAGAAATCGTCGGGGATAGGCCCTCCTGGGACCTAGGCTGGGGCCGTGTGCGATCGGGCGAGGCATCGAAACCCAATCATTTCCGTAGGTATGTACATCCCACACGGTAATCCGAGAAAATAATTTCCGTAGGTATGTACATCCCACGCGGGTAATCCGAGAAAATCATTTCCATAGGTATGTACATCCCACACGGTGAATCCCAGAAAAACATTTCCATTCGTATGTATATAACACACAGTCAATCCAAGGAATACGTTTCCGTTGTTATGTACATCCCACACAATCAATCCAGGGAAAACATTTCCGTTCGGATGTACATCCCACACGGTTTTATGTATACGCTCGTGTGTGAAAGGTGTAACTGTCACACACGCTCTGCCTTGGTTAACTGTTTGCTTTCATTAACTACATCACACACGATTTGATGTAGAAAACTGTGTGGCATTGGGCTATCCATCACAAGCACTTTTACTGCCAGAACCGTTTGCAAAGTTCCATGACCGTCTGTTCTCTTTTTATTTTTGCCTGTAATTTATTATTCTAATTGGAAATTTTGAAATACGAAACGTGCAATTCAAATTCTCAGCACAATGGTTCAATAACGAATCCATAAATAAAATTGCCAGTACAATATGTTCAGTAATTACAGGATTAGGCAGCAATTAACTATGATGAACCACAATATTTAAAGGCAGTAAAGGTGAAGAGACAAGTGTAAATCATTTTGACTGCCGACGGTGTTGAAGAAGCGGAATGCCCATAATGTGCCTTCCTGCATGCCATAGGCACAAACCACTTTTGTCCAACCCCTTGTGACGATCGCCCGCCCATCCTTCACCGCCTTCAGGAAGACTTCTAGAGCATTATCATGGTAGCCTGAATTATATACTTTAACCTTAGTTGCCTCCACTCCGGTCATGTAGTTTGCAAGGTAATCATTAGTAAATAGCTTCGGAAACCACTGAAAAGAGAAAAATATCAGATATTGAGTTCTAATAGAGCTTGTTGTGGGCAGGGGAAAAGGCAACACATTACTTACCATCCTAAAGTTCACTATTGTCTTCGACAAAGTGTAAATAAAGAGCTTAATTCCAATCACCCGTTTCTTTCGCCTAACAATCTTTCTTAGTTTCCTCACTTGGCGCTTGTTCATGAATATCTCATTGCCCCATATGCAAAAGGGATCGAAGCGTGGATCAGTACCCCTCATATATGTACCTACAAGCAACCAGTAAATGTTAGGAGCTAAACTGAGATTGCACAAATGATGTAAAATACAACTACCTATGTTCCTAAGTACAAGTTTTTTTGAGATTTCAATATGAACTACATACTGATGTATATTGAATTATAGATATAGTTTAGATTAGAATCTAGATTCACTCATTTTGCTCCTTATGTAGTCTATATTGGAATCTCTAAAAATACTTATATTTAGGAATAGATGGTGTATAAGACATGGGATGCAGCTAACCTCGACGGCAAACAACAACATCGCCCATTGTAGCCCTCTGTAAGTACATGGAAAGCCAATGTTAACTACAACAGGGTTAACATCCACCAAAAATAGCAAATGGTAACAAAACGACAGCATCTGTAGTGATATCTTCATTTCAAAAGAGTAATACGGTAGCAAAGGGACGGATTAAAAAAATGGATACAACTGTTAATTGCAACAAGCTTAACAACATTCTAATTCATGTTTTGTAAGTTTGTAGCCATTGAAATACAACTCTTTTAAAAATGGATACAACTGTTAATTGCAACAGGCTTAATGGCCACTGAAACCGGTACTGATAGAAATGCAATTGGCAGAGTTAAACATCTGTGACGCCCGGATAATTAGGCTACAGTAATCCCATGTTAACGATGCCATGTCACCTCAGTTACTATTGATACTCTCGCGTTAGTTCGAAATGATTCAAATTAAAATTTTGAATTTAAGTTAAAACTATTAAAGTTTTCAAAAGTCAAAACTAAATTGTTTCTAATGTGTCAAATAATCCATATACCATGTTGGTGGAGAGACCACACCTTTATAAAGTATTTAGATGCACTAAAGTAAAGAAAATTGTGGCCAAAAACAAATATTTAAATACCTTTTAAATAATAAAAATGTATTAAGTAATTATTACTACACCAAACATTTTGAGCTAGTGGCCTATATTATAACGATACTTTAGGAGTTTGTTTTGTATTTTATAAAAAACTGTAATAGGTGTAACCAAAATAGAACAGAAAATAATAAACAAAAGAAAAGTAAATAAAAACAACGCTAAGAAAAAAATAAAAGACACCCCCGCTGGGCCAATTGGCCCAGCTGGCCAACCGGCCGGCCCTGCCACCCCCTCTCTCTGGCCTACAAGGTCAACCCCGACCCAAACCCTAACTACCCGATCCCCACTCCCCTCGATCTCCCCCACGCCCCTCTCCCCTTCCCCCCCGTCCGGATCGAGGCAGAAGAGCCAGATCCCGCGCCGCCCCGCACCCACGTCGCTGGCGCCCCGACGCCCGCCGACACCCGTCGCCTCCTCGACCCCAAGCCGGCGCCCCGCTACCTCGACGCGTCATCCTTGGCCTCGCCGTCGCCGGACCTCCCCACCGGACCTCCTCATCTCCTCGTCGCCGGTCTACCCCAGGCCTCGCCGCCTCTTCCCTGCAACGTTGGTGAGGCCCCCGGCCTTCGCCTTCCCTACTTCGTCGTCCCCCCTTTCTCTCTATCACCGCGGCCACCGTGCCCTCGTTGGGGTCCGGCCCTGCCCGCGGTCACTGCGCCCTGTCGTGCCCCCTGCTCCTACCTGCTGCAACTGCTTCTGCTGCTACCCTACTGGACCTTGTCCCCTCGCCACCGCTCGTCGGAGCCACCGCGGCCCCGCGACCAACTCCGGCGACCCGCCGGCCGTCGCCCGTGCGCCCAGGTTCACCCCGTCGGGCGCCTGGTGCATGCGAACGTAACCGGTCTGCAGCGCCCGCTCGGGCAGTGCCCGAACCGCGCCTGGCGCCCGCCCCTGCGCCCGTTAGCCCGCCCGCTAAGGCCCCTGGCCTATGACATATGGGCGCCACCACCTGGAACGTTTAAATAAAAGTTAATTAAAAAATAAATAATAATATTCAATAATTAATTAATTAATTATGTTTAATTAACCTAGTTAACTACCGTTAGTTAACTTAACTAATCTGTTAACTAAACTAATTAACCTGGTTAGTTAGTTGTAGTCAATGACATGCAGGACCCACACGTCAGTTTGACCAGTCAACACCTCTGTTGACTGCTGACGTCATGCTGACGTCATGATGACGTAATAAACGTTTTCGAATTAAATTAATTTTTGATAATTCTAAATGTGATTAAAACTTTAAGAATTATTATAAAATAAACCGTAGTTCAGATGAAAATACTGTGTACAAGAAAGTTGCTCAGAACGACGAAACGAATCCGAATATGCGGTCCGTTCATCTGTCACATGCCCCTAGCATGCTGAACTTGGAACTTCCCCCCTCTTTTCCTTTGTCCGGAATCCACCTAACGTCGGGAATTCATCCTCGGATGTTTATCCCCTCCGCCTGCAACGTGTAGTACTACGTTAGGTCGACCCTAGTTCTGCTTATCGTCATGTCATGCTTAGCGTTGCATCTGTGTGCTTATATTTATTGTTTCTTCCCCCTCTTCTCTCTGATAGACCCCGAGACCGATGCCGCCCCTGTGATCGACTACGTCGACGACGACCCGTCCTTGCCAGAGCAACCAGGCAAGCCCCCCCTTTGATCACCAGATATCGCCTATCTTCTCTATACTGCTTGCATTAGAAGAGTGTAGCATGTTACTGTTTTCGGTTAATCCTATTCTGCTGCATAGCCTGTCATTGGTGCTACAGTTGTTATCCTTACCTGCTATCCTACTGCTTAGTATAGGATGCTAGTGTTCCATCAGTGGCCCTACACTCTTGTCCGTTTGCCATGCTATACTACTGGGCCGTGATCGCTTCAGGAGGTGATCTCGGGCATATACTATATACTTTATACTGTTAGATTACTTGTGCTACTGTTCGGAGATGGGGGCTGAAGGGGCAGGTGGCTCCATCCCGGTAGAGGTGGGCCTGGGTTCCCGACGGCCCCTGACTGATACTTTGTGGCAGAGCGACAGGGCAGGTTGAGACCACCTAGGAGAGAGGTGGGCTTGGCCTTGGTCGGTGTCCGCAGTTACATCAATTAACATGCTTAACGAGATCTCGGTATTTGATCTGAGTCTGGCCATTTGGTCTATACGCAATAACCAACTACGCGGGAACAGTTATGGGCACTCGACGTCGTGGTATCAGCCGAAGCCTTCGTGACGTCAGCGACTGATCGGCACGTGCCGGATTGGACTGGAACGCCTGCTAGGCTAGGTCTGCTTCCGGCCGCCCTCGCAACGTGCAGGTGTGCAATGGGCGATGGGCCCAGACCCCTGCGCCATAGGATTTAGACCGGCGTGCTGACCTCTCTGTTGTGCCTGGGTGGGGCTGCGACGTGTTGATCTTCCGAGGCGGGGCCTGACCCAGGAAAGTGTGTCCGGCCTAATGGGATCAAGCGTGTTGGGTTATGTGGTGCACCCCTGCAGGGAAGTTTATCTATTCGAATAGCCGTGTCCCTCGGTAAAAGGACGACCCGGAGTTGTACCTTGACCTTATGACAACTAGAACCGGATACTTAATAAAACACACCCTTTCAAGTGCCAGATATAACCCGGTGATCGCTCTCTAACAGGGCGACGAGGAGGGGATCGCCGGGTAGGATTATGCTATGCGATGCTACTTGGTGAACTTACCATCTACTCTCTTCTACATGCTGCAAGATGGAGGTGGCCAAAAGCGTAGTCTTCGACATGATTAGCTATCCCCCTCTTATTCTGGCATTGTGTAGTTTAGTCCACCGATATGGCCCTTTACACATATACCCATGCATATGTAGTATAACTCCTTGCTTGCGAGTACTTTGGATGAGTACTCATGGTTGCTTTTCTCCCTCTTTTCCCCCTTTCCATTCTACCTGGTTGACGCAACCAGATGCTGGAGCCCAGGAGACAGACGCCATCGTCGACGACGACTCCTACTACACCGGAGGTGCCTACTACTACGTGCAGGCCGCTGACGACGACCAGGAGTAGTTAGGAGGATCCCAGGCAGGAGGCCTACGCCTCTTTCGATCTGTATCCCAGTTTGTGCTAGCCTTCTTAAGGCAAACTTGTTTAACTTATGTTTGTACTCAGATATTGTTGCTTCCGCTGACTCGTCTATGATCGAGCACTTGTATTCGAGCCCTCGAGGCCCCTGGTTTGTATTATGATGCTTGTATGACTTATTTATGTTTTAGAGTTGTGTTGTGATATCTTCCCGTGAGTCCCTGATCTTGATCGTACACGTTTGCGTGCATGATTAGTGTACGATTGAATCGGGGGCGTCACAAGTTGGTATCAGAGCCGACTGCCTGTAGGAATCCCCTTCCCATCTCCTAGGCCGAAGTCGAGTCTAGACATTACAAAAACTTTTTACTAACATGGCTGTGTGTCTTATGAGCCCACGTCGCCATTTGGGTGGTATTAGGATCTTTTACTTCTCGATCTATACTCTGGGACTCTGATCTCTCTTCTATTCGGGTTAAATGATTTTTCTAAAATCTAACATTAGGATCTCGTGATCACATTCACCCGGGGAGCCCCTCACTCCAGATGACCGCTTGCTGCACCAGAAGATTCCGAAGATATTCTCTGAAATTCTCTCGAGACTTTGTGCCCGTTGCTTTTGCAATCCCCTACCACCGTTGTATCCTTATGGATAGCCTTATATCCTTTTCGTCCCTACCTTCATCCCGAGTTGCTCTTGTTATTACAAGATACCCTGGAATATTTCCTATATCCCGAAAATCCATTTTTGCCTACTGCCTTGCATTTCTTGCCCCATGAATACCCCCTACGGATAATTCCTCGCACTTATCGAGTATCCGTTCTCCCCCCATTGTTAATATGAATCACAAGATACATTGAAATACTATCCGATCTTTCGGAAATCCTCTGCCCGTTATTGCTCGGCAAATACTTGTCTGCTTGCATTATGGATGTGTTCCATATGTCTAGCAATATTCATAGTATCCTTTGTCATTATCATTTCGAGTTCGTTGATTCAATATATTACGAATGCTCACAAACCTCAACCAGATCCTAGAATTCATCCTTCCGGCTTAGACGTCATTTTAAACATGAGTTGGTTCTCGGCAATTCAAACCTTTATTGATTGTCCAACTAAGTGTTTTCAACTTATCCATCCTTGAGTCAGAGCGTCTGCTTCTGATCCTTCATTTTGGAAACCATAATTTCTTTCTATTTAAGCATCAGACTAATCAGGTGATTCTTGAATCTGATGCCTCTGCATTCTTTCTTCCTCTGAGTGAGTATCGATACTCACATCAGCTCCGTTGTGGATCGCCCGATCCATTGTTGGATTTTTATCCGACAGCGTCCTTCATATTCAATCACCTTGTGAGTTCTTCCGATGATACATAATGCCTTTGGTAAATTGTATCCTCTGCTTGGCCAACCATGCTATGCTTTAGAGCTTCTGTATTTACTTTTGAAACGTGTGGTATATGTTACTAAGATGCCCGATGGCTTGAACCTATGCCTTCCCCTAATCCGTGAGAACCCGAAAGTTTTCACAAGTCATACTCTTCCAGTGTTCTACCAGATAAAATTCCAACACTATAGTTTTATCAAAGCGAGAGGTGAATGAAATGATATGCATTAAAGAAGTGGGAGTCGACCTTGAACTTTATGTTCATGCCCATGAAAATGATGTAGACCGTCTCGAAAGCTTCTTGCAAAATGATTATCCAGCTGTATGATTCTTTCAGTATTCTTGAAATTGATTCCTTACAGTTATGGTTCCGACAGTGCTCTCCTGATCTAATATATCTGATGGGAATTCATTCCAGTGCCTCGTCTATTTTTGGCAAGGTTGAAGTATCTACTATCATAGGTCAATGACCCAGTACTACTTCTATCATGTTCAACCTTCGAGTATTACCCCCCGGTATCTCGAAGATGTCTTGCCATTGCACCACATCTTACTAACTTTGTTGAAGTAATGTCTTTCCTTGTCGTAATCACTCTACGGGTTCTAGGTTGTTATCAACCGAGGACACCGATTAGTGAAATTATTCCGCACTACAAATCAAATACCCCTAGTATTTTTACTAGGAAATTCCGAACTCAATCTGGTCATTCCTAGACTATTGGCTGCATCCTGGTCTTGCTATCTTTGATTGTGCTACCTCATCTTTCTCCGGTGCACGAATTCTTCAGTGTGTGAGCATGACTTACGTCGAGCTTTCAACATCATGTTGCTTGTCTTGAAAGGCAACCTTGATTCTGAGTTTGCATCTTATATTTTGATCCTATAACTTGCCACTATGTCGTTCCCTTGCTTGTTGCCGTTGTTGTTTGATTGCAACCTCTCGAAACCTCCCGGCAAATGTGTCGGATCACCTTCAACACTTTGACTTCTTCCGAGATGTCAACTGTGTTCATGATGAGAAATACCCTCCTTGCCCTCGATAATTTTTATTATCATCGACAACACCCTTGACTTCCTTTCATCGCGAACTTGTCCACATTATGAATACAACTTGCTCTCCAGCTAGTGTTGTGTTCTACCTTGAAGTATTACTTTCTTTTCTGTCGAGAATGTTGTGGGGATTGCTCCACCTCTTAGAAATTCTCGGTATGATGATACTTCTCACCATCACCATTCTTTCTTGGTTCTCGTGTTGATTCCAACCGGGGTATCAACAAGTGAACGACACTGTTTGGATTCAGTACTTCTTGTAACCCTATTGCTTTGAAGTTAATGATCAATAGTTCATTTTAGCCTATCAGTTATTAAATCACCATTCTAACAATTGATCAGGCTACCTATGCCCATATTTCGGGCGCACCTTTCAACCAATGTTTAATTGTGTATGTTTCCTCGAACATACATCATTATATCATTCGATCTGAGAAATGCTATCTCTTTGTTCACATAATGGTGGAAATCCATCTAGTCAGAAATCTTGATGAATTGTCGCTGAGTTCCTCAGTCACCTCCTCATCCTCTCCTTGGTTTGATGATGAACTCTTGTTTCGGAACTCGCTTCCATAGTTCAATTCCTGAGAATCTTACAATGTCATCTCGACAATTTGTGTTGCACCTTTCTTCTCAGGCGTCCTGAATCTAAGTTATCCTAACACCAATCAGATCTGAATCTCGGTCAGATATGATGGTTGGAACATATTTCCGAGAGTTATAACATTGGCCTTTATGTGACCCGGTAAGGTGATGTCGTGCCTAGCACACCTGGCCGGAGGCCCTATTGTTACAGATTCCTTTTCAGCAAGGTTATCCATTCTTCCATGAGGAAATTCTAAGACTTATCCTACAAGTTATTCTTGATGGATCCTTTGTGTTTCCAAAGTCTGATCTTCACCTGATGACCATGTTAATGCTATCTCGAAGCAAGTCTATGGTACTCCGATTTTCAACAAGAACATTTGAAGCCCAATGCTAAATGTTTCTTGCTCAATTATCCAAACACCGTTGTATGGGTAATGGCATGAAATTTCTCTCCCCTTTCCTAAAAGGGTTTTCTACGTTATATCCCGTCATGGATATCATGCTCTGCTTGTCCTTGGGAAGGATATACCCCTGAAATTTGTGTTTAAACACATTTTCCTTTCCATTGTTCTGTTTAATATGAAGATCACCTTTCCTTCCATTGTTTTGTTTGACCTTTCTGGTGATCTATATGATCTAAGCAGTAATATTCTTCTGCTTATGTAAACACCTTGGTGCACGACCGTGTCAGTAAGACCCTGGTGCTTTTGTTGATAGCATTCCGGTAACCACCGATGGACGAGAACTTTGCCTATTGGTCCGCCTCGTTCAACGAGCAGGAAAATGGTTCTGTTCGTCCCTCGCCCTTGGTACCAATGGTTGTTGCCGACATAATCGATAGTCTATCCTCTGACATGCCTTGCTTACATGATCATGCAAGACGTCATCCCCGTTCCTACTTTTAACCCACATGGTGGGCCCATAACCCACAGTTCCATAGGATCGAAACCTGACTCTCCTGTACACCCTGTTGTCAAAGTTATTCCTCGCGCTTGACTTTGTATGTGATTCACGGGCCACCTGCCTAGTGATCTATTCTGGTATCAGACGCAATGCTAATTCCCATTTCTCTAAACCCCTTTCACACTTTGTTTCAGGCAACAAACGATTGCCTATGCGCTTGAAACTTCCATTTTGCACCTTCTTATTTTGCTCTCGATAATTTCTTAAGTTTCAGTTCGAGAGATACTTATGCTTCTTCCCTTGAGTTAACCGTCTGATGCTTGATCTTGTTAGAATCCTTCCTTATAGAGTTATTCCCTTTTTGCCCTTTCATAAGTACGGTGAAGATCCTGAAGAAAGGATGCCTACTTCATCATGATGACCGAAGCAGAGAAATGAAGACATCACCGTAATGGATCGACCTCTTCGAGAAGAGTAACCAAGACCAAGAAGACTCGTTAGAATTTCATAACCAAATTCCATCCCCCCTTACTCCACCTCTTAAATCTCGGGACGAGATTTCTTGTAGTGGAGGAGAATTGTGACGCCCGGATAATTAGGCTACAGTAATCCCATGTTAACGATGCCATGTCACCTCGGTTACTATTGATACTCTCGCGTTAGTTCGAAATGATTCAAATTAAAAATTTGAATTTAAGTTAAAACTATTAAAGTTTTCAAAAGTCAAAACTAAATTGTTTCTAATGTGTCAAATAATCCATAGACCATGTTGGTGGAGAGACCACACCTTTATAAAGTATTTAGATGCACTAAAGTAAAGAAAATTGTGGCTAAAAACAAATATTTAAATACCTTTTAAATAATAAAAATGTATTAAGTAATTATTACTACACCAAACATTTTGAGCTAGTGGACTATATTATAACGATACTTTAGGAGTTTGTTTTGTATTTTATAAAAAACTGTAATAGGTGTAACCAAAATAGAACAGAAAATAATAAATAAAAGAAAAGTAAATAAAAACAACGCTAAGAAAAAAATAAAAGACACCCCCCGCTGGGCCAACTGGCCGGCCCAGCCACCCCCTCTCTCTGGCCTACAAGGCCAACCCCGACCCAAACCCTAACTACCCGATCCCCACTCCCCTCGATCTCCCCCACGCCCCTCTCCCCTTTCCCCCCGTCCGGATCGAGGCAGAAGAGCCAGATCCCGCGCCTCCCGCACCCTCGTCGCCGGCGCCCCGACGCCCGCCGACGCCCGTCACCTCCCTGACCCCAAGCCGACGCCCCGCTACCTCGACGCGTCATCCTAGGCCTCGCTGTCGCCGGACCTCCTCATCTCCTCGTTGTCGGTCTACCCTAGGCCTCGCCGCCTCTTCCCTGCAACGTTGGTGAGGCCCCCTGCCTTCGCATTCCCTACTTCGTCGTCCCCGCTTTCTCTCTATCACCACGGCCACCGCGCCCTCGTTGGGGTCCGACCCCGCCCGCGGTCACTGCGCCCCGCCCTGCCCCCTGCTCCTAGCTGCTGCAACTGCTTCTGTTGCTGCCCTGCTGGACCTTGTCCCCTCGCCACCGCTCGTCGGAGCCACCGCAGACCCGCGACCAACTCCGGCGGCCCGCGGCCATCGCCCGTGCACCCGGGTTCGCCCCGTCGGGCGCCTGGTGCATGCGCCCGTAACCGGCCTGCAGCGCCCGCTCGGGCAGTACCCGAACCGCGCCTGGCGCCCGCCCTTGTGCCCGTTAGCCCGCCCGCTAAGGCCCCTGGCCTATGACATATGGGCGCCACAACCTGGAACGTTTAAATAAAAGTTAATTAAAAAATAAATAATAATATTCAATAATTAATTAATTAATAAATTAATTAATTATGTTTAATTAACCTAGTTAATTACCGTTAGTTAACTTAACTAATCTGTTAACTAAACTATTTAACCTGGTTAGTTAGTTGCAGTCAATGACATGCGGGACCCACACGTTAGTTTGACCAGTCAACACCTCTGTTGACTGCTGACGTCATGATGACGCAATAAACGTTTTCGAATTAAATTAATTTCTGATAATTCTAAATGTGATTAAAACTTTAAGAATTAATATAAAATAAACCGTAGTTCAGATGAAAATAATGTGTACATGAAAGTTGCTCAGAACGACGAAACAAATCCGAATATGCGATCCGTTCATCTGTCACATGCCCCTAGCATGCTGAACTTGGAACTTCCCCCCTCTTTTCCTTTGTCCGGAATCCACCTAACGTCGGGAATTCATGCTCGGATGTTTATCCCCTCCGTTTGCAACGTGTAGTACTATGTTAGGTCGACCCTAGTTCTGCTTATCGTCATGTCATGCTTAGCGTTGCATCTGTGTGCTTATATTTATTGTTTCTTCCCCCTCTTCTCTCCGATAGACCCCGAGACCGATGCCGCCCCTGTGATCAACTACGTCGATGACGACCCCTCCTTGCCAGAGCAACCAGGCAATCCCCCCTTTGATCACCAGATATCGCCTATCTTCTCTATACTGCTTGCATTAGAAGAGTGTAGCATGTTACTGCTTTCGGTTAATCCTATTCTGCTGCATAGCCTGTCATTGTTGCTACAGTTGTTATCCTTACCTGCTATCCTACTGCTTAGTATAGGATGCTAGTGTTCCATCAGTGGCCCTACACTCTTGTCCGTCTGCCATGCTATACTACTGGGCCGTGATCACTTCGGGAGGTGATCTCGGGCATATACTATATACTTTATAGTGTTACATTACTTGTGATACTGTTCGGAGATGGGGGCTGAAGGGGCAGGTGGCTCCATCCCGGTAGAGGTGGGCATGGGTTCCCGACGGCCCCCGACTGATACTTTGTGGCGGAGCGACAGGGCAGGTTGAGACCACCTAGGAGAGAGGTGGGCCTAGCCCTGGTCGGCGTCCGCGGTTACATCAATTAACACGCTTAATGAGATCTTGGTATTTGATATGAGTCTGGCCATTTGGTCTATACGCACTAACCAACTACGCGGGAACAGTTATGGGCACTCGACGTCGTGGTAGCAGCCGAAGCCTTCGTGACGTCAGCGACTGAGCGGCGTGCGCCGGATTGGACTGGAACGCCTGCTAGGCTAGGTCTGCTTCCGGCCACCGTCGCAACGTGCAGGTGTGCAATGGGCGATGGGCCCAGACCCTTGCGCCATAGGATTTAGACCGGCGTGCCGACCTCTCTGTTGTGCCTAGGTGGGGCTGCGACGTGTTGATCTTCCGAGGCCGGGCATGACCCAGGAAAGTGTGTCCGGCCAAATGGGATCAAGCGTGTTGGGTTATGTGGTGCACCACTGCAGGGAAGTTTATCTATTCGAATAGCCGTGTCCCTCGGTAAAAGGACGACCCGGAGTTATACCTTGACCTTATGACAACTAGAACCGGATACTTAATAAAACACACCCTTCCAAGTGCCAGATATAACCCGGTGATCGCTCTCTAACAGGGCGACGAGGAGGGGATCGCCGGGTAGGATTATGCTATGCGATGCTACTTGGTGAACTTACCATCTACTCTCTTCTACATGCTGCAAGATGGGGGTGGCCAGAAGCGTAGTCTTCGACAGGATTAGCTATCCCCCTCTTATTCTGGCATTGTGCAGTTCAGTCCACCGATATGGCCCTTTACACATATACCCATGCATATGTAGTGTAGCTCCTTGCTTGCGAGTACTTTGGATGAGTACTCACGGTTGCTTTTCTCCCTCTTTTCCCCCTTTCCATTCTACCTGGTTGACGCAACCAGATGCTGGAGCCCAGGAGACAGACGCCACCGTCGACGACGACTCCTACTACACCGGAGGTGCCTACTACTACGTGCAGGCCGCTGACGATGACCAGGAGTAGTTAGGAGGATCCCAGGCAGGAGGCCTGCGCCTCTTTCGATCTGTATCCCAGTTTGTGCTAGCCTTCTTAAGGCAAACTTGTTTAACTTATGTTTGTACTCAGATATTGTTGCTTCCGCTGACTCGTCTATGATCGAGCACTTGTATTCGAGCCCTCGAGGCCCCTGGCTTGTATTATGATGCTTGTATGACTTATTTATGTTTTAGAGTTGTGTTGTGATATCTTCCCGTGAGTCCCTGATCTTGATCGTACACGTTTGCGTGCATGATTAGTGTACGATTGAATCGGGGGCGTCACAACATCATAGGGCAGGTACTGCCAGAGTAGATAATGCCCAGTTGTCTATAAAAAGGTAGGGAAAATAGCTCAAACATGTTAGGCATGTTTACTACAACATGCTTAATACATCGACAGTACAAAGCATAGCCATTAATTGCAACTGGTATTGGTAAGATTGAACTGCTGGGTACATACTTGGCAAGTCCTGAGAGGTAGTTGCTAGGGCACTTCATCTTGGCCAGAGCCCGCCCAAAGTCAGCGGCGGCGGAGGCGAGCTGTTCCTCCGGGTCAAGGCATGGATCAGTGCCACTGACATGTGTACCTACAGGCAACTAGTATATGGCAGAAGTTAAACTGCAATTGCACAAATGATGTGAAATACTGTAAGACATGGGATGCAGCTAACCTTGACGGCAAACAACAGCATCGGCCGATATGACCCTGCATAAGTACATGGACAAGCATGTTAAGTACAACAGGGTTAGCATCCACCAAAAATAGCAAATGGGGCAGCATCTCTAGTATATCTTCATTGCGGAGAGTAGCATGGTAGCAAATGGACAGATTAAAAAATGGATACAACTGTTAATTGCAACAGGCTTAACAGCATCCTAAGTCATGTTTTGTAAGTTTATAGCCATTGAAATGCAACTATTTAAAAATGGATTCAACTGTTAATTGCAACAGGCTTAATAGACATTGAAACAGGTACTGATAAAAATGCAATTGGCATAGTTAAACATCACAAGGCAGGTGCTGCCAAAGCAGAGAATGGCCCAGATGTCTATAAAAAGGTAGGGAAAGTAGCAAAAACGTGTTAGGCATGTTTACTAGAACATGCTTAATACATCGACCGTACAGAACATGGCCATTAATTGCAACTGGTATTGGTAAGATTGAACTGGTGAGTACATACTTGGTAAGTCCTGAGAGGTAGTTGCTGGGGCACTTCATCTTGGCCAGAGCTCGCCCAAAGTCAGCGACGGTGGAGGCGAGTTGTTCCTTCAGGTCGAAGCGTGGATCAGTGCCACTGACATGTGTACCTACAGGCAACCAGTAAATGGGTAGAAGTCAAACGGCAATTACACAAATTATGTGAAATACTGTAAGACATGGGATGCAGCTCACCTCGATGGCAAACAAAAGCATCGGCCGTTATGACCCTGCGTAAGTACATGGACAGGCATGTTAAGTGCAACAAGGTTAGCATCCAATAAAAATAGCAAATGGGCAACATCTCTAGTGATATCCTGAGTCATGTATTGTAAGTTTGTTGCTGGTATTGGTGAAATTGAGCTGGACACGGTAATATTTGAACATCACACAGTGTGTAGTACTGAAATAAACAAGGCACGAACTTGCTTCATACATCAACCATACAAATGATAGCCGTTGCAAGTGGTATTGGTAAGATTTAGCTGGTCAGTTCTTACCTGTTAAGTCCTAGGGGTAGTCGCTGGGGGACTTCATCTGGGCCAGAGCCTGCACCATGTCGGCGGCGACGGAGGAGGCGAGGTGTTCCTCCGGGTCAACACGCACAACGGCCATCGCGCCATGGACCTCCATCGGCTCCTGGCGGGGGGGGGGGATTTAGAGACATGAGGATGTTTCACAGGCGCCATTTAAGCAATCAGGCTAGGGGCGTGATAGAGATCGGTGGGTTACCTGACTGGATCCGAGCAGAATGTAGATGTGGTTGAAGCTGTGGTTGCGGCGGCGGCGGTTTGAGATGTCGGTAGGGGGAGGCGCGAGGGGGGGGATACTGAGGGGAAGGGGATGTGGTTGGAGGAATAAATTCTGAAATCGCGCGCCTAATGAAAATTTTGTGCGAAACTTGAAACTTGGGCGGGGGAAACACATAACGCAGACGAAGCGCGTAAAATACTCGTGTGCGAGAAAAAAAAGTTGGCAAATCCCGTCTCCAAAAAAATGTACACGTGTACTTGATTGTTTTTGGTCAATGGTACGCCTGGTTTATTAGGAAATATCGCATAGGTAACTGACTTATGGGTCATTAACACAAAAAAACGCAGACGGGTACGGCATAAAAACCGTGTGTTTTGTGATCTTCTAATGATTAACGCAAAAAACGCACATGGGCACACATGCTAATCAACGCTCAAAGCCCTCAAAGGATGCTCTTACCGACATTGTACGTTAATACTACAAACTTAAAGTACTACTGGTAATTTTCTCTAATACTACAAACTTAAACTACTTCTCACATGCTGCCATCAGGGCATGCTGGCCAGACGCTGGCGTTCTCCTTCCCGGCCTTGTAGGCGGCAGCCCACTGTGCTTTGATCTCCGCTAAGCTCTCTTCACCATGGCGTGCGGCCTCTTTTCTCTTGCGGCGGCGGGACTCTCTTTTCTTGACTGCTTTCTGCCTTTTCCGCTCCTTCTGTGCGGCTTTGGACGCCTCTAGATCCACCACCCATTCGGCCATGGCAGCCTCAAAGTCCGCCCATGTAACTGTCTGGCCGGCGGCGGCGATGAACTCGGTGTGGCGAGATGCCATCGCTTCCTTACCATGTGTGCGGTCGCGGGCGGCGCGCGACGGGATGCCATCGCTTCCGTATCAATTACTGTGCGCCGCGATGCCATGGACGACGCCTGGAGAGAGCTCTGGGACGGAGGGGCCGGGCAGCCGTACAGTGTGGTGGTATTCAAGAGCTCAACCACAAACGTCAACAGAAATTTGGCTTCCCTTACAATTTTGCTCATTCATTATCGCACACGGTTCATCTCCGTCGCTTCCGGAAACAGTGTGCGCTGAGCCTATTGTGTGTTGCGTTATGATTGGCTGGAACCCCAGCCACGCGGATCGCGCGTGTGCACCGTTGTATGCGCCGCGATGGAATGGCAATCCACGTCCCTCACATCACACCCGTGCACCTGTAGCTGGATTGGATTTATATGCGCTAAATGCCTAGAAAATGCACATAATCCCCTAAATATGGTAAATGAGCCCATAAAAATGCCAAATTTGAACACGGTGATTTGCAGGGTGTATGTTCGTCGTAGAAAAAAAACTCCAGGGCAAAGAATAAAGAAAATTTGGATTCCCCTTCAATCTTGAGGATTTCCCTTTCGAAAGCATGGAACTTCCTCGGTGATGGTTCGATTTATGAAGGGCGTGCATGACGACATAAGCCAAACCTTCTCAAATTTTTACCAGGGCATGGTGAGGTCATACCATGGCACCATGCCAGGCGTCATGTTTTTTAAGCATTTATTTCATTTTTTGTGTAGTTGAAAACCCAACAAACAAACATTTGTGGTTGACTATTGCCACACATTTCATCGAAATATCTTTCCATTCCTTGTAAAAGGCATGATAATTTACTAAATGGAACGAGCATGGTTTTCTAGTCCGTTCTTGTGGACCCTTTCATGCATCGATTGTTTGAACTTGAATTATGCGCATTAATGCCTAGGAAATGCACATAATCCCCTAAATATGGCAAATGAACCCGGAAAAGTGCCAAATTTGAACATGGTGATTTGCAGGTTGTATGTTCATCGTAGAAAAAAACTCGTGGACAAAGGACAAAGGAAATTTGGACCCCCCTTCAATCTTGGGGATTTCCCCCTCGAAACCATGAAACTTCCTCGGTGATGGTTCGATTTATGAAAGGCGCGCAACACGACATAAGGAAAACATTCTCCAATTTTTACCAGGGCATGGTGAGGCCATACCATGGCACCACGCCAGGCGTCATGTTTTCCAACCATGTGTTTCATTTTTTTGTATAGTTGTTAACCGAGTAAACGATGCGTTTATGGTTGACTATTGCCACACATTTCCTTGAAATATCTGCCCATTCCTTGTAAAAGGCATGAGAATGTGCTAAATAACACGAGCATGGTTTTCCAGGACGTTCTTGTGCACCTTTTCATGCACCGATTGTTCAAATTTGAATTATGTCCATTAATGCCTAGAAAATGCACATAATCCCCTAAATATGGTAAATGAGCCCGGAAAAATGTCAAATTTGAACACGTTGCATTTGAGAAGGTATGTTGATCATTGGAAAAAAACTGAATGACAAACTCGGACGGAAATTAGGATTCCCATTCAATCTTGGGGATTTTCCCTCTCGAAAGCATGGAACTTCCTCGGTGATGGTTCGATTTATGAAGGGCGTGCATGACGACATAAGCCAAACCTTCTCAAATTTTTACCAAGGCATGGTGAGGTCATACCATGGTGTAACGCCCACGATGCGGCTATATCTCCCACGTGTCGAGGCATGACTTAGAGGCATAACCGCATTGTGGTTTTGTCGCAAGAAGGGTCATCTTCACACAATCCCATGTAATGAACAAGAATGGGATAACGAGAGTTGGCTTACAATCGCCACTTCACACAATACATAAATATAATTCATACATCATCCAAAATCCACACATAGACCGACTACAGTCAAAACCAAATGAAAATAAATAACCCCAAATGCTAGATCCCCGATCGCCCCAACTGGGCTCCACTACTGATCATCAGGAAAAGAAACATAGTAACGACCACGTTCCTCATCGAACTCCCACTTGAGCTCGGTTGCGTCGTCTGCACTGGCATCGTCGGCACCTGCAACGGTTTTGGTAGAATCTGTGAGTCACAAGGACTCAGCAATCTCACACCCGCGAGATCAAGACTATTTAAGCTTAAAGGAAAGGATGGTGTAATGAGGTGGAGCTGCAGCAGGCACTAAGCATATAGGGTGGCTAACATACGCAAGTGAGAGCGAGAAGAGAAGCAACGCAACAGTCGCGAAGCTAGAAATGATCAAGAAGTGATCCTGAAACTACTTACGTTCATGCATAACTCAAACCGTGTTCACTTCCCGGATCCCGCCGAGAAGAGACCATCACGGCTACTCACGGTTGATGCGTTTTAATTAAGTCAAGTGACAAGTTCTCCACAACCGGACATTAACAAATCCCATCTGCCTCATAACCGCGGGCACGGCTTTCGAAAGATAATACCCTACAGGGGTGCCCCAACTTAGCCCATTATAAGCTCTCACGGTCAATGAAGGATAAACCTTCTCCCGAAAAGACCCGATCTGTCTCGGAATTCCGGTTTACAAGACATTTCGACAATGGTAAAACAAGACCAGCAAAGCCACCCGAATGTGCCGACAAATCCCGATAGGAGCTGCAATATCTCGTTCTCAGGGCACACCGGATGGGCAAGACGTCGGGTTGGCATAGACCCTGGTTGCCCAGGGGGCGCCGGACATCGCCCAGTTTGGGCCAGCACTCGAAGGAGCACTGGTCCGGGGGTTTAAATAAAGATGACCCTCGGGCTCGCGAAAACCCAAGGGAAAAAGGCTTAGGTGGCAAATGGTAAAACCAAGGTTGGGCCTTGCTGGAGGAGTTTTATTCAAGGCGAACTGTCAAGGGGGTCCCATAAATCACCCAACCGCGTAAGGAACGCAAACTCAAGGAACATAATACCGGTATGACGGAAACTAGGGCGGCAAGAGTGGAACAAAACACCAGGCATAAGGCCGAGCCTTCCACCCTTTACCAAATATATAGATGCATTAATTAAATAAGAGATATTGTGATATTCTAAAATATCCATGTTCCAACATGGAACCAACTTCAACTTCACCTGCAACTAGCAACGCTATAAGAAGGGCTGAGCAAAAGCGGTAACTTAGCCAAACAACGGTTTGCTAGGAAAGGATGGTTAGAGGCTTGACATGGCAATATGGGAGGCATGATATAGCAAGTGGTAGGTAGCGCAACATGGCAAAAGAATGAACAACTAGCAAAGCAAAGATAGAAGTGATTTCGAGGGTATGGTCATCTTGCCTGCAAGGTTCTCAGAGTTGTCGAAACCTTGATCCTCGTAAGCGTACTCAACAAGTTCCTCGTTCACGAACTCTTCTCCCGGCTCTACCCAAAACAAGAACACAAGCAACGGAACCACAATCAAACACGGGAAATGCACAAGCAACATGATGCAAAACATGTATGATATGCGAGATATGGTATGTGATGCATATGCGTGCTCCGGAAGAAAAATGATGAAAAAGGCAGTAACTTAGCAAACCAAGCATGCCACTGGAAAGATGAGATGATTTCGGTCGAAATCGATATAAAGATCACCGGAAACGGATGCACGGTTTGCAAATGGCAAGCAAAACAAGAATGACACGATTCTGCGATTAACAGCATGATAGCACTTAGAATACATCAAGTAACTATGCTACAGAATGCCAACATAGCAACAAAGCATATGGCAGTAATCTACAGGAGATGCTTGACAAAAGATGAACACTGAGCTACGGCTAGATCACAACATAACAGGCTCAAACAAGCATGGCAAAAGTGCAGAAGATATCAGGTTCACAGACTTGGTGAAATTACTGGACATGGCTGAAACAGCATCAGGTAGCAATGTTCAGAGCAAGCAAAACACATGCTACAGGAACCTAACATAGCAAGTTTCGTTAACAGGTTTCAGACTTAGCAGAAAACAGAGCATGGCAGAAACAGTAATATGAAGGCATCTTTGTGAGCTTGATGCACTCACTACAAAACAATTCATGACAAAACAAGCATACCTACAGCAAGATGGCATGTTTATGAATCTATCCATGGCAAGATCAAGTTCATAGCATGAAAGGATCAACGACAACAACCTTGGCAAAATTGAATAACACGTAAACAATCTGCCAGGAACATTTTATAGCAAAAGTAGAGCAAGATTAAGACATGCTATGGCACTCCATAATTGCAAACAGGGACATGTATGGATAGAGCACAACTATAACTACAAAACATCCTTACTGAACATCACCAAAAGGAGCATGGATCTCACTGTAGCCACATGGATACATGGCAACAAAATAACAGCAGAAACAGACAGTGAAAATACTAAGTCTCTGAAATCAGAAACATCACGAAGCCTAGTTTGCATGCTTGTGCTAGTCACCACATAGATCACAAAAATACATGGCATACACCTCTGTAGAGATGGCATGGCATACATCAAAACACATGTAGAGCTCATGCCCATAAGATGCACACATCAAATGCAACAAAAATAACAAATCCTCATGTTCTGATAAGTAACAGCAGGTAACAGCAATTAGCACTCTTGCATCAGAGATTTGGGCATCAATATGGACTCAAATGAACATGACACAATGGAACAAAATGAAGAGTATCTCGAGACAAACATTTCGATATATTACACGCATAAAACGGAACTATATGCAGAGAGTTATGATGCGTCAAAGTATGCCACAGAATGCAAAATATTAGGACTTGGCAGAAAATCGAGGAGGGAGAGTCAACCCTAGGGTTCTAGATCGGATCTGGCTCGGGCCAGCTCGGGCTCGCCGGAGCTCGGGGCGCACGGCGGCCGGAGTTGGAGGGCGGGGCGGCCGGAGCTCGGGGGAGACGGCGGCGCGGGCGGAGAGGAGGAGGAGGAGGCGCCAGGGTCGGCAAGGCGCGGCGGAGGACGATTGTTCTTGTGCACCTTTTCATGCACCGATTGTTCGAATTTGAATTATGTCCATTTAAGGCCTAGAAAATGCACATAATCCTCTAAATATGGTAAATGAGCCCGGAAAAATGTCAAATTTGAACACGTTGCATTTGAGGCGGTATGTTGATCGTTGGAAAAAAACTAAATGACAAACTAGGACGGAAATTTGGATTCCCCTTCAATGTTGGTGATTTCCCTCTCGAAAGCATTGAACTTCCTCAGTGATGGTTCGATTTATGAAGGGCGTGCATGATGACATAAGCCAAACCTTCTCAAATTTTTACCAGGGCATGGTGAGGTCATAGCATGGCACCATGCCAGGCGTCATGTTTTTTAAGCATTTATTTCTTTTTTCTATAGTTGAAAACCCAACAAACAAACATTTGTGGTTAACTATTGTCACACATTTCAACGAAATATCTATCCATTATTCCTTGTAAAAGGCATGAGAATTTACTAAATGGCACAAGCATGGTTTTCCAGGCCGTTCTTGTGGACCCTTTCATGCACCGATTGTTTGAACTTGAATTATGTGCATTAATGCCTAGGAAATGCACATAATCCCCTAAATATGGGAAATGAACCCGGAAAAGTGCCAAATTTGAACACGGTGATTTGTAGGTTGTATGTTCATCATAGAAAAAAACTCTTGGACAAAGGACAAAGGAAATTTTGATCCCCCTTCAATCTTGGTGATTCCCCCCTCGAAACCATGAAACTTCCTCGGTGATGGTTCATTTTATGAAAGGCGTGCATGACGACCTTTTTACAAGGGCACGGTGAGGTCATACCATGGCACCACACCAGGCGTCATGTTTTTCCAAGCATGTATTTCATTTTTGTATAGTTGTTAACCCAGTAAAGGACACGTTTATGGTTGACTATTGCCACACATTTCCTTGAAATATCTTCCCATTCCTAGGAAAAGGCATGAGAATGTACTAAATAGCACGAGCATGGTTTTCCAGACCGTTCTTGTGCACCTTTTCATGCACCGATTGTTCGAATTTGAATTATGTGCATAATTAATGCCTAGAAAATGCACACAATCCCCTAAATATGGTAAATGAGTTCGGAAAAATGTCAAATTTGAACATGTTTCATTTGAGGCGGTATGTTGATCATTAGTAAAAAAATTGAATGACAGACTTGGACGAAAATTTGGATTCCCCTTCAATCTTGGTGATTTCCCTCTCGAAAGCATTGAACTTCCTCGGTGATGGTTCAATTTATGAAGGGCATGCATGACGACATAAATCAAACCTTCTCAGCTTTTAACTAGGGCACGGTGAGGCTATACCATGGCACCAAGCCAGCCGTCATGTTTTTCAAGCACATATTTCATTGTTCTATAGTTGATAACCTAGTAAATGACGCGTTTGTGGTTGACTATTGCCACGCATTCCATTGAAATCTTTGCCCATTCCTTGTAAAAGGCTTGAGAAATTACTAAATACCACGAGTATGGTTTTTCCAGACCGTTCTTGTGCACCCTTTCATGCATCGATTGTTTGAATTTGAATTACGTGCATTAATGCCTACAAAATGCACATAATCCCCTAAATATTGTAAATGAACCCGGAAAAGTGTCAAATTTGAACACGGTGATTAGCAGGGTTTATGTTCATCATAGAAAAAAACTCATGGATGAAGGACAAAGGAAATTTGGATTCCCATTCAATCTCGGTGATTTACTATCGCACACGATTCATCTCCGTCGCCTCTGCGAACCGTGTGTGTTCACTCACACATGCAAACTTCCCACTTCATCCCCACTCATTCGCCGCAGACTCCTCCGCAACTCCGCACCCTAAGCTTGATGGCTGTTGGCGGCGGGCGTAGGTCGCGCTCCAGACGGCACCGGATTTCGCCTCCATCGCTTTCCGCCGCCTATCTGCACCGACATTCTAGACTCTGATCGACTTGGGTTTTCTGCGGGATTGGGCCGGGGTTTTTTCTTATGGAGAAGGTAATCAACTTAATTAGCAAAATATTCACTCATCTCTTATCGCAGTTCGTTCGTCGCTGTTAATCAACCGGCGGAAATCACCGTGGAACCATTTTTGTTCTAGCTGATTCGTGGGTGTTCATTCATGTGTCCACAGTGCAAGCACAAATCGGGCAACTGTGGTCGTGGCCAGTCGGAAACGAAGTCCTATCTCAACATTCCAGATGACTTCAGGGAGCGCTCGGTATGTTCAGTCTCAACCTACCACGGTCGGCATGGCCTAAATTTGTGAACATATACCGTCTGTTGCTACATTATCTATATATTTGCATCAAATTGTTGTTACATTATCTATTTTTAATTCTATATTTTTGTACTTTGCTTGCATCTATATATGGATATGTTCTATCAGTTACTCCCATATTTGCATCTTGTCTGTTATTTCAATATATCTAATTTACGATCTTAATTTTCATTTCAAGCAGTACATCCCTTGCTTTGCAAGAACAGGAGTAGAAGGAAATCTTGGGCTTTACTTTGCTGATGACTCCCAGGATGTCATATTGACAATGCAACATGGATTTACAATGATGGTTAGCGTAAAACTTTATAAAGATGGTCACTCCTATTTTAATGCGGACCTTTGGAGAAAAATGTCTAAGTGTTATGAACTGAAAGTTGGCAATAAAATTCTAGTGCGTGCACCACAGCCTGGTCTAATTAACATGGATGTTTACTTCCCCAACGTCATCAGCCGATCAAAGTCTGATCGAGGTTAGTGTCCTTTCAACTTTCTCCATGCTGTCATATTACTATTTAAGCAACCAATTGATCACTATTTAAGCAACCAATTGTGATATCATATTCTGACTCCGTTCCTACGAAGTAATCAATTATGTTTACCAATTTATGCACACTATATATTCTTCTGCCATGTTCTGAATAAATAATACCTTTCCACCTTTTAAGCAGGATATGTTGGATGCATAGTGAACGAGCTGTATGTTACTAAGCGTACCAAATTTCACTGGAAGGACTTGAAGCATGTCATAAAATTTGTTGATAATCTGACAGAGATAGCACAGCGTATGAACGCTGGATTTTGGATGGGATTAATTAGACCTATGGTGCACACACTGAACAAGACCAATTGTGTGCACAAAGCGCTGGTAAAAAAGTCTTATTTTAATGTTGATGCTCGTAAACTATATATATCTTCAACAATATGTTACAATTGTTTTTTATTCTACATGTCAACAGAAATTGCCCCCTGTAGCAGTTCCTGGATCGATTTCCCGGCGTGGTCGAATTACACTTGTGCGTGCTAATAACGCCAAAGTGATTGCAAGGTACTGCATTTCCCGCAAAAATGGAACCATTCAAATTGACAAGTTCTCGCTTCTCGTGGCAATGCATCCATATTGGAAAATTGGAGACACTGTTCTACTCCTGCTCTACCAAGGCACAGGAGGGCTCTTCCTTTTCATTGACGAGATGCCGAGTCGCCGTGTTCAAGCTGCTTCCAGTGGATAGTTGTGGTTGTTGGCCCTCAGCCTCTTAAAATGTGCTAGTTGTTACTATATATGTTAAGTATGTACATATGGACCATATGGTTGTTGGCCCTTAGCCTCTTAAAATGTGATGGTTGTTACTATATTAAGTATGTAGATATGGACCATATGGTTGTCAAAACCGTGTTACGAAGATCCTCCTTTTGTCGAATAGTGTAACCACTATATATATGTTACTCAAATGATGTTACCCAAGTTCATAAATTTTCATGGAAAGTATTAGTATCGTACACAGTTCATCGAGTTTAAGCGTGTGCCCGATGTCCAGAAGGCATTTGCATATTAACTATCCATATTGCAAATTCACACACATGTTCACATAAGGAAACGCATGTGTAAGATACTAATCATCGAACACGAGTACTCACAGACGCATCGTGTGCGATACTCCTAGACACCGCAAGCAACTAGTTTGCATTTGTCAAAGTTTTTTGTACACACAGAATCACACACGAAGTAACTGTATTGACCGTCTGTGTTGTAATTTCTCATCGCAAATAGTTCATCCGAGTCGGCTGTTTGCCACGTATCACACACATCTTGTTTACATGACTTGATTGTGTTCTTTTGGCTCATCGCAAACAGTTCATCCATGTGAATTGTATGCTGCATATCACACACATCTTGTTAAGTTGAACCGTTTCTGTTGTGTTCCCTAATCGAAAACAGTTCGTCTGAGTTAACCGTATGCCATATATCGCACACACATTGATATGGCTGCCCGTTTCTGTTGTTCCACCTCATCGCAAACAATTCGAATGGATTAACCACGTGTCCTGCATCGCACACACATTGTTATGGCTACCCGTTTCTATTGTTCTGCCTCATTGCAGACAGTTTGAATGGATTAACCGTATGCCTTGCATCGCACACGCAACTAAAATCTTAACCGTGTTTGATGCATCCATCCTCGCAAACGTTTTGCACCTTTTTTGACGGTTTTTTACACCATCATTTGTGATTATTGCATCACACACAGTTTTGGCAAAGGGTCTCTGATCGTAGTGTCGCTTTAGCAGTATCCTGCAGTAGTGGTTGGTCTAGCGCACACGGTTCGAATAAAGAGTTCGTTTGCGATATTGGTTGATAATTATTTATAATTTCCTGTATGTAAGAAGATTATATCAAAACTTGTCTCAAATTTGAAAAAAAATAATATCATGGTCTATTGGAGTCCATATACACCATGATAAGTTTCATGAATTTCAACTTAGTTTTGGATTTATTGGATTTGAAAAACAAGATTCTAGATGTTAGAAATTTGTTGCATGGGGATTAAACATGCACCCAGGGACACGTACGCATATAATTTTGCAATCCATTTTCATGCACTATCACGGGTCTCATGTAGATCAAATTTGATTTTTGCACATTTAAATCCCTGGGAAATCAATCAATGTATAAAAAACGGACAAATGTTATTTTTTTTCAATTTTCAACACTAAACTCCTTTGGTCGCATGTTCACTGCAAAAAAGTTTGACATGCATCTTTGGGCCACATGCATGCGGTGGTCCTAGGACACTCACTCATGTGGGCCCGCGAGGACACCGTCCAGCACTATGACATCTGATGAGAGAGGTTAATTGACCAACAAGGATGGTCATTTTTTGGTTTTTGTTATACGTACGCGTCGAAGAGGGGAGGGGGCAACATATATGTACTACGTGTCATGAACCTCGGTTCGTGTGGGGGACTTGAAGGTTTCTGAGGCAGGTGCCACATCAAAGTTCTGCACATATATTAGGTATTCAAACATCACAACCACACATCTCCATACATGTGTTTGGCCCAGAAGCAAGCGATGGCGGTTGTCCTCTAGCACTCACTCACGGGGTTATCGGCGAGATGCTTCTTCCATCTCTGTGTGCCCGCTTGGTCAATCACTTCGACCGACAGGGATATAGATGAATTTGACTTATAGTTAGGAGGGGATTAAATTTTGGTTCGTCCTATACGGTTTGGTACATGCAACTATACTTCGCGCGCATGTGTACGCACGAACCCCTCCCACCGGGTCGAAATGGGGGGGGGGAGCACACGATGCATCATGAACCGGATCTGTGTGGGGATTGTGCGTTTTTCGACGCATGCATGCGCCACATCAAAATGTTATGCTTTTGGTATTCAAACATATATGCATGCATCATGCATGTCTATACATATGTTTGGGGCACATACATGCAGTGGTTGTCTTTGGACACTCTCCCTCGCTTGGTTATCATCGACGGTCTATATATTCGTGGGCCCGCGTGGACGTCCATCACTTCGACCAAAAATACAAGAGAGGTTACCAGGGTGGATCCTTCTTCTCTTGGTTTGCATCACCGTATAGTCATACATCGATCATGGTGAGATTCGAGACCTAAGTTCGAGGGCTCCCATACACATGAATCAAAGTTTTGCATTGGGTATATTAAAACACCACATGACACTTCATACATACGTTTGGGCCACATGCACATAGTGGTTGTCTTCAGGCACTCCCTCGCATGGTTATCGGCGGCAAGCTAGCCTATTTTGTGGGGCCGCATGTGGAACGTCAATGCATGACTTTGACCAAACAAACAAGAGAGGTTATACGACCAAGGTGGTGATTCGATCTTCTTGGTCAGTCTTACAATACACCTTGGTGAGATGCCCCCTCCCACTGACTCAAAGTGTGTGTGTGTGGGGGGGATCTATTCATCTATGTTCATGTGTTTTCAGGTTGGATCCTTCCGATCTACGCTACTCTTCATCGGCGGCGGATGCTGTTCTGGTGCGCGGTCCCTATGGGGCCTTAGCACAACGCTGACTGTCTACTACAATAAGTTTTGCCCGGATCTGGTGAGGGAGGGGCGATGACGGCGGTGCACCTTCGGGTCGCTTCAGTGATTATAGTCGTCGCTAGTTGGTCTATGTATCTCGATGTAATTTTTATTATTACTAGTGTTCATTGTACATGATTGAAGATGAATGGGTTGGACATTTTCCGCAAACAAAAACAAAAAAAAGCTTTGTGGCAGCCGCATACCATTTGGAGACTGCCACTTTTCCGCAGCCTGTCGTGCACACATGTCGAACTGTCGTGGCGATCAACTTCCTGGCCATCTCCTGTGGTTCGTCATAGTTCTGTCCTATTTTCTCCGTTCATAATTCCTGTCGTGATTTTACTCCCTCTGTCCCAGATTATAAGAACGTTTTTAACATTATGCTAGTGTTAAAAGTAGTTTGCAATAGTTTTTTAAGAAAATCCATTAAGGCAAAAGAGCACCATGAGCCGGAGCACGGGCAAACAATTCACCAACCCTAGATTCGCAACATAAACAATCCTGGCACGAAAGAAGCAGAGAGCTTCTCCAGATTCGCCACACACATACGCCTCGTCCTCACCACTGTCAAGTGTCAATTTGGCCTCGGCTGCCTGCAATTTGCATCCCCTTGATTTCACTTTCGCTGCAGTATATACACATAGCAGACAGCCACCGGCACGGCACACCACACTCAACGCCGCCACCAACCCCCCGCCCCCACTCTGTATAGATCTCTCCTCCCCTTTCGGCACCAACCCACCCAAAACCCTCTCCCCACGATGGCCTCCCCCCCGCCGCCGCCACCCCCAACTCCATGCTCCTCCACCGCCCGAGCCCCAAGGCGGCCCCCTCCGCCCGCGTCTTAGCCCGCACCGCCAGGATCTGCTGCCAGGCCGTCGCGGCGCCCGCCGCCCCCTGCCCCCTCGCCGCCGCGGGCGAGCGCGACGTCTACAACTTTGCGGCGGGCCCGGCCACGCTCCCGCTCTCTGTGCTCCAAAGGGCGCAGGCGGATGCACGGTTGATTTGCGATGCACATGTGCCACATCAAATTTGTGATTTGGTTATTTAAATATCATAACACATTGTTTTCACACACACACACATCGGACCACCCGCAGGTGTGGTTGGTAAGTGGTCTCACCCATCTAACGCGAGAAGAACACGTCTGTGGGCCCCCACACGGTCCACATTTGATCGAAAGCAAAGTGGGGAGGGGGGGGGTTGATGTACTCCTTTCGGTTTTGTGTTACGGTACGGTGAGATGTCAGACCTAGCTATTTGGGGCATGTGTTCATAGCTAGGATTCACCTCCCGGCAACACAAAGTGTGTGTGTGTGTGTTTAGGGGGGGGGGGGGCTAGCAATAATAATGTGCACTTGTGCGACAGGTGCCACATCAAAGTTATGCATTGGGTATTTGAACATCAAACCACCCTTTTCATACATATATTTGGTCCACATGCAAGTTTGTTCGTGTTCTGACCCTTTCCCGCGTTTTTTGGCCAAATTTATAAACAACAGACGAGTAGGACGCAACAACCGTCTGCGATCGGGTATGAAACAGACACGGTTCCCTAGGACTACCCGTGTGCCGCACCCCTGCCCCTGTCACCCACATGATCACAGTAGATTGGGCTCCACGAGGCTTCCCTCCCCCTCTCAAAAATATCTACTCCCTCACAATCTCAAAAATATCTACCCGCGTTGATGATTTTTCTGTTTGATAGCACACGATTAGTATGTCTGGACCGTGTGCAATGTCTGTTACTCCCGCTCTGCTTCAATCAGTAGATCCAAATTTTCAGTAGCTCGGGCATTTTACTCCAGCCTCCATCCCTCGCAATCTCAAAAATATCTGCTCGGCTGGAGTGTTTTTCTGTTTGATAGCAGACGATTATTATGTTTTAACCATGTGTGATGTTTGTTACTCCCGCCCCGCTCTGCTTCAATCCCTTGATCGAAATTTTCGGTAGCCCCTCCATTTTACTCCCGCCTAGTAAAATTTTCAGTACCCGTGGATCTTCCTCAAACACCACCTTGGACCCCCTCCACACACACACCACAAATCCTTCGCTCACCCCAAATCCCCCGCTCACACACATACACACCACCCCTACCTTGCTCCAAACCTAGCTAGGTCGCCGACGCGCCGCCTCCATCGTCAACCTCTGCCGGTCTGGCCGTGCAGTTTACCCACTGATATACATACCCTCGCCGCCCTGAGTTTCTTAGATGACGCCTGCGAAATGCCCCCTTTCCTAGAGATCCCCATCCCCACCCCCTCCCCCACTCCAGAGCATCGCAGCCTAAGCCTGGCTACGCTTCCTGGGGAGCTCGAGGAGCGAATGGCCCAAAAGAGCTGTACCGCGGCCTCTTCACCCAACGTCGGCGAGGTGGCCACCGAGGAAGCTAACGACAATGACTGGACTTGGATTGAGCCTTTCAATCAGCGGGCTAGAGTATTCTGGCATGTCGTGGGCGCCATCTATGACATCGAGGTCATCGACACCGATGGCTTGACGCAGGTCATGTCATAGGTTAAGTTGCCCACCCCCAACCCTTCGGGTTCGACAGCTGTCGATCTCATCGATGGCCCTGTCGCTGATCTCCTGTGGCTCGTTATGAACAATTTGCCATCCTTCATCACCATGGAGCCCCTTTTGTCATTTCTGAAGGACACGGTCTGTGATGCTGGCTTGGGATCCTTAGCTGGCAAGTCAGACCTCAGCGACAGCAACTACGAGGAGGAGCCAATATGTGACAAGTGAGGAAACCCATGATTTGTTTTCTCGAACCCCTTTTGTAGTGAGAACCTGTCCAGTATTTATTTCTATATTTGGTTGTTTGCATTATGCCATGTTTATTTCTACGGTTTATGGTTGTTCAGTTGTTTGTAGTTAGCATATGTCCAGTTTCAGTTACCATCTTTGGTTGTTCGTAGTATGCCTTGTTTATTTCAGCTATTAACAGTGTGATGTTCTATATGTGCTAGTATGAACCGTGCAGTTCAATTTCATCAATACCAAATTTAACAATATCTCTATGAATGACTATATTTGGTTGTTGTTAAGCATGTTGTACTCCCTCCGAATCTTTTTAGTTCGCATATAAGATTTTTCTAAAGTCAATCCTCGTAAAGTTTGACCAACTTTATAGAAAAAATACCAACATTCACAATATGAAATAAATATCAGTACATGTGTCATGACTTAAATTTTCATGTTGTATAACTTTAGCATGGTAGATGTTGTTATTTTTTCATATAAATAAAGTCAAACTTTATGAAGTTTGACTTCAGACAATTCTTATATGCAGAGTAAAAAGGACCGGAGGGAGTATTGAACATGCTTTTCCATTTGATTTAACAATGGCACTGTTTGGATACTCTAACTTAGCTAGAGGTTAGAGTTAGTTTCTAGCTCATGATACTTAAAAGGGAGAGAGATCGGTGGAATAGTTGATTGTATAGCTTGAGCCTTGTGGGCATATATATAGGATAGCATAGGATTTATTCTACCTTGTCATCTTGGAGTACAAGTCAAGGTAGAATAAATCCTATGCTATCCTGCGTTTCCTAAATAACAATGATACTAAACAATGGCTAACCCTTAACTAATTCTAGCCAAAGAGGTGTTTGGATGACAATGTTAGATTGACAATAAATGCACTAGGAGAACTAGCCCCAATCAGCACCTCTTGGGTGTGATAGTTGTTTTGGGTGGGTTTGACGCAACTAGCTCAAACTAGCCCTCATGTTTGGATACTTTAGGGCTATTTGAGCCCAAACTAGCTCAAACTAACTCTAACCCATGGATCCCAACAGGGCCAATAACTAGTGTACTTAGACCTGCACAATACAAGTTTGAATGACTACGTTTGCTTGTTTTTAAATATTAGGCATGTTGTAGTTAATAACACACCTTTCCACTTCTTATTTTTAAATATTCGGGTTTTAACAATTTGGTCTTGCACATGTAGGTCCTGCTGTCAGAGGTTTTGACGCATTGTTCGACCCTTTTTGCATATGTGGAAATGAGTTGTCCATTAATATCAGACAGGTCAAGAAACTCAGAAAGATTGTTACGATAAAGAAATTAGCGACAAAAAACAACAAGATCTTTGTCTGCACAGTGAAGAAGATATCAGTTCACTATGGGACAGTACTAACTGTTATACCTTGTCTTTTTAATTCCTTTGCGCCATTTCAAATCTGGAGAAGATATTTATGCATATCCTAGTTTTCAGGACTTTCCAAAGCAGTTCACTGATGATTACCTCTCAAACCACCTGTATGGTTAGGAGGCGAGGAAGATTTTCATACAACACCCACGGTTCAATATTGAAGTGTTCCTGAACAGGACGAAGGATGGATGGTCAATCATCCACAGGCACTGGCCTAAAGTTGCAAAGACCTTCAACATCAATGAAGGCTCAATATTTGCATTCCGCTTCAGTAGCTTTCCAGATGAGATTCATCTGTCTATGTACCGTCTATGATGCTAATTTCGAAAGGTTATAGATGTTGCATGTGAAACTTGGTGCTGGTGCAGTTGTGTAAGGGGGTCGCTGAGTGCTGAAGCTATATGATGGTGTACTATGATGTATTTTAATTATGAAATCCTACTTCCTTAGTATGGAAATGAAATATATTGTGTGCTTAATATGAAATGTCAATTAGATTAATAAATGGATTATTAATAATAGGGCAATTAGCTTGCTAATGGCCAATTAGCCTGCTAATTGGGGTTTTCTATTGCAAACGGTTATTGAGAAAACACCGTGGGCGATGATCTCAGGCAACGCACACAGTTTCTAGGAATAAACCGTGTTGGATCAATGAACAATCACACATGACATCCTCTTGAAAACTGTTTGTGTTAGGCCACCTTGCGCAAACATTTACCACATAAAAAGTGTGTGTGCTGGACAACCTTTTCCACACAGTTTCTTCTACGCACCGTATGTGATGCATTCAATAACGCAAACGATACAATTGTTAATATCGTGTGCAATGGGAACGCTATCACAAATGATATAATGGGGAAAATTGTGTGTGATGTACCTGAGAACGGAAACGTTTTCCTTGGAGTGACTGTGTCGGATGTATATACGACCAGAAACATACTTCTTGGATTAACTGTGTGGGATGTACATACTAACAGAAATATATTCCTTGGATTGACTGTGTGGAATGTACATAGGAATGGAAACGTTTAGCGGGGACTGACTGTGTGGGATGTACTTATGACCGGAAACGATTTTGCCTGTATAATTGTATTTTTTTAGCACAACTGTATGTATAACCGTATTTGATCGCTCGTTGGTCGCACACGACCTCATTTTGCCGAGCGTGTGTGCTAGGAGGGCATATCCCCGACAGTTTCTGGGTCGTGTGGGAAGGACCCCCCGTATCGCAGTCACTCACTAGGTGATGGTTCAGAACGCCGTTGTGGAAAGGGGTTAAAAACCGTTTGTATAGCACCTCGTTGTACCAGTGTCTACGCCTTGGTGGTCAAACATATGATGCATGGACCATGCAGTGCTCTCAACCCCAAAAATGTGTGCATGCAATAGAACGAGTGCAAGTGCAGATACCCGCGGCTGTTCAATGAAAACACGACACATGGCAAGGACTCATACCCAGTTTATCAGCGTAGAGATGATGGTCGTCAAGCTAAGGTCCGGGGTAAAATGTTGGACAACAGATGGGTTGTGCCTTATAACCCTTACCTTCTGAGGATGTTCAATTGCCACATAAACGTTGAGGTCTGCTCCAGCATAAAGGCCGTCAAATACCTTTACAAGTACTCCCTCCGTTCCAAATTACTCGTCGTGGTTTTAGTTCATATTTGAACTAAAACCACGACGAGTAATTTGGAACAGAGGGAGTACATATACAAGGGCCATGATAGGGCTTTTTTCAGCACAGACTAGCCCAACGCCGATGGTAACATTGATGAGATCAAAATATATGTTGACGCGAGTGAAGGAAATATGCCCTAGAGGCAATAATAAAGTTGTTATTTATATTTCCTTATATCATGATAAATGTTTATTATTCATGCTAGAATTGTATTAACCGGAAACTTAGTACATGTGTGAATACATAGACAAAACAGAGTGTCCCTAGTATGCCTCTACTTGAGTAGATCGTTAGTCCAATATGGTTATGTTTCCTAACCATAGACATGTGTTGTCATTTGATGAAAGGGATCACATCATTAGAGAATGATGTGATGGACAAGACCCATACGTTAGCTTAGCATTATGATCGTTGAGTTTTATTGCTATTGCTTTCTTCATGACTTATACATGTTCCTCTAACTATGAGATTATGCAACTCCCGAATAACGGAGGAACACCTTATGTGCTATCAAACATCACAACGTATCTGTGTAGCGACCAGACCTCAAACAGTCTGATCTAACGTGCACTAGTGTCATCCCTGGATCATTAATGCTGACACGCACAGTACAAATGGAGGATTTATAACAGAGTAGCAATCACACACTTATTACAACGAGTATCTCAAGAGAGAAATAAGTATGACAAATATGGCTTAAGGCCATCTAAAACCGATAATAGCGGAAGACTTGGAAGATAAGTGAGTCCATCAATTCCAACGGCATCACCGAGTATAAGACCACGACCTAAGGCATCTTACTCGTCCTCTGAAAAGTCTGCAACATGAAACGTTGCAGCCCGGAAACGGGTCAGCACATGGAATATGCTAGCGATGTAACACATAGAGAGTAATGAACATAATAATGCTATACTACATGCATATATGGCTGGTAGAAGGCTCTATGGTTACAGTTTTGCGAAAAGCCAAATTTTCCCTACTACAATGGAATAAATTTTATTTAACTATCATGGTGGTTGTTAAACATTGAGAATGGTTGACAGCATTCTCAATCCCAATTAAGTATCATCATTAACCCAACAAAATTAATTAAAGTAACATGATGAGATTCACATGATAATCCAAGTACTAGATACCCAAGATGTCCATAACCGGGGAGACGGCTAACCATGATTAGTTTATACACTCTGCAGAGGTTTGTGCACTTTTCCCCACAAGACTCGATCTCCTCCGTTGGGATTCTCGCACTTCATGGTGTTTGAGAAACGGATGACCGAGACACAGTCTTTCAGAAGCATTAACTCTCTACTCCGGGTAGACAGTACCACCTACATCCCCTACATCTGCTAGTCTACCTCTTCAAGAGCTCACACAACCTACTCAACTATGCTAGAGCCCATAATAGCTTGTGGCTGCACACGGAAGTTTCTAGCATGAATAATCTCATGATCCCTTTGAACCTGGGTGGCGGTCCAAAAGAAAACAGGCAATCCTGGAATACCCAGGTACCTCAATCCACCCAAATGTGAGTTTTAGTTGCCACCTTAAGGTTAACCATTAATTAACAATCTCACATCTGTCATGGTAACACTCAAACCCAATCCACGTCTACTAGCATAGCATAACAATGTAAGCAAACGTAGAAGTAACTCCCAAGGGTTTGATAATAAACAGGTAATAGGTACTACCTCAACTACTTCCCAATTCCCACAGTTTAATTAGATCCTAACCATGCAATGTTTGAGGGTTGATCTAATGCAATAAAACTGGGTAGTCAAAGAGGTATGATCAAAGTGTTACTTGCCTTGCTGATGATCCGTGAAACCTAGAGATTCGAAGTAGCAAGCGGCGCACTCCGGGTACTCTATCGCAAACAAACAAGCATACAATAAGCACTCATCAAATGCACAGGTAAAACTCAAATAAAGATCTAACCAGAAAGTTCAACTTAAGAACTCCGGTTTGCAAAAAGAATCGAATCAAACGAAGCAACGAAAGTCAAACGGCGAAAGAAACAAGCTGCGTTTACTAATTTGGATCTAAGTCAAATTTTACAGTAGGAAAAACTTGTTTGAATAGGTTAAACGGAAAGAGAATTTCGAGACGAAACTCTAGGCGCTTGAATCGCCTAATTCCGATAAACGAGCTAAAAGATAAACCAGAACGAAAATCTGATCAGAAATCGCGATCTGTAATAATCGCGGAAAATCCGACGAAAAAGAAAACTGACGAACAGTTAAACGAACGGACGTTCGTTAGCTGCGACAAACCGACGAACACGTTCGTTAAAACGAACGGATCGGTGAACGTTCACTAACTAACTAAACCGAAGAAAAAAAAATAAACCGATCTATATAAAATAAATAAATATAGGGTTTCGAAAAAAATAAACCGAACAAATTTTTTTTAAAAAAACCGGCACGGCGGCGGCGGCTGCGGTTATACCTCCGGCGAGGTATTCCGGCGGGCTCCGGCGGGTTCGGGAGAGGGCGGCGGGGCTCGGGCGCCGTTGGGGGCGGCGAGGGGCAACGAGGGCGGCGGCGTCGGGCTCCTGCACCGGCGGGTCCTCTTGGCGGCGGGGCGGCTTCGGTTCGGGGCGGGGGTGAGGAGAGGGGCGGCGGGGAAGTATTTAAGGAGGGGGGAGGGTGTTGCCTTGGGGAAGGGGCAAGGGGCGGCGGCGACGAGCGGGACTCGGGGCGGCGGCGGTCTCCGTCTCGGTCTCCAGGAGGGAGACGAGGCGCGGGGCTGGGCTGGGCCGTCGGCTGGGTTTCGGCCCAGTCGGCGCGCTTCACGATTTCTTTTAAATAATTTCGCCGAACCTAAAAAAATCATAGAAAAATAAATAAAAATCCAAAAATGCCAAAACAAATTTTCACAGTCTAATTAAAATAATTAGAACGAGATGAACATTTGCTTGGCCCAAAAATGCAGTTTTGAAAACGTGCAATTTTTCTAATGCAATTAAAATTGCAATTAAAATCCGAATAAAATCAAATATTTGATTTTAATATTTTTCCTCCAATATTTCAATTATTTTGGAGAAGTCATATTTTCTCCTCTCATTTATTTTAATATGAAATATTTTTTGGAGAGAAAAATAATTAAAACCAAAAATCCTCATTTCATTATTTGATAAAAAATCAAATATGAAAACCGGGAAAATCCCCAACTCTCTCCGAGGGTCCTTGAGTTGCTTAGGATTTTCGAGGGTTTGCCAAAATGCAATAAAATATGCTATGCAATGATGATCTAATGTATAACATTCCAAATTGAAAATTTGGGATGTTACAAACCTACCCCCTTAAGATGAATCTCGCCCTCGAGATTCCGGTTGGCTAGAAAATAGGTGAGAGTGGTTCTTCCGTAGATCTTTCTCTCGCTCCCAGGTGGCTTCGTCCTCGGTATGGTGACTCCACTGAACTTTGCAAAACTTGATAACCTTGCTGCGGGTGACTCGGTTGGCATACTCAAGAATCTTAACTGGTTTCTCCTCATAGGTCAAGTCACTATCCAGCTGAATCGCTTCCAATGGCACCGTATCTCTCAGTGGTATGTTAGCCATATCTGTGTGGCACTTCTTCAACTGGGAAACGTGAAATATATCATGAACTCCTGACAATCCTTCAGGCAATTCCAGCTTGTAGGCAACTTCTCCCATACGCTCCAAAACTTTGTATGGTCCTACAAAACGTGGCGCTAACTTTCCTTTAACTCCAAAGCGCTTAACTCCTCGAAGTGGTGATACTCGTAGGTAAACTCTGTCTCCGACTTCGTGAACTGTCTCCTTGCGTTTAGAATCCGCATAACTCTTCTGCCTGGACTGGGCTACCTTGAGCCTATCGCGAATCAACTTCACTTTCTGTTCTGATTCCTTAATCAAGTCTGGCCCAAACAACTGGCGGCCTCCAACTTCGTCCCAGAACAATGGTGTTCTACACCTCCTTCCGTATAAAGCTTCGAAAGGGGCCATCTTCAAACTGGTTTGATAACTGTTGTTGTAAGAAAACTCTGCATACGGCAAATTGTCGTCCCAACTAGATCCATAATCTAGCGCACAAACTCTCAGCATATCTTCCAAAATCTGATTGACTCTCTCGGTCTGTCCGTCCGTCTGTGGGTGAAAGGCTATATTGAACTCTAGCCTGGTACCCAAAGTTTCATGTAACTGATTCCAAAACTTCGAAGTAAACTGGGTTCCTCTATTTGATACAATGGTCCTCGGAACTCCATGCAGACATAAGATCCTAGTCATGTATATCTTTGCCAACTTAGCACTGGTGTAAGTGGTCTTCACTGGGATGAAATGAGCTACTTTCGTCAAACGATCGACTACAACCCATATTGAGTCATAGCCTGAATGAGTCCTGGGCAGTCCCGTGATAAAATCCATGCCTAGTTTATCCCATTTCCATTCGGGTATCGGCAATGGCTGTAGCAATCCTGCTGGATTCTGATGCTCTGCCTTCACTCTCTGACATACTTCACAAACTGCTACATACTCCGCAATATCCTTCTTCATTCCGATCCACCAGAAAGTATCCTTCAAATCCAAATACATCTTGGTATTTCCTGGGTGAATCGAATACGGTGAATCATGGGCCTCTTGCAAGATCAACTTCCTGATCTCCGGATCATTGGGCACATAAACGCGGTCCTCAAACCATAAGGTATCATGCTCATCCTCACGAAATCCCTTGGCTTTTCCTTTACTCATCCTTTTCTTTATTTCGTCAATCTCCTTGTCTGTCTTCTGAGCTGCTCTGATCTTGTCCATCAGGGTAGACTGAATCTCCAACGTTGCTAAATAGCCTCTTGGAACTATCTCCAAACATAGCTCGCGAAGATCCTCGGCTAATAATTTCGGTAACTCTCCGGTCATGAGGGTGTTAACATGGCTCTTGCGGCTCAACGCATCAGCTACTACGTTAGCCTTCCCTGGGTGATAATGCAATTTCATATCATAATCCTTAATGAGCTCCAACCATCTCCTTTGCCTGAGATTCAACTCCTTCTGCGTGAAAATGTACTTCAAACTCTTGTGATCCGTGTACACCTCACAGTGATTTCCGATGAGAAAATGTCTCCATGTCTTCAACGCATGTACTACGGCTGCTAATTCCAAATCATGGGTGGCATAATTCTTCTCATGGGGTTTAAGTTGTCGTGGAGCATATGAAACAACTCTTCCCTCCTGCATTAGCACTGCTCCAAGTCCTCGACGTGAAGCGTCACAATATACTTCATAATCCTTGCGTAGATCTGGCAGAATCAGCACTGGTGATGTAACCAAATGTTTCTTCAACTCTTGGAAACTAGCTTCACATTCCTCAGTCCAATTGAACTTGGTGTCCTTCTTTAACAGCTCTGTCATGGGCTTAGCAATCCTCGAGAAATTCTCAATGAACCTCCGGTAGTATCCCGCAAGTCCAAGAAAACTCCAGATCTCTCCAACTGATGTGGGTGATTCCCAGTTTGTCACAGTGTCGACTTTGGCGGGGTCTACTGCTATTCATTCTCCGGATATAACATGTCCGAGGAATCCAACTTCCTTCAACCAAAACTCACATTTGCTGAACTTGGCGTATAACTGATGTTCTCTGAGCTTCTCAAGTACCAAACGCAAATGTTCCTTATGCTCCTCTTCATTCTTGGAATAAACCAAAATGTCATCAATGAACACTACGACGAACTTATCCAAAAACTCCATAAAGACTTTGTTCATCAGGTTCATGAAATAGGCAGGTGCGTTAGTAAGACCAAATGACATAACAATATACTCATATAGCCCATACCTAGTGGTAAAAGCCGTCTTAGGTATATCCTGCTCTCGAATCTTCAACTGATGGTATCCTGATTGTAGATCGATCTTGGAAAATACCTTAGCTCCTTGTAGTCGGTCAAACAGATCATTGATCATCGGCAGTGGGTACTTATTTTTGATGGTCACTTCATTCAATCCTCGATAATCAACAACCATCCTCAACGATCCATCTTTCTTCTCCACTAGAAGTACGGGTGATCCCCAAGGTGAAGAACTTGGGCGAATATAGCCTTTATCCAGTAACTCCTTAATCTGCTTCTTAATTTCCTCCAAATCCTTTGCGGGCATCCTGTATGGTCTCTTAGATATCGGCCCTGTGCCTGGCAAAAGTTCAATCAAAAACTTTATGTCTCTATCTAGTGGCATGCCTGGCAACTCTTCTGGAAATACATCCGGGTAATCCTTCACCACTGGTACTTCCTCCTGTACAACTCCTGATAAGGAATTCACCTGAGTCCTCTTCGGCATATGCCGGGATACATACTTAATCCTTCTTCCTTCTGGGGTGGTAAGCAAAATCGACTTACTAGCGCACTCAATGTTCCCTTCATACTTCGATAACCAATCCATGCCTAATATCACATCCAATCCTTGCGATTCCAGTACTATTAGGTCCGAGGGAAACACGTAGTTACCAATCCTTAATGGTAACTGATCACACCATAACTAGCCATATACTCTGCTCCTGGCGAGGTTACTAACATGGGTGACCTAAGGGCTTGGGTTGGCAGTTTATACTTATCCACAAATCCCCTTGATATGTATGAATGCGATGCACCAGTATAAAAAAGAATGAGTGCAGTAAATGACTTAACCAAAAACTTACCTATTACTGCATCTGGCTGAGCTTCTACCTCCTCCACGCTAACGTGGTTCACATGTCCTTTGTTGAAAGGGTTCGGCTCTTTCCCAGAGCTTCCATTGCCATTTCCATTCTGGGCTTCAGGACATTCATTGGCATAATGTCTAGTCTTCTCGCACTTAAAGCAAGTGACTTGGCTTAGGTCTCTCTTAGCTGGGGTTGAAGGGTTGGTACGGTTCTGGCCGTTGCTTCCTCCATTCCCATTACCATTCTTGGGGCCATTATGGTTGTGCGAACTACCTCCTGCATGGGTATGCTGAAACTGTCCTCCCAATTTCGGGGTAAAATGTGGCTTCTGCTGAGCTCCAGAATTGTACTTCCCTTGTCCATACTTCCTTTTACGGTCTTCAATCTGCTGCTGCTTCCCTTCAATCATGAGAGCTCTATCTACCAACTCCTGGTAGTTGTTGAAGGTTGCTACCATCAACTGCATGCTCAGCTCATCATTCAGTCCTTCGAGAAACTTCTCCTGCTTGGCTGCATCTATAGCAACGTCATCTGGAGCATAACGTGCTAACTTACTAAAGTCCTCCACATACTGGCCTACGGTGCGTCCTCCTTGGCGTAGGTTGCGAAACTCACGCTTCTTCATAGCCATAGCTCCTGCTGAAACATGGGCAGTACGGAAAGCTTGCTGAAACTGGTCCCATGTGACAGTGTCAATAGGGTGTGTGGCTGTGTAATTCTCTAACCATGATGCCGCGGGTCCATCAAGCTGATGTGCGGCAAAACACACTCTCTCCGCATCTGTGCATCCCGTACTGGTCAACTCCCTTCCAACTTTGCGGAGCCAATCATCTGCAACAATCGGCTCGGTGCTGGTGGAAAACACCGGCGGATTTAGCCTCAAGAAACGGGCTAAGTGATCAACAGGTGGTGGTGGTGGGTTGTTGTTGTTGTTGCCTTGGTTCGGTACTAACACTTGCATCAGGGCATTCTGCTGCTGAATCCACTGAGTGATCTCCGGTGGGAAAACAAATCCGGTGTCGCGTCTCGGAGGCATCTGATAGGTTTAGAAAAGATGAGAATTTAGAATAGAATGAGGTCTAGAGAGAAAACACTACCCATATGCTCATGAGACAAACACAATCAATATCACTCAATCAATTCAAACAAGGCATACAATCGATCTAACTATCGTTACAAAGTGCTCGGACTATACTATATACATGGGGGAATACTACTACTGATTATGGTGGTCTACTAGAAATTTTGATCGGTCGAAGACTCCATGATATCTGCTCCAGCTTCATCAACAAAGTCATCTTCACTGGGGTCTGAGTCGGTGTCATCGATGATGATGTAGTTATCCGGGCAAGTAGAATCGTCATCTTCTCCTCCTGGTGTTGGGTCTCCCATGAATACTCCGATCTTCTTTATCAGGTCATCATTCTTCTCCAACAACGTGGCGATCTCCTCCTCATATCCATCGCACGTAGACTTGAGTTCTTCCTCCAACTCCGTGATCTTGGTCAATGCCTTCGTCAGATCTAACATGTCTGCGCACATCTGGTTCTCCTGGCGACGAATGTGTTGGTTTTGCTCCTGGATGAAAGCTGCAATTGATCCATCCTTCTTGGTGCTGATCATCTCCCATTGCTCATCTCGGCGTCCACAAATCTGATAAATAGTATCCTTAAGCTCCCTATGGTAGACTTCTGCAATGCATCCCGTAGAGATGTGGGCTGCCATGCTCTTCCCTAAACTCCAGGTTGGTGCATCAAAGGAAAAATCTATAGGCTCAGTGACTGGCGTAAACGTCCTTCCTGGAACTTGAACTTGAATCTTCCAGCGCTCCTCTTCTGGTAGTGTGGCTTTGTAAGTCCCGGTGAAGCTTGGTATTCCGATGATCAGGTACTTAGTGACTTCCTTCAAGTGTCGTCCAAAAGGTGTATCTTCATCCGGTTGCATGAACTTGTTCCTTGCATCCGCCATTCCTAAAAGAGTAGAAAGTGGAGAGGAGTCAGAAATGAGAAGAGAGTAGTGCTCTAGGGTTTAAGCTTAGTGGTCGTGTCCTACAGTCAGCGTGTGCTCTGATACCACCTTTTGTAGCGACCAGACCTCAAACAGTTTGATCTACCGTGCACCAGTGTCATCCCTGGATCAGTAATGCTGACACGCACAGTACAAATGGAGGATTTATAACAGAGTAGCAATCACACACTTATTACAACGAGTATCTCAAGAGAAATAAGTATGACAAATATGGCTTAAGGCCATCTAAAAACGATAACAGCGGAAGACTTGGAAGATAAGTGAGTCCATCAACTCCAATGGCATCACTGAGTATAAGACCACGACCTAAGGCACCTTACTCGTCGTCTGAAAAGTCTGCAACATGAAACGTTGCAGCCCGAAAACGGGTCAGCACATGGAATATGCTGGCAATGTAACACATAGAGAGTAATGAACATAATAATGCTATACTACATGCATATATGGCTGGTAGAAGGCTCTATGGTTACAGTTTTGCGAAAAGCCAATTTTTCCCTACTACAATGGGATAAATTTTATTTAACTATCATGGTGGTTGTTAAACATTGAGAATGGTTGACAGCATTCTCAATCCAAATTAAGTACCATCATTAACCCAACAAAATTAATTAAAGTAACATGATGAGATTCACATGATAATCCAAGTACTAGATACTCAAGACATCCATAACCGGGACACGGCTAACCATGATTAGTTTATACACTCTGCAAAGGTTTGTGCACTTTTCCCCACAAGACTCGATCTCCTCCGTTGGGATTCTCGCACTTCATGGTGTTTGAGAAACGGATGACCGAGACACAGTCTTTTAGAAGCGTTAACTCTCTACTCCGGGTAGACAGTACCACCTACATCCCCTACATCTGCTAGTCTACCTCTTCAAGAGCTCACACAACCTACTCAACTATGCTAGAGCCCATAATAGCTTACGGCTGCACACGGAAGTTTCTAGCATGAATAATCTCATGATCCCTTTGAACCTGGGTGGCGGTCCAAAAGAAAACAGGCAATCCTGGAATACCCAGGTACCTCAATCCACCCAGATGTGAGTTTTAGTTGCCACCTTAAGGTTAACCATTAATTAACAATCTCACATCTGTCATGGTAACACTCAAACCCAATCCACGTCTACTAGCATAGCATAACAATATAAGCAAACGTAGAAGTAACTCCCAAGGGTTTGATAATAAACAGGTAATAGGTACTACCTCAACTACTTCCCAATTCCCACAGTTTAATTAGATCCTAACCATGCAATGTTTGAGGGTTGATCTAATGCAATAAAACTGGGTAGTCAAAGAGGTATGATCAAAGTGTTACTTGCCTTGCTGATGATCCGTGAAACCTAGAGATTCGAAGTAGCAAGCGGCGCACTCCGGGTACTCTATCGCAAACAAACAAGCATACAATAAGCACTCATCAAATGCACAGGTAAAACTCAAATAAAGATCTAACCAGAAAGTTCAACTTAAGAACTCCGGTTTGCAAAAAGAATCGAATCAAACGAAGCAACGAAAGTCAAACGGCGAAAGAAACAAGCTTTGTTTACTAATCTGGATCTAAGTCAAATTTTACAGTAGCAAAAACTTGTTTGAATAGGTTAAACAGAAAGAGAATTTCGAGACGAAACTCTAGGCGCTTGAATCGCCTGATTCCGATAAACGAGCTAAAAGATAAACCAGAACGAAAATCTGATCAGAAATCGCGATCTGGAATAATCGCGGAAAATCCGACGAAAAAGAAAACTGACGAACAGTTAAACGAACGGACGTTCGTTAGCTGCGACATACCGACGAACACGTTCGTTAAAACGAAGGGATCGGTGAACGTTCACTAACTAACTAAACCGAAGAAAAAATAAACCGATCTATATAAAAAAATAAATCTAGGGTTTCAAAAAAATAAACCGAACGTTTTTTTAAAAAACCGGCACGGCGGCGGCGGCGGCTGCGGTTATACCTCCGGTGAGGTATTTCGGCGGGCTCCGGCGGGTTCGGGAGAGGGCGGCGAGGGCGGCGGGGCTCGGGCGGCGTCGGGGGCGGCGAGGGGCGACGAGGGCGGCGGCGTACGGGGCTTCCCGAGGCGGCGGCGTCGGGCTCCTGCTCCGGCGGGTCCTCTCGGCGGCGGGGCGGCTTCGGGTCGGGGCGGGGGTGAGGAGAGGGGTGGCGGGGAAGTATTTAAGGAGGGGGGTGTTGCCTTGGGGAAGGGGCAAGGGGCGGCGGCGACGAGCGGGACTCGGGGCGGCGGCGGTCTCCGTCTCGGTCTCCAGGAGGGAGACGAGGCGCGGGGCCGGGCTGGGCCGTCGGCTGGGTTTCGGCCCAGTCGGCGCGCTTCGCGATTTTTTTATAAAATAATTTTGCCGAACCTAAAAAAAATCATAGAAAAATAAATAAAAATCCAAAAATGCCAAAACAAAATTTCACAGTCTAATTAAAATAATTAGAACGAGATGAACATTTTCTTGGCCCAAAAATGCAGTTTTGAAAACGTGCAATTTTTCTAATGCAATTAAAATTGCAATTAAAATCTGAATAGAATCAAATATTTGATTTTAATATTTTTCCTCCAATATTTCAATTATTTTGGAGAAGTCATATTTTCTCCTCTCATTTATTTTAATATGAAATATTTTTCGGAGAGAAAAAGAATTAAAACCAAAAATCCTCGTTTCATTATTTGATAAAAAAATCAAATATGAGAACCGGGAAAATCCCCAACTCTCTCCGAGGGTACTTGAGTTGCTTAGGATTTTAGAGGGTTTGCCAAAAAGCAATAAAATATGCTATGCAATGATGATCTAATGTATAACATTCCAAATTGAAAATTTGGGATGTTACAATCTGGGTGATTATAAAGATGCTCTACAGGTGTCTCCGAAGGTGTTTGTTGGGTTGGCATAGATCGAGATTAGGATTTGTCACTCCGTGTATTGGAGAGGTATCTCTGGGCCCTCTCGGTAATGATCATCACCATAAGCCTTGCAAGCAATGTGACTAATGAGTTAGTTACAGGATGACGCATTACGGAACGAGTAAAGAGACTTGCCGGTAACGAGATTGAACTAGGTATGATGATACCGACGATCGAATCTCGGGCAAGTAACATACCAATGACAAAGGGAAACAACATATGTTGTTATGCAGTTTGACCGATAAAGATCTTCGTAGAATATGTAGGAACCAATATGAGCATCCAGGTTCCGCTATTGGTTATTGGCCGGAGATGAGTCTCGGTCATGTCTACATAGTTCTCAAACCCGTAGGGTCCGCACGCTTAACGTTCGATGACGATCAGTATTATAAGTTTATGTGTTTTGATGTACCAAAGGTAGTTTGGAGTCCTGGTTGTGATCATGGATATTACGAGGAGTCTCGAAATGGTCGAGACATGAAGATTGATATACTGGAAGGTTAGGTTTGGACACCGGAATGGTTTCAGAAGAGTTCGGGCATATACCGGAGTACCAGCGAGGTTACCAGAACCCCTCTGGGGTTTAATGGGCCTACATGGCTTTAGTGGGAGAGAGAGGAGGCGGCCAAGAGGTGGGGGCGCGCTCCCCCAAGCCCAATCCGAATTGGGAGGGGGGCTGCCCCCCCTTTCCTTCCTCTCTTCTTCCCCTTCCCCCCCTCCTATTAGGACTAGGAAAGGGGGAACCTACTCCTAGTGGGAGTAGGAATCCCCCCTTTGGGGCGCACCATGAGGGCCGGCCGGCCCCTCCTCCCCTCCTTTATACACGGGGGAGGGGGGCACCCCATAGACACACAAGTTGATTCTTAGCCGTGTGCGGTGCCCCGTCCACATATTTACACCACGGTCATATTGTCGCAGTGCTTAGGTGAAGCCCTGCGTCGGTAACTTCATCATCACCGTCACCACGCTGTCATGCTGACGAAACTCTCCCTCGACCTCAGCTGGATCTAGAGTTCGTGGGACGTCACCGAGCTGAACGTGTGCAGATCGCGGAGGTGCCATGTGTTCGGTACTTGGATCGGTTGGATCGCGAAGACGTTCGACTACATCAACCGCGTTACTAAACGCTTCCGCTTTCGGTCTACGAGGGTATGTGGACACACTCTCCCCGCTCGTTGCTATGCATCTCCTAGATAGATCTTGCGTGATCGTAGGAATTTTTTTGAAATACCGCGTTCCCCAATAGTGGCATCCGAGCCAGGTTTATGCGTAGATGTTATATGCATGAGTAGGACACAAAGAGTTGTGGGCGATAATAGTCATACTGCTTACCAGCATGTCATACTTTGATTCGGCGGTATTGTTGGATGAAGCAGCCCAGACCGACATTACATGACCGCATTCATGAGACTGGTTCTATCGTCGTGCTTCGCACACAGTTGGCTAGTGGGTGTCTCTTTCTCCAACTTTAGTTGAATCAAGTGTGACTACGCCTGGTCCTTGTTGAAGGTTAAAACAACACACTTGCCGAAAAATCGTTGTGGTTTTGATGTGTAGGTAAGAACGGTTCTTGCTAAGCCCGTAGCAGCCACGTAAAACTTGAAACAACAAAGTAGAGGACGTCTAACTTGTTTTTGTAGGGCTTGCTGTGATGTGATATGGTCAAGACATGATGATATATAAATTGTTGTATGAGATGATCATGTTTTGTAACTTTTATCGGCAACTGGCAGGAGCCATATGGTTGTCGCTTTATTGTATGAAATGCAATCGTCATGTAATTGCTTT